>NC_056742.1:458406594-458566594 GCF_019279795.1 Protopterus annectens | reverse complement strand
GGAGGCTCAGGGAGAAAAGCTCTAAACTATTGCAAAAAATTTTAAGAACAATAATTTTACAATCTTCAAAAATAAAACAAAAAGATTTGCAGTCTAAATAATTATAACAAATTTGACATAATATAAAAACACTGGTTAAGAATCAATACAAGGTTTATGAAAATCATTTAATATTTACATAAAATTTAGACAGTTTGTACAGAAATTAAAGGTGAGCTAGTCTAATACAAATAGGAATTGTAATATGAAGTGAGGGAAAAACAGGTGTATGTTATATTTAGAGAGAAAGTCAGGGAAGAGAATTAGATAGCAGTAAGGAAGTAAGTGAAGAAGGCAGAGTTAGGAGGTATTCAGAATAAAAAGGTACTTGTCCATATTTAGGGATATTAATCCTGGTTTTGAGTGTGAACAGAGCCAGATCCACATATCATTCTAACAGTGCTGCCATGAAAAACTTAGGAAACTTATTAGGACTCGATGAAATTGCCCTAATGGCCACTGACAAAAGTTGACAATTGGTAGCTTATCAGTGTTTGCCAGAGAATCAGCTCTTTGCCTTTTAAACTTCAATCTTTATAGATTTGAACTAACATTGGTAGGCACTGGTTCTCTCATCACTAACAGTAATGTAGAGACTAGTAATATGAAACTAGTTATCGACTACTAATATGAGACTAGTAATATGAATGCTTATGACAGTGGTCAAGAAACTATTCAGTAACATTATACCTATTGGAAGCTTTAGAAATTCTTTTCTGTTGAAAGTGTGATTCATGCTACTAATAGTGTGACATAATTTGTTAAGAATTTCTCCACAAATCTCACAGACTCAAGGATTTACTAAGTTGGATTTCAGCAACAAAATCAAATGTGTACTTTGTCTTGTTCTATAGAAATACACTAGCAACTACAGAAAAAGTAATATAAATGGAATGGGAAAAATTACACAAAAATGTATGACACTGTCCAATCTCAGTAAATAAAAAAAAAATATTCAGTATGGTAAAGGAGGAATATTCAAAGCTCTCCTGCTGTCTGAAATTATGGTGATAAGAGTCTATATCTTCTAATATGTGTCATTCAAAGCACTCATCTCTAACATGCAATGCAGAGAGAGCTTGTTATCAAGGCTTTATAGATACCATAGGAGTTAACATAAGTAGCATAAGTGATTGATAGTTTCGAAAAGAAACTTTTAAAATTTAAAACTTTGCAGCTGGATAATGTTTTTTGATGGATTGCTTAAGAGTTAAGCATTAAGGGTTAACATTCACGTGTGACTACTTTGATGTTACTATTTACAACAAAGAAGTTGGGTTTGCTTCAGACATCTACAGGGAGCTGACTTTTTCCAATTCCTATTCATAGGTTCCTAGGTTGGTACTAGGCTATTGGCCCTAGGGCCTATACAAGCCTAAACATAACAATTCCCTGGCTATTTCTTCAAACAATATTTACTTCCCTGGACCCCTGTCTAGCAGGGCAATTGACATGATCCCCGGGGTGAATTTCCTATCTCCCATCCAATCGTCAAGGTTTCTTTTGAAGAAGGCCAAAGAGGCGCTCTGCTTGACATGTATGGGCAGTCTATTCCAGAGTCTGGGGAGTCTCTGGGTCAGGAACCTATCTCTCCAATATGTTTTGTTCATTGTGATGACAAGGTTTAGATCCCTGGAGCCTGTGGCTCTGAGGGATTGGGATTTCTTTAAGTGTAGCATGTCCAACAGCTTTGGGTTTGACATGGCCTTGTATGTTAAGCAGAGATCGCCTCTGAGTAGATGATATGTGACAGAGTATAGCTGGAGTTTTTTTAGGCAGTCAGCATAGGGCATCTGCTTTAGGCCTGTGATTCTTTTAGTGAGGTATTTTTGTGGCAGATGTCTTGAGAGGTACATACCAAATGGGGCATTATACTCTATAATGGGTCTAATGAGGGATGGGTACAGTGGGACAATGACCTCCTTTTTTCTGGATAAAACACCCTTAATAATGAGGTGTGCCACATAGAAAGATTTCTTGACTGTTGTGGCAATATAGTTATCAAGGGTGAGACCACTGTCCACCTGTGTCCCTAAGTCTCTTATCACACTTTTGGTGTTTAGTGTCCTGCCACCGATGTGGTAATTCACAGGTTCATGCTTTTTCCCAAAGAGGTTAACTATACATTTCTTGGCATTGAGCTTGAGCCCATGGCTCTGGCACCAAGCATCGGTTTCTGTAAGGCCTTTTTGTAGAACATCCACATCATTTGGGGATTCAATAATGGCTCCCAGTTTGCAGTCATCTGTGAACTTTGTAAGCCAGAGTCTCTTAGTGTTGGCCTGTACTTCAGAGAAGTAGATGCGAAACAAGAGTGGTCCCAGGACTGAACACTGAGGTACTCCACTTGCCACTTGTCTGGAGCTGGATTTGGAGTCGGCTACTTTTACAGTGTGGGTTCTGTCAGTAAGCCAGTTAGCAGCCCATCGAGTGACATAGGGATTAAGGCCCAGCTTAGTAAGTTTATCTATGATTCCAGAGTAGGGGATGGAGTTGACAGTCTTGGCAAGGTCCAGATAGGCTGCGTGGACCGCCTTACCCTTGTCCACAGCTCTGGAGACTGATTTGAAGAAGTCAATCAGGTTCAGGAGACAATATCGGACCTTCATGAACCTAAACTGGGTGGCGTCCACTGTTTGAAGGTTGCCAATGTCTTTGTTTATAAGTTCCATGATAATACATTCCCTGGCCTTGCAGATCATGCTCGTCAGATTGATGGGACAGTAGTTCCCAGGATCCTAGGTGGACATCCTTGTGGAGTGGGATGACTGTAGCTGTGCACCCCTCAGTTGGCACAAAGCCTGAGGTGAGGCTATGATTAAAGATGACACTTAGGTGAGGTGCCAGTTCATTCTCTAGTTCATGTAGTACACAGCGCAGGATGTCTTCTGGTCCCATGGATGCTGTATTCTTAGCTTTGGAGATTGCAGGTTTTACCTGTGTGGCCATTATTACCGGAATATGACAATCTTTTGGTATTGAGATGGGTCATATAGGGGGAGAGAGGGGGTTGAAGTTGGCACTGAATCCATCTGCCAGGATATTGGCAATATCCTTGGGATCAGACCAAAAGGTTTGGTTAAGAACGAGCTGATCAGGCTTTCAAGGATGATTTCTGAACATGAGTTTTTTTTCCTAAGGAAAGAGACAGGTTGTTGGGTATGCTTCAGGAATATGGTAACCCCACTGAGTTCCTTAACAGTACTGGTTGTGAGGTCTCTAATGGAAGACAGGCTAACAAGGGACTGACTTTTAAACAGCAAGCATCAACCTCTGGTAAGCTCATTTCTGAATTTTCTACCACTTTCAATAAAGCTTTAATTGCTGAATTTAGCTCTGAAACATTGACAGTAAAATATGTTTAAAAGAACTGGGCTATTCTTAGAAGTAACATCAGTCCTTCTAATGTGGTGGATAATTTTCCTGTTTTTATTCACCAGAAGGGATAAAAATCTTAAAAAGCAAATCTAAAAGCAACAGCATTCCCACTTCCCATGGGGTGGTACAAGTCATTAAAATGGGAACCTCTAAATGTGTATCTTATACACAATATAAATATATTTGTGAGGGGGATACAATTCAAATAAAAGATTGAGAGAGTCCTTATAGAAAAAAGTAATTGTACTTTTTGCACTAGTTGTAGTTCTTTCTATGTGGGAAAGAAGGAAATGCCCCTTCATGAAGGATATATAAGCACTGTTACAACATAAACAAAAATGTTGTCAAGATACTTTATATAGACATGCCATTGATTGTGTAGCCTTATATGAGTTCAGGTTTGTTATCTTCCAAAGGGCATCTAAGGTCTCCAGAGGGGGTGGTAGCAGACAAGGATTGAATATTGCTAACTAATTTGGCACCTTAGGTTAAGTGCTACATCTCCTCCAGGATTGAATGAGTTAGTTTCCATCAATAGTGTTTTAAAAATATTTGCAGAAAATGTGTGATTTATAGTATTTTAAGTGTCAACAAATGAAAGTGGAAGAGTTCATTACTTTTTAGAATTCATATTTTTTTACTATGATCATATTAGTTTCAGAAATTATTACAAACTGTTAATTTGGCATCATTTATTATTTAGGTCTTAGAACTGTTATAGTTTTAAGAGGCTTACATTTTTTAAGTGTCATTTTATAAACATTGCATTAGACATTTTTTTTTGCAAAGTTCAGCAGTAATCTTGCAAGTTTTTGTGATGATTTATTAAGTGACATTTTATTTGGTCATATGTTTATAAATTGATTTTTTAGAAATAGAGGGGTGGAAATGGTAATTTCTGAAGAAGTCCATTATGTTACAACAAGAACAAAAGAGCTTAATTTTTATGAAGTAGTTTTTGTTTTTAATAAACTAGTCTATGTGTTAATGGTATTAGCTGTGGTGGTGGTGCTGCGGTAGCGTAGTCGACTCACAGTAAGACGTTGTCCTGTTCGATTCTCAGCTAGAACATCTTCTGTGTGGAGACATGCATGAATGGGCATACCTTCATTGAAGGTTGTATGTCAGGGCCAGCAACTCGGCACATAAAAATCTACTGTCAATCATTAGCAGACTGGAGTTCTGCTGTAGCGACCCCTAACCGGGAAAAGCCAAAAGACACAACAACAAAGTTTATGTGTTAATGGTAGCTGCATTAGTCTGGCTTGTTTTACTGGGTGTTTTCCTTTGGTTCATGATGCATTATTAGTAACAGTCAGAACTACCATGCTTTTCTCTACCTATGGCCAGACTGGGTGCTCATATGTTTAGTGAATGTGTGCACAAACACTATAAAGTTTGTTTTGTCACCTGCCCATAATGGAGATACTTTGCATCACACAACCATGCTGCTCAAAAATGTGCATTACATTATGTCCAGTATATGTGGCCATGGGCAACACTCTGACTTGCAAAATGACATTGCCACTTTGAATGTGGATGCCAACAGGGCTCACTCAACCAGTGAACTAAAATCTTCATCCAAATACTGCAAAAAGAGTATACAGATCATCTGCTGGGTCAGTATGGTGACCCCTCTGTAAGAATGATGTCTGGTGCCAGGTAGTCAAGGCATTGAATTATGCCACTCACATCATCAGCTGTGGTATGCACTGTGAGCATAGCTAATGTGACCCTCACAGATACCATATAGATGTGGTCCATCAGTGAGAAGCAGGGTTTAGGGAGAGGGAGACAACTTTATATTTTAAGCATACTGTACTTGTTATGGAACTATACATTCTATAGTCTATTTCTGTAATTAATTTTTGTTTTCAGGGTTATGTACATTGATTACTTCTGTTTTATGTTTTATAGTAGCAGAAGAAATTAAATTCAGTCTATCAGCCTGTCCAATTAGATGTGAGAGGCTCTCCAGGCAGTAGGGCTCATGCTACGTATAACTTTTATAATGTGATATTTTGATAAATTGTCATAAACATGTATTGATTTTCATATTTTTCTGTCTCCCTTTCTATCTCTCTTTTTTTCTTTTTCTCTTTCCACATAGTTAACTGTGGTACATGCTGAGGTAAAGCAGTGGAGGAGCCATCTAGCAATGCACCAGCTAGTGTGCCTGTGACTGGGTAACAAGCAGATTCCAGGCCTGCCTTCTTACAGAGTGATGAAAGCCATTCTGAGGGAGATTATCTAGACAGCTCATTGTTAGCCTCTGTGGTCATCTCTTGAGGGGAGCAAAGGCTTCTTCTCTGAAATTGGTCCAGAAGGTTAGCACAGGACACCCAGCAGCAACTATCATGGCTGGTGATGACCAAAGTGGACTGACAGTAGAATGCCTACATTGTTACCCAAGAGAATCTCCTTATGTATCTGACAAAGTCACAAAACCAGGCAGCCCCATCAGTTGGGCTGCCAGAGGCCATGACTGTCAATGATGTCAACTTTGAAGGTGACTGATTTCTGGATGGGTTCCCACCCACATTAGTCAGACTGGTCCTAAGAAACCCTCTGCATTCTCACCATGGTATTTTCCTTCAGAAGTGTAGCTGGTTCAAACAGTGCCCTGGGTTTGTACCATTAACCAGCACCCCACCCCTCAGCTCTTGTAGAGAAAAAAAAAAAAAAAGATGAGGCATTTCTTCTACTGAACCATACTGAACCTCCAGCCAGCTGCATGACAACCCCCCTCCTGCCCCAGCCATTCGGGTCCCCTTTCTGTACCATGTCCCCAACCCTCCTTTCACTTCTTTAAAACATATTTTTAAAATGATAATTTCTTCTTCTTTTAAACTGCAGGAAATTGATTTTTTTAAACTGTAGCAAATTGCTAGTTACAAATCTAGCAAACAGTTGCTACTGTTTATACCCTGAATGCCCGGAGTGCTACAGCTGTCAAGTTTTAGTTTCTTTTTTTTTTACTTTTAAACTGTAGCAAACTGCTTCTTGCAATGTAGCAAGCAGTTGTTACAGTTTAGACCATGCACAGAGCGCAACAGTTACTCATGTTTGACTTCAAATGCAATACTGGTTTTTAAAGAGCTGTTGGGATTGGTTGATCATGCCCTTCAACACTTTACAACCAGAGCAGTTGCCTCACTCTCCCCACCCTTGGTACACTACTATTTCCTTTCCTTATGTATCACACTGCTTTCTCTATTTGTAACTCACTCATCCCTACCACCAGTTATCCACCATCTCTCAGTCTGTGTTTCTCCAGTGTCACCCCAAATCTTATGTGAATACCTACCTTCTCAGTCTTCATTGTTTGTTTACCATAGCCATCCTACTTTTATGTACACCCTTCCACTCTGCACGTGTTCGTTCCTAATGTGCTTCTCCACTTCTTAAAATATGGAAAATGGTCACTTTTTTTTACAAAGAAAAGGTGCCCATTCCCACACTGTCACCTAACTTCCCTTCTTGTTGGCACTTTGTTTTGCCCCTCTGCTAGCTCATCCCCATTTCCAGCTTTTCTATATGCCCCATTTAATTCCATTTACTCCCAGACTGAATGATTACATGACCTGGCACTCTCCTCAGATGGCATAATATTGAATGCTTTCAGTTCCCGTATTGGAATAAACACATGCCTTGTTTTGCAAGTGAATATGCATAGCATCAGCCATGTCACTTCCTTCAGGTCTTTACTTTGGTCATCTCACCACTCACAGCACAGATATTCCAGAAAAGTGACTACTTCCTTTATAGCAGCCACCATTTTTTTACTGTTCATCCTATTCCAAAAACATGATGGCATCATCCCAGGACTCAAGCATACCAAATCATCTTCAAGTCAGGTTGTGCTAAATACTCTGTGCCATTAGTGTAGTAATGTGGCATTAAGAATTGGCTTTTTATATCACTCTTAGTCTTGTTATACAGAAGGTACTGTATGGCATCAGTATAAATTTTTTGTAGCACCATGTTTTGTCTGCTGGACAGCAACTACTCTAGATATCATTTAGACATTGTGAAAGGATTCCTGCATTTTATATACAGTGCCGCAAGCAGCAGCCTTTCTCTATTTTGTTTTTACAGTTTTACAGAAAAATTTTACCTGCTGTTAATTTTTATTTCCAAATACAAGCAAAACTTAAATCCAAGAGCTAACCTCCAAAGGAATAAACCTTGGTTCTAGATGATTGTTATTCTTGAAGTGATACCCCAATTCCATGTGCAAAAATGTGGAAAGCGGTTGTGGTTGGATGGATGGATGCAGCTTACTATTCTACTGTAAAATGTTAATCCCATATTGAGAATACTTTCTGTCATCTGAGTTGTGAAATTTTGAATCCTGAGGAAGAAATAGTCAGTCTTGATTATTTGTTTCAAAATATCTACATACCATTCTTCAGTATTGGTATAGTTTTATTGTAGCTAGTCTGAGATCTGGAAACTGTGAAGTCAATATCTCAGAAGTAGAAATGCAATCAGGTTGGAAAAAAATAATGTATAATACTGCTGCATGATGCAGGTAAAGGAACTATGTTTGCATGAATAAAAGGTACATTTCAAACATGTACTGAGTCAAAGAAAAAAAAATCTTCTTTATAATGGATCCATATTTTTAACAGAAATCAAAATCTCATGAAACAGTTGTCACATTAAAAAAAAAGATTAAAATAGATCATGATGGTGAATGTCTTGTGAACTACGCGACACCGTGATAAGAGTTAGAATTGTCTGTGGCACTTTATATGGTCATGTCAGGGGGAAAATACTGGCAGATCCTGACATAACGCTAAAAATACATTGGATATGTGCAGGGCGACTAAACTAAACTATATGCAAACAAAAAGACTGTATGAATAAATAAGGCATGCAAAATTCATAAAGAGACTGATTTCTGTGTTAAAGAAAAAAATTAAGCTTATAAATAAAATATAATTAGGAATGATGATAAGCACATCCATGATCGCACCCAGAAAGAAAAAAAGCACAGTTAAGACCTCCCTTGTCACTGATCATTTCAACATCCTTACATCTGACAACACTTCCATAGAAATAGTGCAGGAAATCAAACTTCTAGATGTTATCATTGACAATAAAGTTTCATTTGACCCCCATATACAGCAAAATATAAAGAAAACTCATCAAAAACTGGGACTCTTATATAGAAACAAACATTTTTTTACTGTAGCAACCAAAACTACCCTTGCAAAAACATTTTTACTTCCCTCTCTTCTGTATGGTGCCCCTATCTTAACTAACTTAAAAAATTCCATAAACTCTAAATATCACACACACCACTGTAAACCACTCCTACAATTAAACTGGCTTGAACTACCTAACCAACTTGCCTTTATTCAGCTATCCACCGTGCACAACCTTATTTTCAAGCCTACTGCCTGCCCTGCACTAGCCAATCTAGTCGCACATTTCACAGCAAATCGATCCCTACGATCAGAAGACAAAAATCTCTTAGCTATCTCAAAACCCACAAGAAAACCTGATCAATCTCTGTAGTCATACTCTGTGTCTATACATTGGAATTCACTACCTCTAGCTACCAGGTTTATTCCTGGTCTAACCCATTTCAAAGCCTCTTTAAAAAATCATCTCAAAAATACATAGCCCTGCTCCTGCATAAAGCCTGTCTAATGCTCAGATCTTCCTCTTCTCTCACATTTCAGTCCCTCACAGACTGCAAGATCCTAAAGCTCTTCTAACTCCATCTCTGCTTCTATGCCATATCCTTAAGCTGCTGCTCAGGCTTTTATTGCTTCTATTCTTCTTAACTCTCTCTCGCTGTATGTCTGCATCACTAACTTTCTGGCTGCTATTTCTACATCATGTATGATGAGAGTGACTGTTATCGTCTGTAATGGTTTAACTGTATAGAACTGTTTAGATGTGTAGTAATATATTACAACATCGTGTAGCAGTTTGTTCTTTCAACTTATTTTTGTGTAGTATTTCTAATGTAATCTTTATTGTATTGGATTATACTGTATTTGTATTGTACTGTATGTGGAGCTTTTCTCCCCTGGCCCCTGCTGAAAATGGGTTCTGTAGGCCCAGTCAGAACACCCCGCTAAACAAATGTCAAATAAATAAATAAAATAAATAACACAAAATACCTAATGTTATAGGTTCAATTGCAAGCATACAAAAAGCACTGTAGGGCTGATAATGAAACTGCAGATGACATGGGTCTTTTAATCATTTTACAAGATCTGTAGTTGCAGAAAGAAAATAAAAATGAAGATCTACATGATCCTGACATAGACAAAATGATTTGAACAAGTACTGCAGTTTGAATGCTATTAATAGCAATGATACACTTTCCTGTGCAATGGTTAGCGGCGTCGCTTTATAGCAAGAAGTTTTCTGGTTTGATTCTTGGCTTGGGTGCTTTCTGTGTGGCATCTGTACATCCTCCCTGCATTCATGTGGGTTTTCTCCCACATTCTAAAGATATTTTTTGTATCGTTTCTGCCTGGGCCTCTGCTGAAAATGAGCTCTGTCTCAGTTGATCTTTCCCAGTAAATGAATAAATTATTTAGGGCATATTATGCTGCTATAAATGTACAAACAGATAACCATATTTATAAATATAATGGACAGTCCTGTACAGAGGCTTTATGCTGTGATATGCATTCCTTGAGAGCCATGATTCATAGACATACTAAGCTATGGTGGTAGATCACACACAATGGGGTCCAGTAGAGAACTGCTGCAGATGTGGATTACAGACATTACTCGTTTTTCAGTGACAAATGTACAGTTGCATATCTGCATTTCATACAGGTGTTTGAATTAATTGTCATATTCCTTATGTGCGATAGTTAATGAGAATGAGTGTAGAAGTCAATAAAGCACACGTGCCAGATTTCTCAATGGCTAACACATAGTGGGCAGGGTGAAGCCCTGATGAATATTTGGGAGATCACAGTAGTACCACTGGATCTTGTCTAGAGTATGCATAATTTGAAATATTGATATATTAGTAAGTGTTATATTTTAAATGCCTCATATATGTAAAAAATGACTGGTCTGCCATGTTATACAATATAACCTACTTGAAAGATATCTTTTTGGGTGTCATTAAGAAATGTTGCACATTCTAAGTATTAATCTCTACTTTATACTATACAGCACTAGCAGCAGTGCGGCAGGGTAAGTCATGTATGGCATTCTGTCAACAGTACTGCATACAGTATCTCTTACAAAACTATCCCAAATGTCTGGTGTGCAACATAGCATAGCACAGTAGACTCCAGATGAGGTTTCCCCTCTGACATACCATTCTTACTCCATATAGTTACCACAATGTATCACATCATATGGAGCCTGCTACATACACTGGTATTATTACAGAATGTCTTGTATAGTGGCTTGTTTTTGTGGACTATTAAATATTTTTGGAGTGGTGAAGTATTTATGATTGTTTTTGTGCACACCTTTTTTACAGGCATGTTGGAAGTAGTTTCCTATTACAGAAGATGTTTTTGCTCAGTTAAATTATGCTGAGTAGCATATCACTGGTGCAGTAATATCCCTGCACAGTTTCTTTATTATTTGTGGTAAGACTGCAGTCATGACCCTGTATATATTTGAATATCTTAAACACTTTACTCCAAGGCTCATATTTGTGCATCACTGTTGATTCTGTGGAGCATCATTTCTAAACCTACTCCTTACTACTTATCTATCATGCCTTAAATAGACGGTAGTGTATTCAACTACTCCAGGCAGTTTGTCCATTTTAATGAATTGTGTCAAACTTATACATGTGGTTTTATTGTATAGCAACGTGATGCAATTACAGACATCATTTACAATTCTAGGCAATACAAAATATAGGCATTTGTTTCAAATAGCTCCTGTTCAAAGTATTATCCTCTAGTATATTTGTATTGTGTCATCTAATATACTTGGACACATTGCTATGAAAACAATGGTATAATTCAAAAAATTCACAGTGTTCAAGTAGATAGTTCTGTTATCATTGAGAAAAACTCGAGAATATTCAGATGCCTTAAGTATAATTTTCTGATGACATGTTGTAAGCTGAGTATTTTTAAAAGTAAACAGAAAGATGATCAGTTTATGTTTAAAAAGGGGCAAGATAGTAAGGCAAAGACATTACTAGAACTGTTACTAGAAAAGTAAGTAAATCATAAAAAAGAGTAAAATCTACTGTCGATGCAAAGTTTAGTGCTGTCACAAAGTTTCATGCAGTGTCAGAAAAGCCACAGAATTGGATTTACAAGTATGAAAGAAAATGGTACAGTGAGACAAGAGTTCAGGGTTGAATATTGACCTGTATGAAGTAAGTTCAGCTTTTACTTTCAGTCCCTATGCTGATTAACATAATGGCTTATGCTGTATTTGTCAACAATATCATTAAAAATGCATCCTGAATCTTTTCCTGTGTTCCCTGCTCCAAGTACTATATATGCTGCTATGAGAGAGAAACTGAAGGTAATTTATATATGCTAATGTCAAGAAGGCTGAACCATGAGCACAGATCAATAGAATAATTATTATAGACAAAATAAGAACTTTTATTCCTCTATCCAGCTTACATCACTGAAAAAAAGAACGTTACCCTTTTTCAGTCTAGATATCTTTTAGTCATAGGATCATACAGCAATACTAGTCTAATGACCCTAAAGGGGCCTTTTTAAGCCTAGCCATGATTCAGCTTTAGACAGGTTTTGGTTCATTAGGTGTGTGTGTGTGGGGGGGGGGGGCTATATATAACTTGAGCTGTATCTACAAGATTGTTCTCTGTAATAGAGACTTAGGTGCCAGACCAGTGGTAAATAAAGGGAACTGAGTCCTACACCCTTGCCACAGCAATTTGCTGAGTTAACCCACTGCACTTATTGAGAAGCTATAAATAAAGCAACCCCTCCTTTTTTATTTTTTGAAAAGTATCATAAGAGCTATTACATCCACCTGAGCTACCACCAACTTAGGTAGAATGAAAGTAGGTTTAATGTCTCTTCCGAAGTATGGCACACTGGGGAGTACACTACTTCTCCTATGCTTACACTGCACTGCCAGTGAAGGGAAAATTAATCCAATTACCTCACATGGGAATAGAGCCCACAACTGTTGGATTTTCTTGCACCAAAGGCAAGTGCACTATCTCCTGAGCCACTAACACTGCATAAAGCAAAAAAGGCATCTCCCTGTTGCTTTAGATAGTTTAAAACATAAACAGATACATTAATGAGATTCAAACTCATGACTAGTGGTTTACCAGCCCATTGCTCTAAACCCTGAGCAACATGTCTTGGCCAAGGCCATTGCTATTGTACTATAAATAGCAAGCATGTTTGTGTTGCAGATGTTAGCATATATATTTTGTTACAAACAGACTACACAGTTGATTTTATTCCTCATGCCAATGGTGACAAATAATATTGTTTGTGTGAAATTAGTATTTTCTTGCAAGAGGTAAAACACTTTCAAAGATGTTTGATAAGTCACTATAAGGAGAGAAGAGTAGAGCTGACTTCCCCTTGCAATAACTGCTAAATATGTCCAATGATACAGTATTTATAGAGTCAGCAGATAAATGAAGTAAAATTTGTATCAAGCGGTCATTTTACATGCTATACATAAGTGTAGTTTATACACTAGCTTCCATTTGTGTGAATCCCAAGTTAAACTTTTAGCAAACAAAAGAGAAATTTGAAATTAGAATGATATAACACATAAATGACATTTGTAATGTAGCTCCCACTAATGGCAGATCATTTTAAATTCATGCATATCAATTATAACAACTATGTAAAGGTATCCATTTTAGCTATCCTAAGAATAGATGGGGAGATTTAAAAGTTTTGTTACTTTTGATAAAAAGATGGTTGATATTGAAGTTTAGAGCTTAACTGCTAGTAGGTTTGATTAATAAAGTAAACTGAGCAATATTGCTTTAAATTATGAACTAGACCTTTATTAATTCATTGTTGGAGATGAATAGTTTTCTTAAGGTATCTAAAGTGTATACTTTTATGCTGTAGCTATGCTTCTATAGAAGGGAAAGAAAGCTAAGGTGTCAGAGGCATTTTTTGTTAAAGCATTAAAGAAGATTTAATCTAAATACTGACTGAAAAAGAAATGCATACTGCATATTTGAGTGCAAAAAAATGTCATGGCTATGTATATGACAGAACATTGCTAACAGAATTACATCTCAGATTTTGCAGATCATCTTTTAAAAAGCTCTATTCAACACATCATTTACAGGTAAGTGAATGCTTTCCAAATCTATATTCAAAGGTTTAGGTAGAATCCACAGTAATAGTTTTTTTCTAAGTGTTTTTTCCCTAATGACTGTAGATTAAGTCCCAGTCCAATATATCTTGTACAAGTTTTTCTTAGAAATAGGAGGACCACCTTGCACCTAAATGAGAACCAACCAGATAGAGCTGTTATCTGAACAAACATTAAGATGTTTATGCCCCTGCTTGCTTGTGCTTGTTCTCCTCTCAAGTTGCTGGATGTAGTGTGTTTGAATTTCAAGGCTGGAGGCTAAGGCTTCACTTCCCTGAACTGGTGCCATCTTACTTCATGATGCATTGTAATTGTCCCCAGGATGGTAAACTACTTAATGCCACCTGCATCTTATACCCCTTCATCATTTAGAGCATTAGCTATGGGGAATTTTTGCTATGACTTTAACTACACCCACTGGTAGCTGATGGGAGCAAATTCATCATTACTGGGGTCTCATTCAGAATGCATGTGCACTCCCACATGAATATCCTATGGGATACCTCTACTGAGGTGGGATCACCAAGCCCACATTCTCTCCATAATGAACCTTATAGTCTTGCAAGCTTCCTCATGCAAACAATTGGTAATGTCCCCTCTGGGACTTTACCATAGCATCCTGCCATGATGGGCAAACAATAATATCATTTCCCATGCTTCCATGCCCAGCCTTTCAGCTCCTGAGACATTATTCAAACTCTGGCTCATTGTCATGGCTGTGTCCCTCTGCACCACAGAATCAGGTTGATCTAATAGAAGATAAAGCATACTGTAGACCTGGCAGACAAATGGATTTTTAGATGCATTGAGAAAAGCATCTTTGAATAACCGTAGAGAAGATTTTTTCTTTCTAGCCGATGCTTTGTTTTACAATTGCTAATGTCAGTAAACAAGCATAGAATATTAAGATGTATATCAAAGAAGGCATAGAAAGCAAAGCACTCAGGAAGAGTTCATGAGAAGACATTGACCTAACAAACTTGCTGTGTACCTCACAACACTCAGCTCTATAATCCATATCATGATGGGCTGTCTTGTGCTTGTGATCTGTTATAAAGCCAAACAAAATGAGGAAAGGTGTGATAAATAAATAATTAATCACATCTAGATATCACAAAGAGATAGATTTCACAAAAAAAATGGCTGAGTAAATTGAAATGTTTGTATGCAATTATTACTTTTGTATGTGTTTCAGAAACAAAAATGAACAGGAAGAAACTATACTTCATGATGTTTCTGATCTTTCCTGACACAAAGTTCCTGTGATCTTATTATAATATAGAGATTTGCACTACACAATATGCCCTGACTATTGTTCTAAATTTCAAGAGGTAGTGCATCTAAAGAAAACAAAGTGAATATCTGATAAATACTGTGACCCCTGTGCCCTGACCCAGCAATCAAGGAACCTCAATCTTCACCAGTAACACCAGTGAGGGGTGTCTCATATAGGAGGAAAGGATAACAAATACACACAGTAAAGTGCAATTTCCCTTAAGAGCACACAGAGATCACAGTCAGTCCAGGGTTGGTTACTCCCTTGCTCTCCAGGTCTCCAAAAAGACTCCCCACTGGCACAGCTATAGGGTCCAGATCTCAGCCTAGTGGGCAAGCTAAAACCTCCAGCACCCTCTCTGTCCAGCCAGTGCTTCATGTCCCTGCCCAAGTAGTTGACACACACAGACACACACACACACCCACACACACACACACACACACACACACACACACACACACACACACACACACACACACACACACACACACACACACACATACACACACACACACACACACACACACACACACACACACACACACACACACACACACACACACACACACTCACACACACACACACACTCACACACACCTTGAGAAGAGTTTATACAACCACACAGAGACTCCTGGGAAGGCTGTCACAGGCTCTCCAGCTGTGACCCTTTTCCCAGACTTGTTGTGTCTTTCGGCTTATCCCGGTTAGGGGTCGCCACAGCAGAACTCCGATCCGCTAATATTTGGTAGTGGATTTTTATGTGCCGAGTTACCAGCCCTGACACACAACCTTCAACGAAGGCACACCCATTTATGCATGCCTCCACACAGAAGACACTCTAGCTGAGAATCGAACGCAAAAATGTCTTGCTGTGAGGTGACAACGCTACCGCAGCACCATTACCACAGGGCCCCTTTTCCCAGACTATATGGTAGAAATCACTGCCACCACCCAGCTAATATTTATCAGCTACTAAAATGCCCTTATTACTGTGCAATATTATTATCCAAATAGGTAAGTGTGACTGAAAAGTCAAGGCTTATTTGGAGTGACTTGGACAGTAATCACTATAAATATGCAATGTACTCTAGAGCTTAAATTATCTCCACACAAAACAGCCATTGTTGAAAGGTTTTAAAAATATTTAATAACAAATAGTAAAAACACACTACAATGCTTTTTACTACACAGTGCTAGTCAAGAGTTCAGAGATCACAGAGAAATACTTAAAATAATTCAGTAGTACAGTTCTGATATCACAGAAAAAAACACTTAGTCTAATCTTTCTAGTTTCTAGCTATTTCTAAGAGAAAACACACGTCTAAGATAAACTTACATAAGAGCAAGACAGTGCTGAGTTAGATGGTCAAGACAAAAATGCTTAATGCTCTCTGATTCTCTCTGTTTTTAAAATCACATTCCTGGTTCACATTACATCATTCTTCACATTTTCCTGGGTTCCCAGGCTAACAGAAACTACATTTACATTCTTTAGTAAGCTCACACCAGGTCAGGAAGCAAAGCCATAAAGGACATTTATGCATGCAAATTCTGGCCATTAACTCGGGCCTTAAAACAATAGCAATAATTCCTTCACATAGACAGGCCAGAGCCAACTTTAAAGATCAAAGCAGTCATAAAATGCTTGCCTTAGCTTCCTTACAGCAGAGTGCAGGGTTGTTACATTATTTTCCAGTTCCACATGTAACACTATTTTTACCATTTAAGACAGCAAACCTCTGGTTTACATTAATATTTACAGATGACAGAATTATCTATAAAATTCTATCTGGCTAGGCTGGTAGCCTTCACAAATACATTGAAAGGAATTTCTCTTTACATGTTGTACCTGAATATGCAGATAACTGTCCTTATTTTGTTTCAACTGAATGCGACCACATTACTAAGGCTTAAAAAAACAATGGTTAATCTGAAAGATCAGCATAGGAAAGCTCAGACCTGAAATAATATTGTCTGAAAACAAAAGGAAAGTGCAAGAATGCAACAGTGGCATGGGCAGAATTACAGAGTTCACAGCAGCTCATATGGACGAACAACTCCACATACTCTTTATGAAACTTATAGATATATCAGATGAAGTGGGACAATGTAAGTAAAAGATGGACTCCAACAAAATGGTGTAGGGAATCTCTACAAGAATGTGTGTCCTCATACTGAACTGCTGGCAATGCATGGTCATATGAAAGAGATGGAATACATAATCAGAAGTAAAAGCAAAACATATTAAACAACTTTGGAAATTGCTCTTGGTAGAGTGAAATGATAAATAACCATGACTAAGAGGCTTTTTTCACACACTACTGACAGTACTGACAGAAATTTAACATTAGAGGGCCCTTACAGCTTTGGATTAAAAGGATACCTGGAGTCAGAAAGAAAAATGAGAATGCTGGCCAGCCAAGGCATATACATATATGAGCTCCCATAAAACAACACAGGAGATTATAAATCAATGAAGAGTGCTCAAAATGATCCCATTTCAAAATATGTTCATTATGATTGTGGGGATTCTATTCAATATACTTCAGAGGCAAACAAACCAGCTGCAACCCAAAAGTTTAGGAAAACAAATCTATGGAACCAAGGCATGGATCACCAACCCTGTGACAGTTATGGTGAACCAGTGAAGTGAGTAAATCAGGTTCCATGATGAAGGGGAACTTAAATTTGCTTTGTACAGTGGTGTCACAAAGAAAAGAAAAAGGAAGGCATACAAAAAGATTCAAATCTCTAAGATGATATGTGTGTGTTGAGGGGGTTGAACAGGAACAGGAGACATAACAGAGAAGGCAAAGATAAGGAGTGGTTCCAGTTAGATACACTGTCTGCACAGGGAAGAAAAGCGATGTTTGCCCAATCAAAGGCAAGCTTAGCTGAGGTAGATGGGACTAAAGAAAAAGCAATGCTATAGGCTGCAAGACAACTCTTGAAAGATAAGTGCAAGAAGGCAACATTAGGAACTAAAAAGGAAAGACTTCTGGGAAGTCTGAGAGTAAATAGTTAGACAGGAGGGAAGATAAGCAATCACAAAGCATTTAGAGGATTACAGACAGATCAATGAGAAAGAGTGAGTACTAGAACTGGTGGAATGACTACAACTCAGGGGGTGGTGGTCTGATGGACAGAGGTAGTTAGTAAATCACATTCTATAGAGTTCAAATGTATGTGTCACATTTAGGTTGCACAGCTAGGCTTATAAGAGCCCTAGTAGCCATTAGCCTACTATACACCTATGAGCCTATATATACAGATAGATACATATGTAGATGTTGATATATCTATATATAATCTAGCTGTATCTATCAATCCATATATATATATATATATATATATATATATATATATATATATATATATAGAGAGAGAGAGAGAGAGAGAGGGGGGGGCGGTGACAGCGTGAGAGAGAGAGAGATGATGATGATGAACAATGATGCACAATCTTCTTTGAAAATAGATTCAGCTCGGATTGTGCTCTTGTAACCTTATGTGAAAGTTTAGCAGAGTTAGGATAAACAGGTACTTGACTGAGATAAGCTAGTTTCAAATGGAAAGAACAGACTGAAATAAGAGAACTATAATTATTGGTAGAAGAATACATATGATGCAATTAGAGGGGTAAAAAGGAAATAGGGAATGAACAGTGGGAAGAAAGGATGGGGTAGTTTATCACTTGGTGAATTAAAATGTCATATTTGAAAAACAATAGAGACATTGTTTTTGCCACAGCTAAAAAGGAAACAGTGTTTGATGCAAGAAGTTTGTATACAGTGAAATGATAAAAAGGTTTAATTAACAATCTGGGTTTCAAATAAAAAATAGATTCCTTTTCTAGTTTTGGATGTAAAAATAGGGATTCTATCTAAAATGCAACTCTTTAACTAATGGTTATAAATTCCATTGTTCCATCCTTCCAAAGATCAGTGGCTTGAGGATCTCACTGGCCTGGAGGAGGGGCTGCCACAAATCTTACATTTCATTTTTTAAGGATGTACTCTGGATGCATCATTAGTCTTTACTGTGCGTGAAATGCCTCAGTTAGGGATGGCAGGTTGGTTAACTAATTCAGGTACAGACCCTGAACCTTGAGTAGATGTGACTAAAGCCTGACTATCTACATCAGCTGTAAAACTGTTATCAGCAGGTGCATTTTCAAGGATTATTGAGTTTCAGTGCTTTTTAAGGAACAATGTGTTTCAGTGCATTTTCAGGAATGTTGAGTTTCAAAGGAAGAGAAGTTTATAGTTGCTCATGCTAAGCATATTTTCAATGTGTACCTATTTTGTATAACAAGTGGCCATCACCAGAGTTTATGCCATAAAATGTGAAAGCAGTGTTAGTAGCCCAACAGGTAGCATACTTGCCTTTAGTACAAAAAGCAGTGGGTTCTGTTCCCACTCCATGTAGATGGAGTCCTGATGTTGTAATAGCCCTTTAAGGGGGAATGTGGATGCTGCACTCTTGAGTGCAACATCCTTTGGATGAGATGCCTAGTAGCTATGAACCTGTTTTTGTTTTGCAGCTAGTCCCTTTTGCAATATTACCAGCTTTCTATTTTTTAATGTAACACGGGCAATTTATTCTTCAAAGACAGCAGGCATTGAATTTGTATATCAAACACGGAAATGTAAAGTTGTTTTCCAAAAACAACCTCTTCATTAGTTATAGATCTCTTTAATGTGAAATTATTCGGATGACTTTTACTTCTACAGAAATCGTGTGTTTTTATTGATACTGATAGACTGTAAAGACAGAAATCTGAGTGTCCTTCTGTGGTTGAAATGTTCCAGAATGGGTAGTTTTGTCATTATTGGTTCATAAATTTTGTTTCATTGCTTACTGGAAAAATGTTCAAAATTAAATATTTAAAACATATGCTAACAAGTGGTGCCGTATTATACAGGATATATAATTTAATACAATCAGGATACTGCATAAAAAAACATTGTTGAATTGAATTATCAGCAGGTACACAGACTAACTGTACAACTGTATATTCATATATTTTATTAAAACAAGCTGACCAAGTACTACTTTTAAGATTTTTTACATTTTCTTTATAACACAGATCACTGTCAGATACAGTACACTTCCTCAGCTGACTCAGATTACAAAATGTCCACCAGAATGTCTTTCACGGCCACTTTTATCTAGTTTGTCCTTGATGAAACATTATTTTCCTGTATTGAAGCATTCTTTGTCTGCATCCTTGTCCCATCCATAGAAAGCCAGCTCTCAGCAGGCCAAAATGTTTTTTTCATTGATAGTATGGTCTGTAACTTTTTTCTGCTGTGTTAGCCATTTCCCTTTAGCAAGTTAATTCTCTTAAATATCTGTATACATTCAACTGTTTATGATATTTCAACAAGCATCTATTGTTAATGTCATAAAAACATTCAGAAGTATAATACTTTTTGTTTCACACAAGCACATACTGTTAAGCTAATTATATTTGTTTACTGCATATTTCTTTTCTGTACTTGCAGATGCTTTGTTCTAAAAATATCACACTGTTACTATGAAAGAAAACAGTTTTAGAATCAGTTCTGCCAAATTTTGTTTATATTGTTCTATCAAATACATGTTATTGCTATGAGAGAAACCAGTTTTATTTTATATAATTCTATCAATTCTCCCTTTTTATTTTGAAAACCAGAAAGGTTTCAATCAAAATTTAAATTAAACTTTGAATTTTACAGAAAAATCATCTCTCCGTTGGTTATGTTATTTTCTTTACCACCTACATTAGTTACACTAGATATCTGATTGACAGTCTTTTAATACAAAGTTTAACACACATGCATATTATTATGATCAACTAAATGATGGTTACTGTAGCAAATAAAACTTTGATAATGGTTTTTCACCATTGTGAAAATACCTCATTTAACCAATCCCTCCAGTCACTGTTCCATGTCTTTCTAGCCTTTTCATATACTAGTTGTATTCTATTAAATGCTTGCTTTATGGATTCTGTCTTATCTGGAGTATAAGTACAGCACTCCTAGTTGATCAGAGCACAAAGACCCACCTGGGAAGCAAGTAACCAAACATCCTATTCTGTAGTACCATTAACCTAATGGCTGTAATTTCCACTGGTATGTTTGTAATTGCCCCAACTGTGGCATTAACCAGTACTTCTAACAATTTAGTGAGCTTTCTCAATTCCCATATACTCTTTACAGCTCCATATGCTGGAAGAATTCATGTTCCAGTTATTACCCCATCTCCTAAATCCATACTCTTCTATCATTTTGCTTCTGCTGCCTTTATGTCATGACTGTAGATCCACAATTGATCTAATGTACCAATACTGGTTTGTAAGTCTACCTTTCTCCTGATATTCCTTATGTAACCTTCAGGTAATTCTTTAGTTAATCTCATTGATGGTGTTACACACTCTATATAACAGGCTCCTTTCTATTCCATAGGTAGCCATTTATATGCTTTTGTATGGCAAATGTAGTATTCTCCCTCATATAATGTACCTTATTTGGTCCTCCTGTAGTATTGGATTAAGACTAGTCACAAACTTGTGTATGTCCTTATCATTTGTGTCCTCCAAAATTCTGTAACATACAAATTGTACTGCATCTTTCCTGATAATTTCTGAGGGACAGTCCCTCGAATCTGCCCTCCTGAATATTGTATTCATTATTTCCATTGCTTTTCCCAATTTTTGTTGATCTAAAAAGTTTTTCACTTCTGCCCTGACTTCTAACTCCTTTTCCAGATATTTATTTAAACATCCCATAGCTATTGTGATATTGCATTCACTGTCCCCTATTGGTTTTGATCCTGTCTGTTATATACATGCACTTTCTTTTGGAACTCTCCTTACTTTTAAGATTAGAGCATCTACCTTGTCTGGTTTGCCACAAACTCTATTCCTGTTACTAATTTTTAACAAATATTTTAGTTCTATGGGTACTGCTGAAAAAATATGATCTATCCTTTGCCATCAGTATTGGTACACATACCCAACATTCAGTTGTATTATTTACTTCTGCATATGCCATTTGCATTACTGTAAATGCATTAAAATCAGGTATCCATCCCTTCTTGTCTTTTAATATTGATTGGCCTTTCAGGCTATATGCAACATCCATTACATATATTATAATAATCAACTGCATCCATTTCTGTTTCCAAGTCTGTTTTCTGGGAACTACCAATAGAGGTTTTTCTTTCTTCCTGTTCTGGCAATTTTGGTCTCCCAAACCAGTAAACGGGCATCTGAAAAATAGATAAATAAAATATTATTTACCTACCCTTCATTTGCACTCCCTGTTTAATCACTTTACACTGATCACTATGTACAAACATTTTTTTTTAGACTTTTTCATATTCTGTACTCTTAGGACCAGTGGTCCAATCAATTTGTTTATTTCAAAAGGTCCTTGCCAATTACTGTCTCATGGATCAGTTTTACTGAAATTTTGGTACTATTTAATAACTTGACTAGTTCACAAAATAATCTGCCTCCCGGTTTTACACCATTTGGAAATTTATATACTCTTAAACCGAACGGTATTTGTTCAACACAAATACATTCCTCTAGATACATAATTTCTCACATTTAAACCTTTTAAATATCGATTTTAAACCTTTGGACAAGAAACAGATATAGTTGTGATTCACAAGGAGTTGGTTACTTGGCATTTTGTGATTTCTGCCCAGGGTTCTATGTAGGAAAAACTATGAGAAATCTGAAAAGAAGAACTTATGAATACAATATGGCTATAAAGAAGAAAGAGACTAGTAATTCTTTAGCAAAACACTCACTATTGTGCACTAATTTAAAAAAAAATCAATTTTTTTATAGCAGATGCTGCTGGTATAGAAGAATTTGTAGGTAATGACAATGTCCCACTCGAATGCCATGAATCCTGGTGGCAAATAAGTTTCCTGGTCTTAATGAAATTGTAAACATTAAATGTTTTCTGATGGCATAAAGCCTTTAAATGCTAAATATTGTTGCTCTTAGTAGTCAGGATTTTGTTATTTACAGAAATATGTTTTCATTTTAAAAGTTTTGTCATCAACACTATACCATTTCAGATAGAGAGTAACATTTCTGATTGGTTAGTACTTGGTTATATTTCTTGAGTCAGTGAGGGATATCATCAGAATTAATGACAGACTCATGGCAATCAGACTCCAGTGTAATGATAGGACAGTATTCATAATCTCAGCCTATGCCCCACAGCAGGGTTGTGATAGTGAGGAAAAGAGTGCATTCAGACAGCAGTTGCAGGACCTACTAGATAAAGCAGGACAACATGAATTGGTGTTGATAATGGGTGACTTAAATGCACGTATCGGGACAGACAGAACAGGATATGAAGACTGCCTGGGTCCACATGGGTGGAGCAATAGGAATAAAGAAGGAGAAGCCATTCTAGACTTCTGTCTGGCAAATGGCTTGATAGTAGCCAACACATGGTTCAGAAAGAGAGACAGTCACAAGATCACATACAAAAGTAGCCAACATGCAACTCGGGTAGACTTCCTCCTAGTAAGGAAAAGGCACTGGGGTAGAATCCATGATTGCAAAGTCATCCCCAGTGAAACAGTCGGTTCACAGCATAAACCAGTAGTTGCCACAATCAGCTGCAAGTAGTGGTCAGAGAAGGCTCTAAGGTCAACAGAGACCAGGCTGAAGACCTGGAAGTTGACTGGAGAGAAAGTACAGCAGTTCAAGGAATTACTCATGGCTCTAGCACCCCAAGAAGAGGAGGAAATAGGTGGAGTTGAAGAAGAGTGGCAGCCTAAAACAGCATGTGTTAGGACTACAGAAAGATATGTGGCCGAGCCAGGTATGGAAATAAGGTACATAAGGAAAGCTGGTGGTGCAATGCAGAAGTGCAGGAAGTAATCAAAAGAAAGAAGGAGTGCAGGAAGAAGTGGGAGATTGAAAAGACTGACCAAGCTAGGAAGGACTACTGGTTGGCTAACAAAGAAACTAAGAAAGAAGTTGCAATAGCAAAGAATAGGGCATCAGAGGCACTCTATCAGCTTCTGGAAAGTGACTCAGTAAGGGGCACAAAGAAACTATACCAGGTTGCAAGGCAAAGACAGAAAAATAAAAAAGATAGTCAGACACCCTTCATAAGGGATCCCAGCAACAACCTGCTTACCAGCCCACAGGACATCAAAGGCAGATGGAAGGAGTATTTCTAGCAGCTTCTGAATGAAGAAAACCCCACAGAAGTGGTACTGCCCCAGAAACAGCCTACAATGGGAGTAGAAGAGGAGCCCAGCTTAGAAGAAGTAAGAGCAGCACTAAGGAAAATGAAGTCAGGGAAAGCAGCAGGCTCAGATGAGGTCACAGCAGATATGATAAAGATGCTGGGTGAGCTAGGGGAGAAATGGCTCCTGAGGATACTAATTGCAGTGTGGAGAGAAAGGCGTATTCCAGATGACTGGAGAATAAGCATACTTGTGCCAGTGTACAAGAACAAAGGGGACATCCACAACTGTGGACAGTACAGAGGCATCAAACTCCTACCACATTGCATGAAAGTTCTGGAGAGGGTGATTGATAAACGGATACGCAGAATAGTAGAATGTAAGATGGGAGATGAACAGTTCAGATTCAGATCAGGTTGCAGCCCAATTGACCCGATGTTTGCATTGAGACAGATACTTGAGAAGAAACTAGAGAAGAGGAGAGAGTCAAACTGGGCTTTCCTAGACTTGGAGAAAGCATATGACAAGGTCCCAAGAAAGCTGACCTGGGCAGTACTGCAGTGGTTTGAAGTCCCAGAAACATTGGTAGAATTAGTACAGGCTATGTACAAGGACCCAGTGACTCAAGTACGAACAGTGTTTGGCCTCACTGAAGGGTTCCCAGTGGGAATGGGTGTACACCAGGGTTCAGCTCTGAGCCCACTGCTGATCATACTGGTAATGGACTACATCAGCAAACAGGTTGGAGGGGTCAGAGCAACAAAGCTGCTGTATGCAGATGATGTGGCAGTACAGGCAGACTCTGATCTAGAACTTCAGCAAAGGATAGGAGAATGGAATGCAAATCTGAAGGCACATGGGATGAAACTAAGCACAGATAAGACAGTGGTAATGGCAGCAGATTGGGGAAATCAGAAGAAGCTGAGTATAGAGATAGATGGGAAGATAGTGGAACAGGTAAACAGCTTCAAGTATCTGGAAGGGGTGGTTGAGGAGAAGGGTAGCCTGAATGAAGAGGTCAAAGCTAGAATCAGAGGGGCTGCAGCCAACTGGCATAGAGTATCAGGTGTAGTCTATGACAGAAGAATGCCAAAGAAGCTGAAAAGTAAGGTGTACAAGACAGTGGTGCGACCAGTACTACTGTATGGTACAGAAATCTGGGCAGTAAAGGCAGAACAGTTGAAGAAGCTAGAGGTGATGGAAATGAAGTGCCTGAGAAAGGTGGTAGGATGCACACTGCGGGACAGGTGAAGAAATGAGGACATAAGAGCAGAAGCCAAAGTAGCTCCAATTGCAGAAAAGATCAAAGAAAACAGATTACGATGGTATGGGCACATGTGTAGAAAAGCAGAAGACAATCTGGTGAGGGAGATTTGGGACAGACAGGAAGAAGGTAAGAGGACGCGAGGGCGTCCAGCAAAGAGGTGGATGAATTGTGTGAAAGAAGATCTGTGACAGTCAGGTATGAGCGTTGAAGAAGGCAGGAGAGTGGCACTGAATCGAGAGAGTTGGCGACAGTTAATACGATACCCCAACCCCATGTAAATGGGAAAAAGGGGATGATGATGATGATGAATGATGATGATGATCATGTGATTAATTTGATACTTCTTTTAAACTTGGATTCTGTACTTGGTTTTAACTGATGAAGTTTTATTGAAAATAAAAAGAACAAAAACACTTATTAGTTAAAACTTGTGTTTGGGACCCCTTACATGCTTGGCTTTTAGGATTGTTAAAAGTTCAACTGCTTTGGGTTACTTACGCACACATTGAGAATAATCCCTCGTGTATTATGGACAACCTGGTAGCTGATTGAGTTGAACCCCTTCCTGTTGATATATTCCCTTCCCAGTTCTTCAGATGGGGCTTTTATTTTTATGTGAGTGCAGTCCATGGCCCCCAAAATTTCAGGAAGTGTGCTGCAGCATAAAGTTCTTTCAATGTTCTTGCTCTCTCCTCTGATGTGCATAAAAAATATTTTTTCTTGCATGTTCTAGCATTGCATTAAGACATTGGTGTAATATTCTTGAGGCTAAGGACTGTGACACCCCTAATATATCCCCTGTGAGTCTCTGGAATGTACCAGTAGCTAATATCCTTAATGCTACACATACCTTAGTTTACACTGGTATAGGTTCTCCTCGATTTCCCCTGGGTCTTAGTTGGGGAGGGTCAGAGGTTGCAGAGTTCCTGTGGTGTTTCCCTATCAACCCTGTATCATTGTAATATTTTAATATCATGTAGTCCATGATGTGTTAAATACAGTCTGAACACCCTTCTTCTCCTTAGACAAGGCCCATCATCATCAGCAGCAGCATAAATCTGACCCTGTTGTAGTTCCCATGCAACAGAGCAACAGCAGTCCATAATATTTTTTTTTATACATTGCATTTCTTTTCTATGTATTCCAATAGGTTTTGGAGTTCATGGCAAAGAGCTACACCAACTCTACACACTTATGTTATAGCTTCCTGGGTGGATCTGCCATCTTGGATTGGTTTAATCAGCATGTAATTCAGCTAATTATGCTTTTATTAGCATACGTTGGCATTTACCTGTATTTAGTCGTGTAGAGTCATTTAATGAATACAAAATAATATCCTATCCCATGTGCATCGTGCAAGCAGCACAGAGATTAGCCATTCATGAACCCAGCCCGGTGTCCAGCTTGCTAATCTTCTATCCATAACTTAAGTATTTATCTTTAGACAATTAACACTTAACTAGTCAACCTTAACCTTTTTCTCTTAGAGATTCCCCAAGAAATTTACATTCTTATGTCTGTCCAGGTTTTCTTTTAGTCTTCTCCCAGACTGCTCATCTATCGCATACAACGTAACACATACCCCGGGATTCATGAAGCTCGGCGCAAGGCCGGCGTAAGGTCTGCGCCGGCGGTGCAGTGAATAGCCAGCGTAGTAGCGCCATATGCATATTAATGAGAGTGCACCGCAACCACAGACACGTGCGTAGTGTACGTGAGCGAGCCCAGGTAGGATGCGTCCGGAGGCGTGGCTAAGCCGGCATGCGGTGAGCAACCTAATGTGCTGACTGCCACGGTCCGCCCATAATAGTAATGGCAGCAGCCAGGGCCCGTGCAGAATGAAACGCACGTAGAGTATGCAACATAGTACCCGTCCCAACTAAACGGAGAAGCAAATACAACCTACGAAGGCTTAAGTGTACCCGTCCAAGGAGCAAAGGATACGCATAAGAGACCGCATTTGTCACGCAATGCACCGTCAGTGGTTATACTCAGAGAAGGTGTACAGCAGCATGTCAGCGCGCCGCACCGACATAGGAGTAGCGACTAAGGTCACCACCTGTCCCACTTTGGGAGGGCAGTCCCTCTATGGGCAGGTGTGTCCCGAAAAAAATATTAAAATGGCAAATGTGCTAAGATTGTAGGACATAATGATATCCCGTATTTAATGTAATGGTAGCATGAATTGGTTATTTCTGTAACTGAAATACCTAAATGTCACAAGAAACAGAATAAGCAACCAAACTGCCACAACAATAAGCTTTTATTTAGGCAAACAAGTGAAGTTCTATGCTATATAGTGACCGTGTGTATGTGTCTGCCTGTAAAGTCACATGTGAGTCCCGGAAATATCCCACCTTGGCAACTGGAAAAGGTGGCAACCCCAGTAGCGACATGGGCATGGTCACCAGGGTTACCAGCTGTCCCAATGTGCCATGGACAGTCCCTGATTGGACAGGTGTGTCCCTGCAAAATGGAAAAATGGAAAATGACCTGAGATCCCCTGGCAAAAATATTCCCGCAATATACATGTAATAGTAGCATAAAACATATAATTTGTATATGAAACACATACATGGCATAAGAAACTGAATAAGGAACCCAAATGCTAACAGAATAAGCGTATAGTATGGCAAACAAGTGAAGTTCTGTCAACTGCACTTGCTGTGGGTATGTGTTGTCCTGCAAAATCCGAAGTTTCCACAAAACATGTCCCACTATGGGCATTGGAAAAGATGCCAACCATAATGGTCACAAGCAGTAGTGACAGTACATAGCCGGGTAGCTGTGTTGACATAACAACAGGAAGGAATCAAGATACCTTAAACACAGGCAAACATGTGCATAGCAACATATCCCACACCCAGCAACGTCTCTGTCGCATACACTGGATGGCGTATGTTGAAGTGTAATATCCAGAAGCAGAACCCATGCATTCAGATGTAATATACAATAGCCTCATTGTAGCATGTCAGTCCCACCCATGTACACCTGTGCACCCAAACCTGCTAGCATCCGTGTGCAGCTATACACCCACACACAATGTGCATACCTGAAATGTGGTAAGATGTTTGTGTTAGGCAATGCCACGCTGGCAAATCATTACCCACATGTCACCAACCCACCTCAGGTACAGATATGGAAATGGCTGCATGTGAATGTGTCTGCAGAATGTGTACATCCCGCATGTGGTATGTACCCGTCGAAACCATATATGTTTGCATACGACACGGTGCACATAACTGTACACATGTGGACAAGTCGGGTTGTTGAACCACCGCATCGATGATTAGCTATGCAGAGAAGTCGATCACATATAGCGGAACACGTGCCTACCAAACAGGACGTCCTAACAGGGTGCTACAGGCAAAGAAGGGGAAGGTGGGACATCACATGTGGAGAGTAGCGTTGCCGGACGGCCAAATACACACGGTCAAGGTAAAGGACGGAACAACATGCATATGGCCGGATGGATGTTGTTCGAAAAATATATATAGAAACAGATATGAAGTGCCAGTTTAGACTCGAAATACTATATAAAGCATTGAATTGTACCGTACAATATGGCAGTAGAACTGATCCTGCATGTAATTGGTGAAGCTAAGCTGTAGTGTGATGGAATTCTGGCCCTGGCAGTAACCACTACAGCAGGCTTATGTCTGTCAGCATTAATTATCTGCTGGGTTACAGAACAATAAATGTCTGTACATGCATAACATCACCCCTTCCCCTGAGGAGGATGGCCTTGTGAGCTCTATCGAAGATAAGAGTACAACTCCTTACCAGAGAGACAAAGCAAGGTATTAAGAAATTAACTGACTACTGTATCGGAACAGTCCAGGGTCCTTGAAACAGCTACAATCACAGAAGGACACTGTAATTGACAAGGTGCCTTGCAAGGCTGTGTTATTCTCATGGGAAAACATTTTAAAAGCACAACTCCAGCACCCACGTATGTATAGACTATTGCGGACCATAGTGATGGAAATGCCCTGTGACCGACCACGTCAGTAAGGTGGGCAAAAGCTGATTGTAAACACTATATAAAGAAATTGCTTACTGTATAGAGTCAGACAAAACTCTCATACTTGGACTGTATATTATTTAGCCTGCCTGTGTACACTACTAAAACGTTGTGAACCCGAGCCTCCTGTGTTATTGACTGTCACTTAGAAAAGCCTACTGATAACTACAGTCTGGTTTTGACAACTTATTTGACATTGTGATTCTTGTAATCCGGAATTCCCTTGGAAAGCTACAGGTCAGAGTGCATGGGTGGTTAGACATCTACGCAGGAGAATTTGCCTAAATGGTTCTTCTTGAATGAAAAGACCTCCGACTGAATTGTTGTGTGTAAAGAGGCTGTCTACTGTCTGATCTGTGGCTGAAAAGCGGAAAACTGGATCCCAAGAAGAAAACGTGCAGCCTTAAACAGGAGGCTCAGGTAAGGAGTGTTTGCCTCTTTGTCTCTATTATAGATCAGGGACCAGACTACATTGTGTTTCTGTTAACAGTTGTGATAGCGGGTCGAAGACCAATCCAAATAGTGTTAAATCTGAACATAGGTCAGGGGAACACACAGCAGAGTAAATAGTCATTGTAGACACTACAGTGGATACAGGGAAGGAGATACCACGTGGTATGAGAGAAGGGTACGTAGCAGTCGTGTAGAGGATATGGGAGATTAGTGAACAAACAGATCATGTGATCCGCGTTTGACGGGTGACGTGAACTATATGCAATCGCAGAGAGCACATAATGTGAGATATCCAGCAAAATGGGGTAATAAATATGACATTGATGGTATATTAGACACAATATCGTTACTGAAAAATGTAATCCCTGAAAATGTGATGCACATGTTCTAGGGTAAACACCTGTCCCACCCTGTGAGGGACAGTCCCTCTTTGGCCAGTTGTGTCCTGCAAACAAACCGAACAAATGGCAAATGTCCTGATATCTCAGGACAAACATTTCCCAGATATCTTTTCAAATGGTAGCATAAAACAGTAATTTTGTATCTGGAACAACAAAATATCATAATAAACAGAATAAGCAACTGAAATGCTACAACAATTGGTAGCTCTCCTGGCAAAAAGTGAAATCCTGTCCTATGTACTGGCCGTGGGTATGCTTTTTCTTGGCAAATTACACGTTATGAACACTAATGTCCCACATTGTGCATATGAAAAGGTGGCAGCCCTAAGATGTGCAGGCGACAAAACAGCGACAATTGGGTATCCGTCATGCACATAGGTGGATTGAGGTAGTGAACCGAAGGGAACAGAACACTACAAATGCGAAAGCATCATACATACACAAAGGAGATAATAATACAGTAGTAGCGACAGCCCCCTCTACCACCTCCGATACCACATCCAGGATATGAAGCAGGAGGGCAGGCTAGTCCCCACACGTTATCCTGTGGCAACAGAGGTATCACAACGACCAAATGTAAGAGAAGCTATTGAAACCACATCCCGAACTCGTAACATACCTAGGGACACTCGAGTAAGAAGACAGTCACTAGAACAGAGTGAGGATATCTGTCAATTAATTGAAGTACCGAACCCTCATGCAGGACAGGAAGGCCAGGACCCAACCCCGTAGTGTATAGACCGTGGACACCAGATGATATCTGTAAAGTCACAGAGTGAATTCCCCATCTACAAAGTAATCACTATTCACCATGCAATACCCCTGTATCTTCTGATCGGAAAACAAAGGGGGAATGGCGGATGGTACAGGATTTACAAGCTGTAAATCATGTAATAATACCTAGGGTACCGATGGTGCCAGACCCACACACAATATTGAATGCTATGAACACGCCACAGAAGTATCTTACCGTGGTACATATAAGCTATGCTTCCTTTGCAATACCTATACATCCAGATAGTCCGTATTGCTTTGCATTTACATTCAGGGTAACAGATACAGCCATACCCGGCTATCGCAGGGATACTGTGAAAGTACAACGATATTCCCACAGGAGATGGCTACCTACATTCCGGTGTTTACTACACCGGGGCCAGTCAAGTTCTACTTTATGTGGATGATATTCTGCTTGCGGCCCCTACCCAGCAGCAATGTATGGAAGATACAATAGCATCATTGAGATATTCAGCAGAACAGGAACATAAAGTAAGCAAGCATAAATTGCAACTACAGAGAATACAGGTCAAGTACCTGGGATATGTGGTATCCAAGTAGGGTAGAACATTACATGACGATAGGAAGGTAGCAATTTCACAAGCACCCAAGCCAACTACCAAGAAGGGAATGAAGTCCTTTCTGTGCCAACTAACATTTGTCAAAGCTGGTTACCAAACAATGCTTCTGAATCTGCTGTATTGTCTGCCTTAATCTTTAATACACCTATGGCAGCACAACACATACTACACTGGATTACAGTAGCAGAAACAACTTTCTGCAGACTAAAACGATTGATAGCTTCAACATCTGTATTAGGTCTCCCGAATAATCATAACACATGTTGTCGGACTGTAGATTGTAAGCGGAGATATATGACGTCAGTCTTGATGCAACAGCATGGAAGTAAGCAACGCTACATAGCTTACTACTCATTGCAGTTGGACACTGTGGCATGGTCAGTGCCACATTGTGTACAGGCAGTTGTTGTAGCACCCATGGCAGTACAGGCCCCGGCCTCAATGTTATCATACCACCCTCTCACTGTGGGAATGTCTCCTGCAGTTGCGATCATTGTGCTGCAAGAGAAGATAGCATTCCTGACCCGTGCTAGACATTTGTCTTGTTTGACCATACCACTGAGTCAACCTCATATGGTGATTGAGCGTTGTACAACATTAAACCTATCAACGTCACGTCCGACACCTGTGTATGGCACACCACACAGTTGCCTATACGAAATGGATGAAATAACTACACACAGACATGATATATCACCGATATACCCTTAGATGATGCAGAGGTGACAGTTAATGTGTACGGATCATGTAGACAGAGTCCCACAGGAACGAATCAAGTATGTTATGCAGTAGTTATTGATAATGAGATTGTAGACGCACAACCCCTGCAGCATAACGTGTCTGCTCAAGCAGCAGAATAGATAGCTTTAACACGTGCTTGTACTGTGGCGAAAACCTGATGTGTGGACATATGTCCCGATAGTCAGTATGTTGTCTGTACAGTGCATGTTTATGAGCAGCAGTGGAAGAATAGGGGAATGATAACATCACCGGTAAACCGATTAATCATGCGCAATTGATCCTGAATGCATTACATTCCATTCAGTTACCCACTAAAGTAGCTAATTGTAAATGTGCAGGTCATAGATAGCAACAGGATAACAGTAGGAAAGGTAAGGCATGAGCTCATGCAGCTGCAAAACAAGCAGCCTCACAGTTGGAAAGTGTATGTTTGAGTGAGGAATGACAATCCTCAGACATTTTACATGTAGAAATGTTACAAACAATGCAAACACCAACTACGAAAGCAGAAAAGCCGACGTGGGTATGACGAGGAGCAATCCTTGAAGACGGACTGCACATATCCACAGTGAGAAAGCCAATATTAACGTCTAATGTAGTCAGATATGCGGCTTTGTGGAGCCATGGGTAGAGACATGTCTCAACAGGGGGGATGGTACATTCGGTTAACAGAATACCCCTAACATACGGAAGTAGGAACCACATACAAACATCATGAGCAGCGTGTCACATTTGCAGTAGATGTCATGCACAGGGAGCATTTAAACCGAAGGGAGTGTGTTTACCTACACCACCATAACCGTTCCGTACTATTTGTATGTAGTTCATACATCTGAATAAATGTGAAGGGAAGAAATACTGTTTAGTGATTACACATATATATAATCAAAATGGGTAGAAGCATTCCCAACCATGAATCCGGATGCAGCAGCAGTGGCAAAGGTGCCAGTAAATTAAGTATCCCGAGATCGGGCATACTGTAAAGAAGCTACAGTGACAATAGAACACATTTAGTGAACCAGACAATCACGCAACCTATTAATTTGTATTCCCATGAATGTAAATTGCATGTACAACCCACAGTCAGCATGACTGCTGGCGCGGTACAATGGGATCCCGAGAAATAAGTACAGGAGGTTGGTGGGTGACACCCAGACGAGTTACATTTGCTGTCTACCTCTAGCATTGCTGAGCATGACAACAGTTCCAAATGTAAAGTGTTGCACCCACTTCAAGTAGTATGTGGAATGGCATATCATGTGCCAGAGTGGAAAGTTGTCATGTCTGCAGAGCCGGAGGTCGATGGCTCATTAGCAGGTGACATGAGAGGATTGTTAACCAATAACACTGTTTTGCAGTTAAAGTCTTTTACAGATAAAGAGCAAGTGAAGCCGGACGCATAGCTGACACCAGTATCCTGTGTGTATGTCACTGTTATCCAAACAAGATAATTGGCAAGTGGAAAGTGTGAAGGTCTGTACCAGGTACTGTTGGCAACGCCTACTGCAGTAAAGTATGCTGAGAGGTCGTCCTGGGTTCACCTCACAGTTTTCAAACCGGTAAAGGATATCAAGTCTGATCAACATCTTGTAGCTGATATACCATAGAGCCTGAATCACCCGGGCCAGACTGTATAACAATACAAAGCAACCCCAAAGACATTTGGTTTACTGTCATAATGATTATACACCTATTAAACATGTTTGTGTTTACTTTACATTTGCTGGGACCTTACCTGCATATAACTACACGGATACAAATAGTGATACGTGATGAACTGGCCACAGAGTGTCTTCCACACTTCAACAAATACCGAGGCATGACGCGTGTGCATGTACACACTATGAACATTTTAAATTGCTGTGTTTGTACTGCCATACCTACATCATATGGAGGACTTCCGATGTATGGTGTCCCCTTGGGGATACATTGAGACTTGTGAATATTTACACTTTGATACAGGCTCTGTGAGATCACAGGACAAACTGGCACTGTACTTACCTGTTACACAAAAAGTAATTGTATGTTGTTATAAACATGATACAGTTCAAGTTGGTGGGAGTATTTGTAACATAACTGTGTCTTACAAATGTCATATAACAGCCAAAGATCACAGTACTACTAGTAGCACCATTCATTATCTGTATTTAAGCTTCATGAGAACAACGTGGAAGGATGTGCAGAAACATCCTGAATTGTATAAACAGTCCTCTGTTATAGACAGGCAGATGTTACATGCAGAGGTAACCCGCATCAGTAGTAAAGTAGAATATTGTTAGTTTGTTTGTGGGAAAGAAGCATATCAATGGTTACCTGAGAATTGGTCCGGCAGTTGTTATTTGGGTTATCTGGCTCCAGTCACATGACATACTGCACAATTGCCTCTGGGTACAAACGAACTATAACACACATAGCTCGAAGAACTGGGAACACAGTCGAGAAACCTACTAATCCAGTGGGTGAAATGGAAGCTGTTCTGACATTCCAGTTTTCTGCAAGAGATAAAGGAATATCGATCCATATGGACTTGAGTGACAGCGTCATAACCTGGGCTGGAACACTCCCAGCTTGTGGAGTAGTGAAATCAATCAGGGAACAGAGGAAGTTGTCAAAACCTGTCGGAGGAATGATGAATGTGACTTTCCGCTCCTGAACTTGTGACTGATGAACTGGATGCAATGAGAACTGTTGTGTCACAAAATGTAATAGCGACGACTGCACCCTGCCGGGCGAGAATTGGTACGTCTTGCGCTCATTAAAGAAGATCGCTGTGTCCAAGTACCACATAAAAGACCAGAATCGGCCCACCTAGAGGTAATACAGCAGGTGTCATCCATGGCGGAACCAGGCCCAAACCCACTGACGAACCATTTCCACAAACCATTTGGTGGATGGGGTTCAGTCATACTGAATATCATGATTGCCATTTGAGTTGTTCTGCTCATATTGGGAGCATGTGTCTATTGCGGGATACTTTGCATGTAAGTATTAGTCAGGGACTCTGTCGACGTATCTGTACCCGAGACTATGTATCAAGACCTGTAGTGGTATTTGTCAATACAAAATGCAATCCTTCTTGAAATGTACAACAAATTACTTGCCTAGTTAAACGTTCCACAGAGGAAGAGGCTAGGGAATGAAATAATGTGGTATATGTTTCTGGATAGAATAGAATCAATCAAAGGAGGGAGAATGTTAGCAAAATACATACTTAAACATATATATGACGTGCAACTTTAGAAGCAATAACTGTATAATGCATATTATTCTAACTTACAATATGGCAGTAGAGCTTATCATGCATGTAATTGCCTGTAGTGTAGCTGCAGTGTGATTGAACCCTGACCCTGGCAGTAACCAGTGCAGCAGGTGTATGTCATTCAGCATTAGTCATCTGCTCGGTTAGAGAATAATAAATGTATGTACAGGTATATCTGTCATCCTTCCACTGAGGAGGATAGGCTTGTGAGCTCTATGTAACACAGAGTACAGCTGCTCACCAGAGAGACAAAGGAACCTAGTAGGAAATGGAGTGACGACCAGATCTGAACAGTGTTGGAACCGTGACAGAGCAGAATTTACCGAAGTACATTCTAATTGACTATGTGGCTCGCAAGGTTTTGCTATCCTCATGTGAAAACATTTAATAAGCATTACCTTAGCACTGTTGTAGGAATACAACATTGTGGACTATAGTGATTTAAATGCCCTGTGACTGACCACATCATTAATGTGTGCAAAAGATGATAGTATACACAATGCTTATACAGCTGTAACATGGATAGAGTAAAACAAATGTCTAAACTTGTACTGCATAGTTCTTTGCCTCCTGCTGCACAGTAGTAAAACGTTATTAATCTCAGCTTACTGTGTTATTGACTGTCATTTTGAAAAGACGAATGAGTGTTACAGTGTGATTTAAACAACGTAATTGACAGATGTGTATGTTCTAGCATGGGAATAGGTCAAGCCAACCATCACAATGTCCATGTGTACCACATACAAACAGCCAGTAACACGCAGTAGTAGTGCATGAAGGCATACACGACTGTGGGAATAGTACAGGACATGTGGCACATGCCAAGTGCAGATGCATGACACAAACCCTAGGATGGGTGTCCCTGCAAAGAGGAACATGTGCCAACCACACCTCCCACAGATGTACCGGCAATAAAAACACATGGCAAACACACAGAAACACTACCGTCCAACACACGACTGCAACGGAGCCTGGTCAGACACCAACATGAAGCATGCACAAAAGATCATCTCTACTTGACTACAAGTAGACTTTTCTCTATCTGTTAAACCTAGCACTTGCTCCTACAGGACTTACTACCTTGATACGGCACTCTTATAGATAGCACCCCAAAAGAGAAACCCCCATTTCTCGGTAACCCACGTCCCCCGGAATCTCTTTTAAAGTTGTTTGTCTAGTCCTTCTAGCATGTCGAGGGATCAGTTGCTAGTGTCCTCTCCTGCTCAGCTGGTGAACCTGGGAATATTGAGGCAATGTTACAATTGCCTCATGTACACAGAACAACCCTCTCCTCCTCCCACAAAACACAAATACATGCGAGAGATGCAACTATACGGCCAAACTGGAGGCTGAGCTCTCTCAACATAGGACTGGCAAGACCAGTCAGGAGGAGTAGGTTACCACACACACTATAGACCCAGTCTCACATAGTACCATCACAACCTCAAATCATACACATAAACACACAAAGACATACTCGGCGGCTCTGATCAAAAATCTACCAAAACAGCAGAGGCCACCAAAGCAGACACCCAAACAACCACCACCTCAGAACACAACACCTGCAACACATATACCTCACAGTCAGAGTGTCAAACAGTCACAGCCCTTAAGGCCAAACACAATGCCAGACACACTAGTCATTGGTGACTCCATAGTCAGACACACTGACGTCCCGCTCACCAGACTGAGTAAGGAGAAGGTCACAGTAAGCTGCCTGTCGGGTGCTAGAATCCGCCACATAACGCAAGCACTCAGGTCTCTCAACAGCAGGTACAAATACGACTCAGTCACTGTCCACGCTGGTGTAAACGACCTGAGACGTACCTCCTTGGACTACATGAAAAGAGACATTGAGGAGCTCTCTGATTATGTAGCCCAGGCAGGTATGACCCTGACCTTGAGCAGTATCCTACCTTCACCAAGAATGATGCCACAATACAGAGATAAGATGATTAGCTTTAACAATTGGCTTAAACTCTGGTGTCATTCAAAGGGGATCCAATGTCTGTCTGCCTGGGATGACATGCTGTACAAGCCACGCTGCTTCGCAAGGGACGCCTTGCACCTGTCACCCCTGGGATTCCGGATATTGGCAAAGGCTCTTGCCACCCCCATAGTGCCTTTCTTAGGCAACGCTCAAATTCTAAACCTACCACCCTAGAACACAAAAAAGGAAAAAACTAAGGGTAATGCTGCTCAATGCCAGAAGTCTATATCTCAAAATGCACGCACTCGAGGCCCTTCTCAGTATGGAGAACATCGATGTCTGTGCAGTGACAGAAACCTGTTTCAAGGCTCCTGAGAGCACCCCAGCACTATCAGGTTTTACCTCTTATCATGCGTTCCGGCCCCAAAATCCGGACAATAACAAGAAAGGAGGGGGGGTATCCATATTCATCAAGGACACCCACACCTCAAGACTGGTGGCAACGCACGATGCATCGGAGACCATCCAGGTGCAATTAACCATAGGCAAGACTGCTCTGCAAATTGTAGCATGTTACAGGCCACCCTCACAAACTCAGGAACCTCACATGGCCTTCCTGAAAACACCAGAGGGGATAAATGTATCACCAAACACCATCATACTAGGTGACTTCAATTACCCTAATATAGACTGGGAACACAACTCAAGCCCAAACACCCTAGCCCAAAAGTTCCTGGAATTCATAAACTCAAATGCCATGGAACAACTAGTCACCATCCCCACAAGAGGAGAAAACATACTTGATCTCATCATCACGAACATGGGAGCACAATGTTCAACACCGGAAGTATACCCCTCACTGGTGAGATCAGATCACAAACTAGTCTCGCTGGAGGTCCTCATCCCACCCCCACCTGAAATAAAAAAGACCACAGTAAAGAACTTCAAGAAAGCAGACTTCACACTTCTAAAGACTAGTGTGGTCTCCTTTAAGGCCCCCGAGCCGGCGGAAAACAGTACTCAAGCCGCTGAATCACTTACAAATGCCTTCTACCAGCACCTGCAGGACTGCATGGATAACGCAATCCCAAGCAAACCAAAGACTCTTTGTACCAAAGGCAAGCGTCCAGTCTGGTGGACCCCAGCCATAAACAAACTCTACAACAAAAGGAGGAAGCTACTACAAGATAGAGCAAAATCCTTAAAAGGTAAGACACCCTTGCTCACTATAAGTAAAAACCTAAGAGCTCTCATAAAATCATCCAAAGCAAATTTTGAGAGAAAATAGCTAAAGACTCAAAAGACAATCATAAGGCCTTCATTAGCTATGTTAGAAACCTGGGAGGAAACTCCCAGATATGCTCAGAACTAGTTCAAAATGATGTGAAGATTACTGATCCTACAGACATTGCCAACATACTGGCTGACAGGTTCAGTGCAAACTTCTCCCCCCCAAAAGGAGAGATATCTATGCCAAGCGATTGCAGCCCCCCAAACATCTCCAACGCCCAAGTGAGAACTGCTCTCTCCAAAGCAAAAAACACAGCATCCATGGGACCTGATGGTGTCCCTGGCTGTGTGCTCCACGAACTCAACGAGGAATTAAACCCACAGCTAGGACAGCTGTTTAATCATAGTCTTAACTCTGGATACGTACCCAGGGAGTGGTGCACTGCAACTGTGGTCCCACTTCACAAAGGCGGTGCCTCCACCGACCCTGGAAATTACCGGCCCATTAGCTTGACAAGCCTTATCTGCAAAGCCATGGAGAGGATCATAATGGACCTCATAAATAAAGACATAGGGAATTTGCAGACTTTGGATCCATCCCAGTTTGGCTTTGTCAAAGGCAGATCATGCCTTCTAAACTTGGTTGACTTTTTCGAAACAGTCACCAAAGCCATTGATGAGGGAAAGTCAGTCCATACAGCCTACCTCGATCTGGCGAAGGCCTTCGATACAATACCCCACTCGGGTATCATTGAAAAACTCATCAGCTTAAATGTTAACCCATACATCACAAGATGGGTTGCAAACTGGCTGAGTGACAGAACCCACAGGGTCAGAGTTGCTGGCGCCATGTCAGACTCAAAGCCTGTCACAACTGGTGTACCACAGGGCTCAGTCCTGGGCCCACTCTTGTTTGGCATCTACTTTTCCGAAGTACAAGCAAACACAGGAGGGTTATGGCTGACAAAGTTTGCAGATTACTGCAAACTGGGCGCCATAGTAGAAAACACATCTGACACAGATATCCTTCAGAAGGGTCTCACAGAAACGGATAACTGGTGCCAGAGCCATGGCCTAAAGTGAAATGCCAAAAAATGCATAGTCATACCCTTCGGGAAAAACAAGGTTACCCCTAGCTAACAAATAGGTGGCAATCCACTGAGCACAGAAGAAGTTATCAGGGACCTGGGGACCCAGGTTGATAGTAGTCTGTCATTCAACACCCATGTAGCTAAAGTAGTTAGGAAGACCTTCTACATTGCCCACCTTATCATGAAGGGATTCTCATCTAGATCAAGGGAGGTCATAGTCTCCCTATACTCATCAATCATCAGAGCAATGATTGAGTACAATGCCCCATTGGGAATGTATCTGACCCGACACTTGCAGCAGCTGGAGAGGCCACAAAAGTTCCTCACCAAAAGGATAAAGGGTCTCAAACATCTGTCCTATGCTGCCCGACTGAAAGAACCCCAGCTCTATTCAGTCGCTTACCGCTTGCTCAGAGGTGACCTTTGCCTAACATACAAGGCCATGTCAAACCCAGATTTGATGAATATGCTTCACCTCAACAAATCTAGATCCGTCAGAGCCACAAGGGCGGGAGACTTAAACCTCGACACGGCTATTAATAGGACATGCTGGAGGGATAGATGCATCACCCAAAGACTCCATATGCTGTGTATTAAAATCCCGGTATATGTGAGGCAGAGCACCTCGCTGGCCTTGTTCAAGAGAAATCTTGACAAATGGATGGGAGATTGCAGATGTACCCCAGGGATTACCTCAGTGTCACTGCTCGACAGAGGCACAGCAAAGTAATGGGTATAGTTCCCCATACTAAAGGGGTGGCGTAAGCCACAAAACTATGGGCTAGGCTTGTAAATGGCCTCGGGCAGATAGCCTAGTATGAACCTATGAACCTATGAACCTATGAACATACAGGGACTTGTGTAATGTTTGCCTTAACACCCCCCCATAGGCCAAAGAAGAATAGAATGGACATATGCATGTAATGTTGTGAAGGATGTGTGGTAGTCCTCAGTATCACAGTGTTAGGGACACAGATACACTGTCATCAACTGTGACGTATGTGCACTGTACACAGCATACCTGCATGTAATACAGAGGACAATCATGTGCCACAGAAATATACACTGGAGAAAGAGTATAGGGGATAGACAAGTGTAAATGTGACAAACTATGAATATAGGTTCATACGCCCATAGGTACAGGGTAGGCCATCATCCCAGGTTCAGCCATAACACTACACCATAGTTAGGATGACTTTGCCAACCTTCTGTGCTTCAGATAAAATACTCATGATATTGCTGTACCTCCGTCAAGCAGTGATAATGATGTAATCCCTGGCCTATACCTGCAATTCTCCATCCAATGGACAACATACCCACGAACAAGGCTAGGAAGGATCTCTGTCTCACATGTACTGTGATGTAGATCCACAGCATTGTGAGTGTCTGGGTGATATATGTGTCACTCAAACACATCCCATTAATGACCATGACAAGGTTCATGTCACCTGCCGTAGTGGTTCTGAGGGATGCAGATACAGTAGGTGAAGCATACACATGACATATGGGTTGACATGGCCTCGTATGTCAGGCACAGGTCAACACTAAACAGCAGGTATGTGACTTAATGGGGCAGGGGTCCTACAAGTGGGGCAGCATTACACAAAATGATGTCCTCCTGCATCTGTACGACAATTAACCTATGAGGGCTTCCCAGCTGCTGTAGGTGTATGGTCAGATACAGTCTGAATGGGGCAATGTAGTAAATCATAGGTGTAACACGTAATGGGTACAAGGAGACAATGACCTAGCCTGATGTAGATGTGAATCCCTGCACAAACAGGTGGGCAATGTAGAAGTCCCACAGAACCACGATAGCAACGTGTGTGTTGAATGAATGGTGACCGACAAACTATGTCCCCTGATCCCTGGTAATCACCCCTATATCTGCTCTGTTATTTTGAAACAATACGGTATTTAATTTGAGTGTTGAAGGAATTTTTATCTGAAGTTATTCTGCTCTTCAGTAACTTGAACTGAAGCTAGTGTTGGCTGAATTTTGTTATTTGCTAGTAATTACAGGTGTGGGGGTAGCCACATCCTTTGATTTCCTGTCCTTGCATATTTAAACTGGTGCATGTGAAATAATTCCTGCTTTAAAACTTCAGGTTGGCCAGCTAAGAACTTGGTTATATCCAACTGGACCCTTCTGAGCTGGGAATTTCTGGTTAAAGGTTTATAGTGCCTGAATATTTGAACTGTATCTTACTGAAATTGGTTCACCTTGTTTGCTCTAGCATAGACTAGATCCAGGCCTGCTGAATCTAGCTTTGTTTATATGCTTGTTGTTTGTTTGCTTGTTATTTCCCTGGAAGCTAATTCCACCTAATACGCAACTTCTCAGCGCTTCTGTGGATCACTACTGATATCTGCATTGCTTACTGTACTTATTTCCTTGTTTCACTTGAAAGGAAGTTACTGTTTGTCGTCTTTGCATTTAGTCACTTGTAACACATTGCACTCAAGTTACCTGGCACTTGCTCACTAAAGCAATTATATAAGTCAGCACTTAATATTAAAAGCACTACACACTCACTCCCCACTGGCCCTTGTTTTCAATTAAGGAATTCCCAATAGTATTCTAGCACGTCCAAAGGTCAGTTGTCAATCTTCTCTCCGGTCCAGCTGGTGAATCTGGGAATCTTGAGGCAATGTTATAACTGCCTCATGTACACAGACAACGCTCTCCTCCTTCCACATAACACAAATACTTGTGAGAGATGCAGCTATGTAGCCAAACTGGAGGCTGAGCTCTCTCAACTCAGGACTGGCAAGACCAGACAGGAGGAGAAGGCAACTACACACACCACAAAACCAGCCTCACATAATGCTACCACTCCACTGAATCAAACACATAAACACACAAAGACATACTCGGAGGCTCTGAGTAAAAATGTACCTAAACAGCAGAGGCCTCCAAAGCAGACACCCAAACAACTGCTACCTCAAGACACCCCACAAGCAACACATAAACCACAAAAGCAGTGTGCAAAGCAGTCACAGCCCTTAAGGCCAAATACAACACCAAACATACTTGTCATAGGTGACTCCATAGTCAGACACACTGACGTCCCACTCACCAGGCTGAACAAGGAGAGGGTCACAGTAAGCTGCCTATCGGGCTAGAATCCGCCACATAACACAAGCACTCGGGTCACTCCACGGCAAGTACAAATATGACACAGTCATTGTCCATGCTGGTGTGAACGACCTGAGACGTACCTCCCTGGACTACATGAAAAGAGACATAGAGGAGCTCTCTGATTATGTAGCCCAGGCAGGTATGACCCTAACCCTGAGCAGTATCCTTCCTTCACCAAGAATGATGCCACAATATAGAGACAAGATGATCAGCTTTAACAATTGGCTTAATGTCTGGTGTCATTCAAAGGGGATCCAGTGTCTGTCTGCCTGGGATGACATGCTTGACAAGCCACGCTGCTTCGCAAGGGACGGCTTGCACCTGTCACCCCTGGGATGCCGGATATTGGCTAAGGCTCTTGCCACCCCCATAGTGCCTTGTTTAGGCAAGGCTCAAATTCTAAACCTACCACCCTAGAAAACAAAAATGGGAAGAAACTGAGGGTAATGCTGCTCAATGCCAGAAGTCTAAATCTCAAAATGCACGCACTCGAGGCCCTTCTCAGTATGGAGAACATCGATGTCTGTGCTGTAACTGAAACCTGGTTCAAGGCTCCTGAGAGCACCCCGGCGGTAATAGGTTTTACCTCATATCATGCGTTCCGGCCCCAAAACCCGGACCACACCACAAAAGGAGGGGGTGTATCCATATTCATAAAGGATACCCACACCTCCAGGTTGGTGGCAACGCACAAAGCTTCAGAAACCATCCAGGTGCAACTAACCATAGGCATAACTGCTCCACAAATTGTAGCATGCTACAGGCCACCCTCCAAACTCACGAACCCCACACAGCCTTCCTGAAGACACTGGAGGGTATAAATGTATCTCCAAACACCATCATATTGGGTGACTTCAACTACCCGAATATAGACTGGGAACATTACTCAAGACCAACTTTCTAGCCCAAGGGTTCCTTGACTTCATAAATTCAAATGCCATGGAACAGCTAGTCACTGTTCCCACGAGAGGAGAAAATATACTAGATCTCATTGTCACAAACATGGGGACAAAATGCTCCACACCGGAAGTATATCCCTCATTGGTGAGATCTGATCATAAACTAATCTCACTGGAAATCCACATCCCGCCCCCACCCCAAACAAAAAAGACCATAGTGAAGAACTTCTCTAAAGCAAACTTCACACTACTCAAGACTGGTGTGGTATCCTTCAAGGCCCCTGAGCCAGTGGAAACCACAACCCAAGCTGCGGAAGCCCTTACAAATGCCTTCTATGAACACCTCCAGGACTGCATGGATCAGGCAATCCCAAATAAAACCAAGACTCTTTCCACAAAGGGCAAACGTCCAGTCTGGTGGACCCCAGCCATTAACAAACTGTACAATAAGAGGAGAAAGCTATTACATGATAGAACAAAATCCATAAAAGGGAAGTCACCCCTGATCATTATTAGTAAAAAAATACGAGCACTCATAAAATCAACTAAGGCCAATTTTGAGAGAAAAATTGCCATGGATTCAAAGGACAATCATAAGGCCTTTTTCAGCTATGTTAGGAACCTGGGTGGAAACTCCCAGATATGCTCAGAATTAGTCCACAATGATACAAACATCACTGAACCCACAGACATTGCCAACATACTGGCAGACAGGTTCAGTGCAAACTTCACCCCCCTCTCCCCTAAAGGAGAGATAACTATCCCAGCCGAGTGTAGCCTCCCGGACATCTCAAATGCGCAGGTGAAAGCTGCTCTCTCTAAAGCTAAAAACACAGCATCAATGGGACCGGATGGTGTCCCCGGCTGTGTGCTACACGAGCTAAATGAGGAATTAAACCCGCACATAAGGCAGCTGTTTAATCTCAGCCTTACCACAGGATACGTGCCCAAGGAGTGGCGTACGGCAACTGTTGTCCCACTCCACAAAGGCGGCGCCTCTACGGACCCTGGTAATTACCGCCCCATAAGCTTAACAAGTCTAGTCTGCAAAGCTATGGAGAGGATCATAATGGAGCTCATAAACAAAGATATAGGGGACTTGCAGACATTGGACCCGACCCAGTTTGGCTTTGTCAAGGGAAGATCATGCCTTTTGAACATGGTCGACTTCTTCGAAACAGTCACCAAGGCCATTGATGAGGGAAAGGCAGTCCATACAGCCTACCTTGACCTTGCAAAGGCTTTCGACACAATACCCCACTCGGGTATTGTAGAAAAACTTACCAGCTTAAATGTAAACCCATATGTCACAAGATGGGTTGCAAACTGGCTTAAGGACAGAACCCACAGGGTTAGAGTTGCTGGCGCTGTGTCAGACTCCAAGCCGGTCACAAGTGGTGTCCCACAGGGCTCGGTCCTTGGCCCCCTATTGTTTGGCATCTACTTCTCAGAAGTACAGGCCAACATAGGAGGACTGTGGCTGACAAAGTTAGCAGACGACTGCAAACTGTGCGCCATAGTGGAAAGTGCATCAGACACGGATATCCTGCAGAAGGGACTCACGGAAACAGATAGCTGGTGCCAGAGCCATGGCCTGAAGTTAAACGCCAAAAAATGTATAGTCATACCCTTTGTGAAAAACAAGGTAACCCCAAGCTACCATATAGGTGGAAATCCACTAAGCACAGAAGAGGTTATCAGGGACCTGGGGACCCAGGTTGACAGTGGCCTTTCTTTTGACACTCACATTGCTAAAGTGGTTAGAAAGACCTTCCACATTGCCCACCTGATCATGAAGGGATTCACATCCAGATCTAGTGAGGTTATTGTTCCCCTGTACTCTTCACTTATCAGACCAATGATCGAGTACAATGCCCCATTCGGGATGTATCTCACCCGACATCTGCAGCAATTGGAGAGACCCCAAATGTTCCTCACCAAAAGGATAAAGGGACTCCAAAATCTGTCATATGCTGCCAGATTGAAGAAACTCCAGCTCTATCCAGTCTCATACCGTCTGCTCAGAGGTGACATGTGCCTGACATACAAGGCCATGTCCAACCTGGAATTAATGGACATGCTCCACCTCAAAAAATCCAAATCCACCAAAACCACTAGAGCAAGCGACGTAAACCTTAGCACGGATATAAATAGGACGTGCTGGAGGGATAGATTTATCACTCAGAGACTCCCTATGCTGTGGAATAAAATCCCGGTCCATGTGAGGCAGAGCACCTCGCTGACTCTGTTCAAGAGAAATCTAGACCTGTGGATGGGAGATCGTAGGTTTACCCCGGGAATCATCTCTGTGTCACTGCTGGACAGAGGCACAACAAACTAATGGGCACAGTAACTTGTCATATAAGGGGTGGCGTAAGCCACAAAAGTTTGGGGTAGGCTTATAAATGCCTTAGGGCAGATAGCCTAGTATAAACCTATGAACCTATGAACCTATGTCCCTGACAGCAGATATGCATATCTGGGAGGCCCCTTCGAAGGATATCTGTGTCAGATGTCCGTCCCACTATGGCACCTGTTTTGCAGTCATCTACAAACAATGTTGCCCATAACACCCCTGTGTGTGCCTGTACCGTGGAAATGTAGATGTATGACAGGAGTGGACCCACGGAAGGGCCCCATGGGACACCACTTGCGACAGGCAGTAGGTCTGACATGCTGCCAGCAACTATGACCGTGTGGGTTGTGTCACATAGACAGTTTACAACACATTCTGTGATGTACGTGTTCACATCCCAGCCAATGGGTTTATCAACGATACCTGAGGGGGGTAATGTGATGAAGGCCTTTGCCAGGTCGAGGTAGGCTGTATGGACTGCAACACCCCATCAATGGCCTCGGTGACTGTCCCGAAAATGTCAACCATGCTTTAAAGGCATGAACCGACCCTGAACAAGACAAACCGTGTTGGATGCTAAGTATGTATGTCCCCTATGCAGTCATGTACGAGCCGCAGTATGATCCCTCCCCATGTCTTTGCAGATAGGTCTCCTCATGGTAATGGGACAGTAATAACCAGGCTCAGTGGAGGCATTGGCCCTGTAAGGTGGGACTACAGTTGCCATGCGACACAACCTGGGTACCTTACCTGAGGTGAGGCTACAAAGAAATAGCTGTCCTAACTGTGGGTCTAATTCCTCAATGAGATAGTGGAGTACACAGTGGGGTCACCAGCTGGTCTCATGGATGCTATGTCCACTAGCCTGGAGAGAGCATGTCCCACCTGTGTGTCACAGAACATTTGGTGACCACAAACCGCTGGTACAGACATCTCCTCATGTGTGGGGGAGGGTGTGGAGATGTCCTCACTGGACTTGTCAGCCTGTATGTTGGCAATGTGTGTATGTTGAGTAAACTCCACCTCTTTGTGAACCCAGTCAGAGCATATGTGGGAGTGACCTCCCAGGTGTTGAGCATAGCAACTGAAGGTGGTATGATTGTCAGCCAGGTCCATGTAGGTATATCTGTGGAATGTGCCCTGGACCATGGCACGACAGTGTGTAACTCTACACATATGATGACCAAGGGTGTCATACCTCACAAGGTGTCTGCTCCACCTTGTAGTAGCCACCTCCTCGTGTTGTACATCCTGTGTATGGCTGGGGTACACCACACTGGATGCTTGGCATTGGTACAATGAACCACAGTTGGGTAAGTGAATGCCTGGTTCATGCAGTCCTGTAGGTACTGGTAGATGGCAAATGTGATTGATGCAGTGGCTGCAGTACTGTCGACCACTGGCTCAGGGTCCTTAAAGGAGACCACAGTAGTGTGCAGAATTGTGTAGTCTGCCTCTGAGCAAGCAATGTGTATGGTAACTGGCAACACTCACAGCAACGGATGCCAATAGCAGAAGCCAATGTCCAAATAACATAGATTAACTTCTGCATGACAATATGTCTTATCATACATGTATTGACACGTGTCTGCTAATTACAATTGCAAATGGCTGGTAAGACTGGCCTAAAGTTCCCGTGATTTACACAGTCTGGAGGTGTTGTTCCGATAATAAAGTGGCAATACCTCCCATTCGTGACCTCTGGGTATGAAAGTGGTTGTTAACCTGCAACATTGGATGTACACCATTGGGTTCTGGTGTCGGAAAACATGGTTCCTGTAGCACTACACAGTATGGGTAGTCAAGCAGACATCCGCGATTGCTGAACACACAGCATCAGTGAAACCCACTGCTCACAAGGACACAGTCCGACAAGCTCTACACTTTACATATGCACAGTGGTGTCCATTGTAGGACCCAAAAATTGTCTAAAGAACAGAATGATGTCTTATTTCAATGCGTACCTGAACTCATTGTCGTCACAGGTACACATATGCACGGCAAGCGTGTTTAATGTTGATGATAGCTGTCCATGAAATGCAGCACAGATGCACAGAAATACCCAGGGTACCGGGTCCATAGAACTGCGTCCACATCACAGTCCCGCACACATGAAGGATGTGTAATGGGTACTGTCGATTGTTGCAGTCAAGGGATTCTGGGTATGTAGACTCTGGGCTCGGTGTTGTTTCGCAGGCAATCCTTTGTCCCGCCCCGTGGGAGGGATGTGTGCGTAGCACCTGCCTTACTCTCCGCTAATAATGCAAACCATCCACCGGAGAATGCTAAATGCAGGTGTGAAATGTGTACAGCCCTATACTAGTGTCCAGTAGGCAATTGTCATGGATGGACAACCGTATGGCCAAGATGGCACCCACAACTGCAAACCCGGGGAAACTACACAGCCGCGGTAAGGCATAACACAGGAAATACACATAGGGACTACAGTTGACATTCCACATACAAAGTCGGACCGCCGTGCCAACACCGGCGTACACAGCACTCAATCTGCCAGCAACAGAATGAGGAGCACCCGCTACCATACAGCGGAACAGATGTGCGACCTGTGGAACACATACTAATGGCACACACACACAACGTCAAGTAGGATATGTAAACTATGGCATTCCCACCTATGAAGACAACATGGTTAAATGAATACATAGGTGATCAACATGTTCCGGTGGTGTTATATTGAAAATACAGTGACGGATATGTCCCATTGGGATGTCTGAGGTTTATATGAAGCAGTTGCTAACCAGCATCTTTGGATGTATGACATTTGTTCACAGTACTACATCACCTGGTTATGTAGCACCATGTAGAATGGGTAGTCAAACAGACATCCGCGATTGGGGAACATACACCAGCAGTGAAAAGCACTGGGCAGGTGGACACAGTCCAGCAACATCTAACTTGACATATGCACATCGGTGTCCATTGTAGGACCCAAAAATTCCATTCATTGAATGCCTGCTAGCTTCCTGCATTACTCACGTGATCTCATTGTCGTCACCACGTCACAGGTACACATATGCACCGCAAGCGTGTTCAATGTTGATGATAGCTGTCCATGAAATGCAGCACACATGCACAGAAATACCCAGGGTACCGGGTCCATAGAACTGCGTCCACATCACAGTCCCGCACACATGAAGGATGTGTAATGGGTACTGTCGACTGTTGCAGTCAAGGGAGTCTGGGTATGTAGAATCTGGCCTCGGTGTTGTTTCGCAGGCAATCCTTTGTCCCGCCCCGTGGGAGGGATGTGTGCGTAGCACCTGCCTTACTCTCCGCTAATAATGCAAACCATCTACCGGAGAATGCTAAATGCAGGTGTGAAATGTGTACAGCCCTATACCAGTGTCCAGTAGGCAATTCACATGGATGGACAAGCGTATGACTAAGATGGCACCCATAACTGCAAACCCGGTGGAATTACACTGCCGTAGTAAGGCATTACACAAGTAATACACATAGGGACTACACTTGACATTCCCCATACAAAAAACACAGACAACCAGCTGAGGAAGTCCAAAGCAAAGACGAGGTACTGTAGACACCGTCAGCGACCACTCAGAGCCCACCAGGAATTAAATGCAGTCACCATAGTTTATTGAAGCTCTTTTCGTCTGCTTCATAAGCAGACTTATTCAGAATACATACAATGCAGTCCAACCTACTACATTTAAAACCCTTAATTGGTCAGTAAATTAGATGTGCTAAGTATTAATTAAATGCCTTAAAGGCAAACAAGCAAACAAACTTTACTTGGGTTACAGATTCCACACAGTGAGGACATCAGACATTGCTTCGAAAGGTACATTCTTCATACAAAAATAGAAATATATGTATATATATGAAAGAAGAACCAACATAATGTTTTCCAAATGTCTGACTGTTTAAGCTACATATATATGTTCTACGGATTGTGCCAATATATTAAAAGAACTACAGACACCTAGTAATATAAATGAACCATAATATATACAGATAAACCGTATGATTATGACTAATGTAAAATAGACCAACGAAATGTAAAGATTCACAATGTGGTAAAGTAAATATTCATTTAGAAGGTTACTTAAATAAATCAATTCAGACATCCATGTCAAAATACTAACACAAGGCCAGCGAGGTGCTTGGCCTCACATGTACTGGGATGTTGTTCCACAGCATAGTGAGTGTCTGGGTGATGAATCTGTCCCACCAGCACGTTCTATTAATGACAGTGTCAAGGTGTACGTCACCTGCCCTTGTGGTTCTGAGGGATCTAACTTCTTTAGGTGAAGCATAGTCATCAGATCTGGGTTTGACATGGCCTTGTATGCCAGGCACAGGTCACCTCTGGGCAAGTGGTATGCAACTGTATACAGCTGGAATTCTTTCAGTCGGTCAGTATAACACATATTCCTGAGACCCTGCATCTGTTTGTCGATGAACTGTTGGGGCCTTTCCAGCTGCTGCAGGTGTCGGGTCAGATACATTCTGAACGGGGCATTGTACCCAATCATAGGTCTAATGAGTGATGAGTACAAGGGGACAATGACCTCCCTGATCTAGATGTGAATCCCTTCATGATGATGTGGGCAATGTTGAAGGTCTACCTAACTACGTTAGCAACGTGTGTGTCGAACGAACGGTTAACAACAACCCGGTCCCCAGATCCCTGGTAACTCCCTCTGTGCTCAGTGGATTGCCACCTATATGGTAGCTAGGGGTAACCTTGTTCTTCCCGAAGGGTATGACTATGCATTTCCTGGCATTTAGCTGTAGGCCATGTCTCTGGCACCACTTATCCACATCTGTGAGGCCCTCCTGAAGGATATCTGTGTCAGATGTGTGTCTGACTATGGCACCCAGTTTGCAGTCATCTGCAAACATTGTCAGCCATAACCCCCCTGTGTTTGCTTGTACTTTGGAAATGTAGATGCTGAAAAATAGTGGACCCAGGACTGAGCCCCATGGGACACCACCTGTGACTGGCTGTGAGTATGACATGGCGCCAGCAACTATGACCATGTGGGTTCTGTGACTTAGCCAGTTTGCAACCCATATGGCGATGTATGGATTTACGTTCAAGATGACGGGTTTATCAATGATACCCTAGGGGGGTATTGTGTCGAAGGCCTTTGCCAGGTTGAGGTAGGCTGTATGGACTGCTTTACCCTCATCAATGGCCTTGGTGACTGATCCTACAAAGTCAAACACGTGTAAAAGGCATGATCTGACTTTGACCAAGCCAAACTGGGTTGGATCCAAAGTATGCAAGTCCCCTATGTCTTTATCTATGAGTTCCATTATGATCCGTCTCCATGGCTTTGCAGATAAGGCTTGTCAAGCTAATGGGATGGTAATAACCAGGGGCAGTGGAGGCACCATCTTTGTGAAGTGTGACTACAGTCGCCTTGTGCTACTACTTGGCACGTATCCTGAGGTGAGGCTAAGATTAAACAGCTGTCCTAAGTGTGGGTTTAATTCCCCATAGAGTTCATGGAGTACACAGCTGGGACACCATCTGGTCCCATGGATGCTGTGTTGACTGCCTTGGAGACAGCATTTCCCACCTGTGCGTTACAGATGTTCCAGGATCTACAAGTCTCTGGTATAGATATCTCTCCATGTGGGGGGGGAAATGTTAGCACTGAACATGTCAGCCAGTATGTTGGCAATGTGTGTAGGTTCAGTCATCTTCACATCATTGTGAACCCAGTTTGAGCATATCTGGGAGTGTCCTCCCAGGTGTCCAACATAGCTAAAGAAGGACTTATGAATGTCTGTTGAGTCCTTGTTAATTTCTCTGTTGAATCTCCCCTGGATGATTTCATGACAGCTTGTAGTTCTTCACATATAATGAGCAAGGGTGTGTTACCTTACAAGTATTCCGCTTTAACTTGTAGTATCTACCTCCTGTCGTTGTAGAGCTTGTTCATGGCTGGGGTCCACCAGACTGGATGCTTGTCTGTGGTACAAAGAGTCTCAGTTTTGTATGGGATTGCCTGATCCATGCAGTCCTGTAGGTGCTGGTGGAAGGCATATGTACGTGATTCAGCGGTTTGAGTAATGTTCACCACTGGCTCAGGGGCCTTAAAGGATACCACAGTAGTGTTCAGAAGTGTGAAATCGGCTTTTGAGAAAGGCATATGTATGGTAACCGGCCCACTGTACACATAGAACATCATAGCAATAAACCACGGCCGGATGTGGGTAATGCTGGACATACCCACGGCAGACGTGGCGCGTTCCTGAGACCGATGCCCGAGGGACCACACACATAGCCGGCCTTAGGCATAGGCCAAGTAGGCAGCCGTCTAGGGCGTTGCTCTACTCGGGGCACCTTTCCAGACTTTATTTGGTGTAGATAGACCAGGAGGGGGGTAGCGGGTGATGTGGCGGTGGCAACTTCTGCCTAGGGCACCACTTAACCTAAGGCCACTCTTCCCGTGGGTAATACAGCAGTACCCACACCCAGACGCGGGTCATTGCTAGTATGGCATATCATCTATGGCAAGAAACCATATATTCCCAGACATAATGGCACAGCATAATGCCTGTCCGCCCAAACGCAGACATACGTCACCCGCGGCGGTGCGGACGTACTGCGCGAGATGTCCGTTACCAATGTCGACACTGTCACGCTTTGTGAAACAAACTCAACATAGCGATTCAATACTAAACAGCGACGGAGAGCCCGATGTCCCCGTGGCTGAGCTGTTCAACCTGTTCCGCCATGTTAAATGTGTGTAGCAGAGCGGAACCGGCCCAAACCAAGCAACGGACATGTCTGTGGCTCAGTGAAAGCCGTCACGCAATGGTAAACCCATGTAATATTGCGACACAGGTCATACATACCGAGGGTTAGTAATGGAAATAGTTCCGTTCGACCAGACCGTGTGCAATTAGTATAACAAGATCTACAACGGGTACACCGGCCAATCGGCGCACACGGTTATGAATAATTGGGGGGGGGTGACATGGTATCATAGACACGGACAAAACCTGCCCATGTGACTCATCTAACATTCGTACACGGTCAGGGCAGTTCCGTACACTGTGCGGACAAGACCAAACCCAAAGCACCACAGGAACACCCTGACAATCGAAGGCCTGTATGCGTAGGGGATATAAGCACCTGTCATCTGAACATCCCTGCGGTCACGACATATGCATCCTGGGCCATGAGCGAGGGGGAATAAGGAATGTTTAACATGCAGTACCGCACCTTTCCCAGCAGGAGAATGGATGCCTGTGACGTGCGTGAGTGCGGGGGGGGGATATGTACATGTAGCTAAGTACCATGGGTATGCATATTAATGACACCGAACAGCTAACGTGTAGTGGTGACAGTAACCGCGACAGGTGAATGGAGTCAGGTTTGAGTTACGACTATAGAACATATAGATGTGAGCGTAATGCGTAATGCGTCCATGCTGCAAAGACTGTTACATGTATAAAGTTGTAAGTGCGTTCGGCCCACGTCCGTCAACCGGAACACAAATATGTTACCGGAATAGTCACAACTAACACACAACACGTAACCACACAGACCCAGTAAACATATATAAACAGAATACGGATATGCATGTGCCTGCGTAACCCACAATTAGGAAATGCGAGTGTGCGTGTGTGATCCACTGGAAGCAGGGAAGGTTAAGGATGTGTCCTCCACCCATTTACATTCATAATTGTAAAATATATGCTTAAATTGTACTTATTGATTCCATGCTTTGGAATCGTAATGCTACAATTATACACATTGATATAAAATATCCTGATCAACACACTACATTCTAAGGTTTACTCACAACAATTATCAACTATGTTACAAGATACTGATTGTATTGACCAATATTGTATTTATATTAACACATTGTTGTCGTATTATTGTTTCCATGAAGTAATGTATGCAACACTGATTTGTATATGTCACGTTATCATCAAGACTTGGAGCACTGTCCACTTAACTATGAGCAGGTTTATTGATTATTTGACTTTAAACTGACTCTGAAGGAAGTGTATAAGGGACGACTATGTAATGTATTTCGTACATCGACGATGCCCCATGTTAGTAGGTGAAAGAGCTCAGTATCTTTTGACTGTGGAGTCTATCGTTTTTGTCATTGTCTGTTTTGGCCGATATATGTTCAATAGTGTCTTTTATGAAGATGGGCAGGACGCAAGGTTTGCTGTATTTCCGCTTACTGGCACGTGGATATAGAAAGGCCAAGTAATACATAATATGGGTAGTCAAGCAGACATCCGCGATTGGGGAACATACAGCGGCAGTCAAAACCACTGGCCAGATGGTGACAGTCCAACACGTTCTACACTTTACATATGCACATCGGTGTCCATTGTAGGACTCCAAAGATTGTTCCATTTGCACCGTCGACCAGCGGTGATCGACTCAGACAGAGTAACAGCCGTGACTACGGCACAGCTAGACATATGCACCACCAGCGTGTTTAAGGTTGATGATAACTGTCCATGAAATGCAGGACATATGAACAGGAATCCCCAGATTGTCGTGTCCATAGAAGTGCGTCCACATCCCAGCCCGCACACATGAAGGATGTGTAATGGGTACCGTGGTGGGTTGCAGCCATGGGATCCTGGGTATGCAAAAATGGGGCTCGGTGTTGTTTGGCAGATAATCCGTTGTCCCGCCTCGTGGGAGGGCTGTGGGTATAGCACGTGCCTTAGTCCCCACTAAGGATGCAAAGCATCCACTGGGTAATGCTAAAAGCAGGTGTGAAATGTGTTCAGCCCTATATCAGTGTCCAGTAGGCAATTCCCATGGATGGACATGTGTACGACCAAGATGGCACCTATAACTGGAAACCTGGTGGAATTACACAGCTGTGGTAAGGCATAACACAGGAAATACAGATAGGGACTACAGTAGACACTCCCCATACAAAGTCAGACCGCCATGCGAATACCGGCGTACACAGCACTCGATCTGCCAGCAACAACATGAGGATCACTCGCTTCCATACTGCGGAACAAATGGGCGACCTGTGGAACACATACAAATGGCACACTAACAACCTCGACTCCGAAGGTCATACGATGTTTCAACACTAGCGTTCACGCATATAACGAACATCCTTCAATGAATAAATAGGGTATGCATGTTCTGGCTGTTTTATATTGACAATACAGTGGCGTATATGTCCTACTGGGCCTTCTGAGGATTACTTAAAGCAGTTGCCAACCTGCAGCATTACATCAATACCATTTGGGTTAATCGTAGTAGAACATGGGTTTCGTAGCACAACATTATATGTGTAGTCAAACACACATCCGTGATTGGGGAACATACAGCAGCGGTCACAACCACTGGCCAGATGGACACAGTCCAACATGTTCTACATTTTACATATGCACATTTGTGTCCATTGTAGGACCCAAAAAGTTTCCTTTTGCAACGCCAACCGGGTGCGAGCGGAAGACCAAGATGAACTACAGCCGTGACTACGGCACAGCTACATATATGCACCGCCAGCGTGTTCAAGGTTGATGACAACTGTCCATGAAATGCGGGACATATGCACAGAAATCCACAGATTGTCGAGTCCACAGATGTGCGTCCACATCCCATTCCAGCACACATGGAGGATTTGCTATGGGTACTGTCGAGGGTTGCAGCCATGGGATCGTGGGTATGCAGAAATGGGTGTTGGAGATGATTGGCAGATGATCCATTGTCCCGACCCGTGGGAATGTGGGTACAGAACATGCCTTACCACCCACCAATACTGACAATCATCCACCGGAGAATGCTACATGCAGCTGTGAAATGGGTACAGCCCTACACCAGTGTCCAGTAGGCATTTCCCAAGGATGGACAAACGTACGGACAAGATGGCACCCATAATAGCAAACCTGGTGGAATCACACAGCCGTAGTAAGGCATAACACAGGAAATACAGATGGAAACAACAGTAGACACACCCCGTAGACATCCATCCTGCCGTGCGAATCCCGGCGTACACAGCAGCCAAGGTGCTAGCAAGTATGTGGGGATCACCCGCTTCCACTCCGCGGAACATACGGGCGACCTGTGGAACACATATTAATGGCACACCAACAACGTCAACTAGGAAGGTCATACTATGGTTAAAATATGGCGTTCCCACACATAAATAACATACTTTCATGAATAAATAGGTTCTACATGTACCGGCTGTGTTATAATGATAATACAGTGGCGGATAGTTCACAATGGTACCTCTGAGGATTACTTAAAGCAGTTGCCAACCTGCAGTACTACAGTAACACCATATGGGTTAATTGTGGAAGGACACGGGTTCCGTAGCACTACATAATATGGGTAGGCAAACAGACATCCGGGACTGGGGAACATACGGCAGTCAAACCCACTGGCCAATGGACACAGTCCAACATGTTCTACACTTTACATATGCACATCGGTGTCCATTGCAGGACCCAAAAATTCTCCTTAAGTAAGTGTGGGCGACAGACTGCGATCGTGTGACCCAGAAGAGGTGACAGCCGTGACTACGGCACAGGTAGATATATGCACCACAAGCGTCTTCAAGGGTGATGACAACCGTCCATGAAATGCAGGACATATGAATAGGACTCCCCAGGTTGCTGCGTCCATACACGTGCGTTCACATCCCATTTCCGCACACATGAAGGGTGTGCACTGTCGAGGGTTGCAGACATGGGATCGTGGGTATGCAAAGATGGGTCTCGGTGTGGATTGGCAGATGATTCGTTGTCCCGCCCCGTGTGCGGGACGTGGCCATGGCATATGCGTTACTCCGCACTAATAATGCCGATCATCCACCGGAAATGCAGAATGCAGCTGTGAAATGTGTACAGCCCTATACTAGTGTCCAGTAGGCAGTTCCCATGGATGGACAAACGTAGGGCCAAGATGGCACCCATAGCTGCAAACCTGGGGGAATCCCACAGCTGTTGCAAGGCATAACCCAGGAAATACAGATAGGGACTACAGTAGACACTCCCCATACAAAGCCAGACCGCTGGGCAGATACCGGCGTACACAGCACTCAATCTGCCAGCACATCAATGGTGATCACACACTTCCATACAGTGGAACAGATGGGTGACCTGTGTAAACATACCAATGGCACAATCTCAACGTCGGCTGGGAAAGACATACGATGGTCAAACTATGGCGTTCACACCAATGAAAGACATCCTTCAGTGAATTAATAGGATTGATGTCAATAGACCATGGCAAACACCCAATGAACAGGAAAGACTTGCTGGCACCCTATGGCCACAAACCATGTCACACATAGGTAGATGGAACAGTCTACTTAAACATTTCGTCCACGACACGTCGCATATGGTATCCAAAGGTTCTTCATAGACATGTATGCGCTATCACCCGTAGGCCCCGTGAGACTTACACATAACATGGAAGCATCCAGGCTTTAAATGTCCACCCTTACACTTCCATTTGTCACTTTCTATGCGAACAATGAACATGTAGCCACAGCATAGAAAGCACAGACGCACTGCTAACGAAACACACACATGTCAACATCTCAGAAAGCATCCTATGAACACACGTATTACATGAGATTGTACTATGAAAAACAAACAAACCAGCAACCTGCGGCAAGAATAGTACCGTATTTCGACACAACACAAGTCTTCTTAACATTTAAACAGTTTATTAAAACATGCAACGTTTTCGTTGTTTCCACAACATTTGCAGAAAAAAGCAAATTCTACAAATGTTCACAATCAACAATGTGAGTCTTAACGAGTTCTTAAATCTCACATTGTTGATTGTGAACAGTTTAAGAATTTGCTTTTTCCGAAGAAGTTGTGAAAGCAACGGAAACACACACACAAACGGAAGGGACGGGAGACGAACCTACGCCTATCTACATGAACTCACTACAGTATGAAGCATTTACAGAACGCTACCGAGTTTACTGAGCAGAGTGCTGTCAGAGGCATACTTGTAGGCTGGTGACATCACCCGCAAGACAATAGTTGGCAATAGCCAAGGTATGTGTTGCGAAGCGTCTAAAAGCATGTTCATTCGCAGAGGCAGCTGGAAACACACACACACACACACACGGAAGGGACGGGAGACGAACCTACGCCTATCTACATGAACTCACTACAGTATGAAGCATTTACAGAACGCTACCGAGTTTACTGAGCAGAGCGCTGTCAGAGGCATACTTGTAGGCTGGTGACATCACCCGCAAGACAATAGTTGGCAATAGCCAAGGTATGTGTTGCGAAGCGTCTAAAAGCATGTTCATTCGCAGAGGCAGCTGGAAACACACACACACACACACACGGAAGGGACGGGAGACGAACCTACGCCTATCTACATGAACTCACTACAGTATGAAGCATTTACAGAACGCGCTACCGAGTTTACTGAGCAGAGCGCTGTCAGAGGCATACTTGTAGGCTGGTGACATCACCCGCAAGACAATAGTTGGCAATAGCCAAGGTATGTGTTGCGAAGCGTCTAAAAGCATGTTCATTCGCAGAGGCAGCTGGAAACACACACACACACACACACACACACACACGGAAGGGACGGGAGACGAACCTACGCCTATCTACATGAACTCACTACAGTATGAAGCATTTACAGAACGCGCTACCGAGTTTACTGAGCAGAGCTGTCAGAGGCATACTTGTAGGCTGGTGACATCACCCGCAAGACAATAGTTGGCAATAGCCAAGGTATGTGTTGCGAAGCGTCTAAAAGCATGTTCATTCGCAGAGGCAGCTGGAAACACACACACACACACACACACACGGAAGGGACGGGAGACGAACCTACGCCTATCTACATGAACACACTACAGTATGAAGCATTTACAGAACGCTACCGAGTTTACTGAGCAGAGCGCTGTCAGAGGCATACATGTAGGCTGGTGACGTCACCCGCAAGACAATAGTTGGCAATAGCCAAGGTATGTGTTGCGAAGCGTCTAAAAGCATGTTCATTCGCAGAGGCAGCTGGAAACACACACACACACACACACACACACACACACACACACACGGAAGGGACGGGAGACGAACCTACGCCTATCTACATGAACACACTACAGTATGAAGCATTTACAGAACGCGCTACCGAGTTTACTGAGCAGAGCGCTGTCAGGAGGCATACCCCTATGTGGGTGGTATCATTTGCAGAGGCAATGCGCCCGATCGGGATTTAGGTCAGAGTGCGCAGTCACGCAGCCTGTTACCATCCCAAGGTCGCCGTACAGTAACACGTTAGTGCTGCAGTCGGGAATACCAAGTAACTACTGATCAGTACATCACTGCCTACTGGGCATGCTCAGACACTTAGACTCGGCACAGAGCAGACATGCATACACATGGTGCGACGGCATGGGTGGCGGAATGTGCACCGTCGTGTGTGTCCAGCCACACAACAGCAACCTGGCCATGCCACAGACGTGGCCGTTGCGAAGGCGGTACAGGCATGCACCCGGGGTATAACTGCAGATGGGCATGGTGTGCACTGTGCTGTGTGTCTATCTACACAGCTGCCTACTGGGCATGCTCAGACACTTAGACTCGCCACAGAGCAGACATGCATACACATTGTGCGACGGCATGGGTGGCGGAATGTGGACCGTCGTGTGTCCAGCCACACAACAGCAACCCGGCCATGCCACAGACATGGCCGTTGCAGCGGGGAATATCTAGGTGCAATTAACCATGTGTAGGACTGGCCTACAGTTAGTTGCATGCTACAGACAACCCTCCCAAACACAGGATACCTGCACAGACGTCCTGAGGACACTGGTGAGTGTGCATGCTCTCACAACAGCACCGTATTGGCTGACATGAACCACCCATACATAGACTGGGAACATTACCCATGGCACAACACAGTACGCCACCGGTCCCAGGTGTTCTCACACCTGGCCACTGTTAAACAGCCATGCACCATACACACTAGGGGGGGATGTCTGACAGTTCTGCCCATCACACATGGTGAGGATATGCCCCACACAGGATGTACAGCCCTCAATGGTGATGCCAGACCATATAGTGGATCCACTGGTCATCCACATCCTGCACCCAACACCGGCATGGGGGACCTAAGTGATGACCTCTCTACAACAAACCACACACATCATACGACCGGTGTGGTACCCTACAAGTCCTCCATGCCAGTGTTGAACACAGGCCAGACTGCCAACCGCCTAACGAATGCCTTCTCTGAGCACCCACATGCATGTCTGCAACAGGCAAACATGATAACATCAGGACCTTGTCCACCACAGGTAGGCACATGGTGTGGTGGACCCCAGCCACTGACAAGCTGTACATCAACAGTTGGAGCTAATACATGACAGAGCAATGTCAGTACCAGGAAACCATCTCCCATTCATACCGGCGTCACCATACGGCCACACATACAATCATCCACGGCCGCTTGTGGGAGTGGTACTGCAGAGGGCACATGAGACAACCATAGGGCCTTCCCTAACTGTGGTAAGGACATGGTTGGGGGCACACAGACTTGGCCAGAAATGGTCCAGAATGGTACGACGGTCACTGCACCCACAGACATTGCCTGCACACCAGCGGACATGTTCCATGCATACATCCCCCCCCCCAAGAGGGGACATATCCATCCCACCAGAGTGTAGCCTCCAAAACATCTCATATGGCCTGGAGTGATCCCATATCTCTATGGCGGTTGACACAGCACCAATGGGCACCGATGGTGTCCCTGGCTGTGTGCTACCCATCCTCATTGAGGCCCTCGGCCCACACATGCGGCCACTGTGTCATGTTATCCTTACTATGGGCTATGTCCCCAATGGATGGCATATGGCATCTGTGGTCCCACTATGCCAGGGTACTGCTCTTATGGACTGTAGACAGCCACACCCTATCAGCTTGACAAGCCTTGTCTGCAAAGCTGTGAGGAGGTCCATACAGGTGCCCATGGATACAGACAGCGGTGTACAGACAATACCGGAACATACCCACAACAACATAGTCAAGGGCGGATCCTGCCTCCCGAACCTGCTCGTCCTGTCTGGAGTGGTCACCAAGGCCATTGATGGGGATACGCAGGTTTGCACACAGTACCATGACCTGGTGGGAGCGTTCAGAGCACACTCCACATGGCACTCATGGAAAGGCTCGCCAGCATACATGTGGGGACATATGTCACCCGATGCTTCTCAGAAAGGTTGGAGGTCACACCACACAGGGTTGGTGTTCCTGGTGCCTTGTCACACTCATATCTGGTCTCCAGTGGAGGCCCACAGGGCTCAGTCCTGGGCCCCCTGCCATACGGCATTCGACCTTCCAATGTGCATGCAATCATAGGGGATTGTGGCAGACAAGGTATGCAGATGACTACACACCGGCCACCATACCCAACACCCCATGTGACACGGACATCCACCTAGGGCGTCATAGACATGGATAACTGGTGCCAGAGCCATGGCCTGCTACTACATGCCAGAGAAGGTGCAGACCTACCCAGTGTGAAGGACATGTTGGGCCCAATGTCACATGTAGGTGGTAAGCCATTCAAGATGGTGGACATGTTCATGGAAATGGCTACGACACCTGTCGGTAACCTCTGTCAACACACACAATGGCAATGTGGGTGTGAAGACATTCCACTGTGGCCTCCTGGTCTGGAAGGAATTGCATCCACATCAGGGGTGTTCATTGTACCCCTGTACACATCACACACCAGAGCAATGACTGCGTACAATGGCACATCTGGCCTGTAGCTAACCTGACGCCTGCAGCACTCGGAAGGACCGCAAACGTTACACAAGGCGGGGATGACGGTGCTAGGACATGTGTCACAAGCTGCACGACCAAGGGGACTCCGGCTGTAAACCTTCACAGCACATCTGCTCTGTGGTGATCTGTGCCTGGCATACACGGCCATGTCTGACCTGGGTGACATGGGCATATTCCACTTCCTAGGCTCCAGGCAAACACGGGCACAGAAGCGACTGTCAGACACATCACCACAAAGATGAGTGGGACGTGCTGGGGGAACAGGGTCATCGGCCGGAGACCCCCTACAACACGTAGAGGAGTGCCAGCCCATGTGAAGGAAAGGCCCTGCCTGCCTTCGTCCAGGAGTAATAATGACGTGTGGATGTGTGAATATAGTTATGCGCCAGACATCATCTGTGTGTCAGTGCTGGACGAGGGACTGGGGACTGATGGATGTGGCATCCCCATCCTGAGGGGTGTTAGCAGCCACACACAGTCATGCTAGGTCCACACATGTCGTAGGGCACATACCCTGTTATGTACATGTGCGCCTATGTTACTATGTAGGGGTCCATGCCGGTTGCGGGTACCTGTGCTATGCTGATGTTGCCAGGCATGCCTGTGGGTACCCACGACTACATGTGGGGAACTAATTACAGTGCTCCCAGTAGGCACATGCAAGTACACCATCATTGTCATACGGGTTAACTGAACCAGCATGGTGCTACACATGTAACCACCACGCATACTGTGTACACAGATCAATGAATGCTGCACCTGTCCTGCATGGTATGTCTGCTGCATGATGTCAGTGCACAACCCACATCACATACACACCTGTCACCGGCCATACACACACACCACAACATACACATCACGTACTATGCGGACACAGGTATCACATACACCTCTCACTATCTTGTCCACCCTGTGCATCAGAATATGTTTGCATAACCGTGCACTGATGGTGTAGCTCACAGTTATGCGGCAGAGACTTCATCATATGCACAGGGTGATATCTGTGCCACAGGCATGGGCTGTACCAATGGATGACATCATGTGTGTGTGTAGGGGCCTGTGCATTGACTGGGCATGACTGTGTAGATTGCATGTGGGTGTGGTGGAGCCCTACAGTCGTGTTTGCTGTGTGTGGGTTTGTGTGTACACAGTTCAGTCATCTGTGATGCCTACACGGGGTATGCTTGGCAGCCCCAGACTGTACAGTGCAGGTGTTACGGCTCACTGTGTCCGCCTGCCGCAACGTGACCCGTGCCTGCCTGGGGTCGCACGGGCACGACCAGGTGGAGGTACAGACTGTCCACTCTCCGATGTCACATGTCCGCTGGAAACGTGCCCACGCCGTCCAGGGCCACGTCCACGTGGCCTGCTCTGTCCTGGTGTGCTTGGTGTACTAGCAGCTGCACTGCTGCTGCTACCAGCACTGTGTGGGTGGGCATGGGAGGTGGCACGCACACGCTGACCTGCACCAGGTGGTGTTGCTGCCCCACGCACACGTGCCCTATGCCTCACCCCTACCTGGTGTTCCTGCACGGACAGCCCACGCTCAAGGATGGCCATGCCTCGGTCGAGGATACCAGCCATCTCACCCAATCTCCTATCCAGAACATCGGCAAGATGCTGTTGGGCATTCGCCAATGCCTGGATGTTGTCATTCAAGGAACGGATTGCAGACCTCTGCAGCCTCTGCGCTTCCTGGTTCTGCCGTTCGGCACGTGCCTGTGCCGCCATTACAGTCTGGAACATGCGTCTGGTTATACCAGCTGCTGCACCCTGTACGGCAGGTGTATGTCTAGCGGTGCTCCCCTACGAGCAGCACCTGCCACATGCCTGCGTGGCACTGCACCAGTCATTACACTGGCAACATCGTGTGTACCCACACCTTCTGCAGCCACCACACATTCCTGCTCGGTGCCAACAGACGCTGACTGACCGTCATCTATGGGCAACGGTGTTGGGGTATGTGTCGGCATCTGAACCGTGTGCAGGGATGAAGGGGACGTAAGTGTGATGTTCTCCAATGGCACAGTGTCTGCCTGTGACGACCCTGCCTGTGCCTCATGCACATGGTCATCACCACTAGTATCTGTGGGGACACTAGCATCAGCTGGACCGCAGGAGGGAACTCACCTACAGCACCTGTCAATACAAGGACATACCATCGGTTACAATACAGACACACACACACACACACACACACACACACACACACACACACACACACACACACACACACATCATGCATGTGATAATGCAGGTGGCATGCAGCATTCACACACCACAGACCGGTGAATGTAGACCAGACATTCATAGTGGCAGTATGCACACTGCCCTGGTGGGAACAGTACAACAGGCAGGTGTCTTTTAGTAGGCATGCAGTACACACATTCATGGTAGTTTGCATGCATCACCGTGATACACCGTGTGGCCACGGGCGAGTTGACAGTACACATGGCTGCCGACACTATGTCATGTACACCACAAACATGTGTGGTATCATGTGGACATGTGACGATGGTGTCCCACCGCATGCACCACATCACAATGGCTGTCACGGTGCAGTGTTATGTGTACAGTCTACAGATACAATGTATGGGTAACAGGGATGTCTGTGCAGGTGCGGTTGGTGTGAGCTCTGTACATAGCTGTACAGTGTGGAGTGCGGGCACTGTGCCACTGCACAGTAGCAGGACACAGTTATGTTTCTGTGCGATGCGTAACCTGGACGCATTACATTGCCATGTCTGTAAGTCAGTTCAGCTGCTCAGCAGCACGTATATGGTGGATATTGGAGGCACCTGTAGTAGCTGTGGAGAGGCATTCCATGTCACTGGTGTACTACATCGGATGTCCAGGGAGTCCACTACAGTGATGAGCCCACTATGTGTGTACAGGGTGCAACGGTGACTACCCACTGTGGATGTACTGTGTGGCAACATGCCTGTAGGTATCGACCATGGCCTTGTCTGTCTGGGTCATTGACAATTGTGTGTGGTGGACAGCGTGCACACGGCCCTGTGGTGGCCCATGTGGCATACAACCATACTAGTGTAAGGTGTCACATTCCCTACAGATATGCAGACAGTGTGGATGTCTGCTATGTCGTGCATAGGTCATGTCATGGTGTGAAAATGTTGCAGCCAGACATCCACGTGCATGGGACATGGCATGTGCCATGTCACAACATGTGCACCCGATGCAGGGGCATAGGTCACATTGGTAACACCTGTGCTCTGGCAAGATCACAGCTCACTATGTGGTACTGTGTGCATACTGCAGAGGCATACCGATGCATACTACACATGCAGCCATTGTGGAACACCTACACCATTGTATGCATAGCTGAATGCACGTAACACAGCAATAGGTCGTGTGGTGTCATGCCACTCTACGCTAACGGTTGTATCTACTGTACATGGGTGGTGTGTGTGTCGGGTGGTGCAACCTGTATACCGTGACTGGGGCACACACAGGTGTGCATGTCATGCCTGGACACATGGGGAATATCAATACACCATATCATGCCTTTGACTAGCAACAGACTTACCTGCAACAGACCCTTGTGTTTGTGACACGCCAGACGTACCTGTAAAGGGATGACACAAAGGTATACACATTATCCATTACTATCGCCACAGTCAGCAGTGTGCATGTCACATCATGCATCTGTGAGTTAGCATGTGCTATGCACATGTCTGCTAACACAACATAGCATACTGTAGTATGCATCTTGTGTGGCCATATACCTGGCATGTCTTGCTATATTATGTGTTGTACTATGACACCCACCCCACGTCGCTTATCATACAAACATGCAACACTGACTTACCATGCAGCTCCAAGCTCATAGTTCGGGAGACACCCACCTCCACGATGGACGCATGGGTTTCTGCGTGTTGTTCCGTGGGTGTCCCCAGACTGGCCAGGAGCTCCTCCGTGGCTGTGAGTGGGGGCTGGGTTGGTGGCCCACCACCTGTCCCACGTTGTTGTCTGGCGATTGCAGCGGCACGCTGTCTTGCATGCCGGATCAGGTCTGTGCAGTGCCTGCGGATCTGCTGATAAGTGCGGTTGTATCCGCCCAGGCTGTTCACCCTCCTGCACATCTCCTCCCACATCTCCTGTCGTTCCTGTGCCTGCTGTGGCACATGACTGAATAACACGTCATGATTAGTATGGAGGTATGGGATGATCACCTCCTCCTCCTGCCGACTGAAAGCGGGAAGCCGGGAACGTGGCATTATCTGTAAGACATAATGATGGTGGCAGGTCCCATTTACACTGCTGTGCTGGCATACTGTTGGAAATACATTGCTATGACAAGTACGACATCTGCACAGTAATCTGTGAAAGGCATCGTGGCAGTGACACAGCCAATGTGTTGGCTTCACACCATTGAGCAGTGGGTGTCACATCATATCTGTGTGCCACCCCATCAAACTGTACACGCACCATGTAGATGTTAGCCTGCTGTGGACATGTGTACCTGGCTGCACCTGTGTCCATATCACTTGGCATAGGTCCCCATGTGACGTCGGTGCTACTGTTCACCTGGACGCTGTGTATATGTCAGTACACATCACGTCTGTAGCCATTGTGAACGTCAGCAGTGGCACTGTACACATACACATGGACACCTGCACATGCATGTGTTGTGCCATGTACATCCACACAGCACTGTACGGGTGTTGGACAACTTGCCACAGCTCACCTGTGTTGCACATGTGATAGACATAGGGCAATGTGTAACCATGACACATTAGCAGGACAGGCCATGCATAGCATGTACACACACACATTGTCCAGAGCATCACACAGCACCTGTAACACCACAGGGTGCATCACCGCCACATTACTGCTGTGTATGGTTGATAGTGAGAGTGCCTTTTGACCATTGCACCATGTAGGACTGTGATAGCTCATGCAGCCTTGCTGGGCAGGTCTGCATGGTATGGCAGGGTATGCCACATACATGGCACTGGGTTGTGATCCACCTCGGGGTTGATGATATTGGCAGGGTGGCTGTCCATTCCATATGTCATTGCTATGTGTATATGGACATTCAACATGTCTATCGCCATGGTGTGGACACTGGCCTCAAGCGAGGTATGCTGCACGCTGCTTGCTGAGGGTGTGTCTGGTGCATGCAGGTATCACACATCCATGCATACACTGTAACCCTGGCAGGTGCTATGTGCTGGGATATTGATCAACACAGTGCTGTATGTGGACACACACCGCTATCCCGTGCACATGGATGGTTGCCTGCACTGATGTGGGTACCACATATGTGTACATCCAGTGCCTGCTGCCACCCCCATGTCTGCTGCTGCACTACACACCACCATCCCTCCCTCTGTGAATGTGGTGTTGGGCACAGCATAGGTATCCATGTATGGGTACAGGGATGTTCACATAGCAGGGTCACTGATGGTATCGTCGATCAGACCATACACGTATGACGCACCCCTCACACATACAACCCATTCATATTGTTGTTCACAACAGTCACACAGCTATATTGCTATGCCGGAGACATTCACAGCCATACTTACACAGATGCATGCACATCCATCTGTGGCATGGCCTGGACTATTGGTGTGGTTCAGCACATAACATGTTTGACTGCAGCTGGCGCAGACCTACTGTGCACATGTCTACACGGTAAGCCTGTTCTACAGTAGGCATCTGTGATGTGCTGTGCACATGTCATATCTGCACATTTGGTTGGTGTCCATCGGTCCACGGGCCAGTGGTGGGACACACAGGGATGTTGCTGACCATATATGCATGCAACCCTGTACAGCTGTAACACTAGCCTCTCAGATGCTCATGTGTCGTGGACGTGAACACCGTACACACACATGTGGTTGTGGGCTGCCGTCCATACCCATCTCCTCCTGTGGGTTGCTATCATCCCACACACTCCTTGTATTGTATGTTCAGGCTATGCACCTATGTGGGGCTTGTGGGCATGCAATATGATACTATATGCCTTTGCACCCATCACAGACAATGTCACACAGGTACACCGGCAGCTGTACACGTCACAGCTTGTTGTCAGCACATCACATGTGGTACACACATAACACATCTCCTGTGGGACATGGTCATTTGTACGGGCATGTCCAGCGGTCACATACCACAGGTACCCCTACATGACGGCTATGCAGGACATGTGTTTGTACAGCTACTGTCACATGTACACGAGCAATGCCCCCCTACCTACATCACATGGTACTACCTGTGGGGTATGTGCATCTGCATCCATGCTATGGCCATAGATGACAATTGTACATCAATATGTGCAACATACCTCATTGGGGGTTGTCATGTGCACATGTTCCATGTGTCAATGCATTGTTTGTGTCTGTTGGGTGGTCATTGTTGTGCATGGTTTACATGGCTGCCATAGCGTACTGTGTGTGATTCCAGGTACTTCAGTGGGCTACCAGCATTGTACATTTCCACAGCACATTCCGGCCATCATGTGGCCATCTTACATGACAGTGGGAGGTGTTCCGCCATGTGCAGATATGTCACACAGTACGAGGGTGACTGACACACATTGTCAGGACTGGGTTCTGATTGCTGTGGATGTGTGTAATGGTGTTGACAACCATGACTGCGCCAGATGGTGTCATCTGGATGTGTAACATTCACAACACACACCTACATTCACATAGCAGCACATCGTCCACGACAATGGACATTCCTGCATGGACACTGTGTGCGGTATGTCTGTATGACCACTGCATATATCAGTGGTAGCCACCAGCATGGCTGCCTACAACAGCGGTGTGTATCCTGTGCAAACATGGGTTACACCTGTCACAACACACCTGTGTCAGATGGCCCTGTAGTGGGTGACAGTGCAGTTCCATACATCATGTAACAGTATACATCGTGCACCAGTATATTGCAGACATGTGAACGGCTGTGCTACTCGACATATGCACACATGACACATCACCTGGTACACCGTGTCTGCCTTGCCACCTGCTATTGTGACCACCCTGTGATGACATTGTACGGCCCACATGGACTGGGACATGTGATGGCTCAATGGTGAATTAACCCTCCGGGTGTGTGTCTAGCCAGGTGTCCAGTAGCCAGTGGTCTGCACGCAGGGATACTGTACATTGGCCTACTCTGTCACTGGGACTGTTGACTATGGTCATACTGTACTTCTGCAGGCATGTGGTGTTTGTCCGGTCTGATAGTCGTGTTCATCCACACTACCGTGGCACACATGACCTGTGGACATCTGCCTAAGGTGTGCAGCCCACATGTACATCTTCACATGCTATGCTGCCTGTGCAGCAGTGTCACATATCTGTCTCCAGCAGGGCTGTCACCGGTAGGCACAGCATGCAGTGATGTGTGACAATGCTTACACCCTCCACTGTGCTGTACACAAGCACTGCACACACAGTACGGCACGCATGTCATTTATCTGCAGTGCCTGGGACCTGCCTCCATGCCCTACACGGCACACCTGCCAGTCCAGATTGTACACAGATCATACCTCCCAGGCACATACCTGGACTGCAACACACACGGGTGGGTGTTTCCCACACCACACAGTGATTTACACACATACTGTATATTCCCGAGACACATTGCATCATAGGTAATCCATGTTCAGATACCCATGTTCGTGACCGCTACGCACATTGTGACACGCAACGGTGGATACACTGTACACCACAGGTTACATGCTGGCCGTGTTGGCATACTGTACATTGCACCTAGGACAGTTGCTACTGCTATGTATTGACAGCAACACGCACTTCCCTAGTATGGACTCCCATGTACCCACACATGCTTGGCCATGCAGTAGGCATAGCTGGGTGACACATTACACGACGCATACCATACCTACACTACCCTCGGCATGCACCAAACCTCCATGTGTCTGTGTGCTATGCCTACACACATCCCCCCTCTGTTTGCTGAACATCCATGCTTCGCAGCCCTGCTAGCCACACCCTAGACACACGACCATCGCAGCATGCATGGTACATACGCTCTACAGCCGGTACTACCGACATCCACTGACAGAGGTAGTTGATGGCATGGCACCCTGTACGATGGACAGTCTACATGACTATGCCGACACATATCACAGTGCACTTCCGCTACATTTACGCACTAGTAGGGACCATGCTATTCCACACAGAGACATGGTGGTACTGGCCTTTTCACAGATGCCACAGTGGTATTCCTGTTCCATGCACACGTGCTGTATGGGCACATGTGCAGGCTGTTGCACAGTAGTTATGTTCACATGTGTGTGGTGTGTCACCTGACAGTCATGGTGTGTCCTCATGGTGCATCACATACTCCACAGCTAGCTACCTACACATGACTGCCATACATTGCAGTGTGGGCCCTCACGCAGTGTGCTGGTATGTCTCTGCTGTTTGGCTACATCCACATTCAATGCAGCATACAACACTCATGCAGGCATTGCCGACACAGATGTTGCTGGCATCATGCCTGCCAATGGGGTACCTACCAACAATACACACTCTCACTCACTACAGGGTTCCAATCCATGGCTGGACATTGTATTAACCCTGTGGACACATACATAGTACTGCCATGCACAGGTTATGTCCGAGAACACGGTCCCAATGTCACCTCCGTTCTCCGTAGTTGTTGTATCCCGCCAACCTGGCTGTTACATGTCTCTGCAGCAGCACACTGCATTGACTGCTAGCCCATTCATGTACGTTGTGTACCCTGACCACCACACTACCACATCTATCACACTACACATGGGTGGTACTGCATTGCACGTATGGGGCTGCATTTGTACACCCATGACTGGGCCATTCAGTATGGCACTGGGCCACATCCTCACATACATGCTTCACACACTCATTGACGACCTCCATGCCTTTACTGGCACCCTTGTTGGGCTTCTGTGCGCCGCAGCACACCACATCCACATGCTGGCCACCTGTCATACCATTGCATGGGTGGTTGGTGTGGTACAGAGGCTATCAACTCAGACATTATCCGCTCTTTGCCCTTCAGCGCCATTCCACTTTATGGTATTGCCAATGTACACATCCAGCATCACATCGTACCCTATGTCTCGGGATGTTACGCCATGTGCCTCCTGTACAGGTCACACAGTGGTGCAGGCATATCATGCTAACTACAACGAGTCAGGTACGTGTGACATTGCACAGTCATCAGTCATGTGGCCCCTCATGCTCACTATTTGCTTACATACACTACATGCTGTCACAGAGTATTGTCCATGCCTACATATACCACATCTACATACCTGGCAGCATTCTAGCTCATCCTACTCATATTGCTAACAACCATACAGGTGTCAGTGTGGCAGATATATCATGTAGATATCATTGCATCAGTTACATCACACATAGTGCATACACATCACCTTTGCATAGTGACAGTCATGCAGTGTGTATCACATGCATACTGTCCCTATACATGCATATCACATTGTACATGGTTGCTGTACACACACATGCCCCACATGGTGCTGTGGTTGCCATATACCACTATGGCGTGGGTACACATGTGCAGGGCCGCGCATTTCTGGACCGTATGTCTAGCTGATACATTGGGTGCCCTTGTACCTATGCCATACACACATGTACACGCAGGCAGTGTAACAATAACACATAGGTGGTGTACCTTACACAATGGATACAACTTTACATGTGTCAGTATAGTCATGCCGTGATGTCTACCCGGCTCTGACAGTTTACATATGCAAATGACAGTCATGAAACACATCTGTACTCACCTGCATACCACTAACACAGGGGTGTCATGTACTCTGCCATGGGCCATGTTCTCCGCATTACTGATGCATGTAATACTCCTACATGGCGTTTGCAGTGGGCAGGGTGGGAGGAGCACTCCTGCATGTGTGCACACATGCCACATTGCTCAGCCTGGGCGTCTGTGTGACCTCCACAGACTGGACACACACCGTGCTGTGGGACATAGGTCCTGTGCACATCCCACAGGGACACAGTGTGTCACTAGTCATGTGATAGCTCCCTTGCTGGTAGGGTGACACAGACCCATGGTACCACCACAGCGGAAGTACTGTATAGACATACAGTTGACATCCACCTCTGCCGTTCAGTGGACACTACCATGGGGGGGGTGACACTACTGTGTACATTGCACATGTGTTTACACACGGCCCTGCCGGACATCATTGTTGCACACATTGCACCTGCTACGGAACGTTTGGACATGGTTACTTGCTGTTCCCTCCATTTCTGGTACCTATTCTGCTACTACTCTGTCCCATATGTGCAGGCCATACATATCCTGTTTATGTACATGACATTAGGCCATCCCTCCATCATGCATGCTATGCCTGTGATACTGTCTATGATTTCTGAACATATCCATCATGACAGCTTTGCATTACACATAATTGACATAGTCACCCCTACTGCGAGGGATACGTGCACGTCGTGCGCACATTCCGTATGACATCGACGGTATATGCCCATGCACATGTGTGCTGTGACACTATACATACATGTCCTATCCCCTGCTGTGGCACTTCATTGTTCGATATCCACTGACAGCATCAGCGTGGGTGGTGGCATTGTTCTGTGTTTGGAATCCCTATGGCGAACCTTGGGTTATCACGGCCGTGTACATGTTGTCCCACTGCTGTGCACACGTTGTCCACAGTCGTTGGTATGCTCCGCGGCTTAGCATTACATAACCACCTTTCACCACTCTCTGCCTGATGGACAGGTATCTTTACTTACACACATCGTTCACATACAGTGCAGATTAGTCATACGTATCATGCGTTACACACCAGTACATCTCGTGGGTTCGACTTACCTTTCCGGCCTTTGCTTCTGTATTCGTCAATATTCTCCTCTAACTCCTTGCTTTCAATGCAGTTTGTGTTCGGTATGAACATACGGTTTGAATATCCAGGGAGTCCTCCTTTTATTCGTCACCTGAGGCATGTGGGTTCATCACGCCAATAGCTGTTCCTCGGTGTGCAGTTATGCGCATATCACTGGTGATCCTCCTCCATTCGTACGTTACCCAAGAAACTAGGCCATGGTTCATTCCTCGTGTGGCCGTTGGTTATTTGCACTACCTTCGTGGGGATGGTATGTATTGTATCATGTTTGTGTGACTGCATACGCTATGTGTGGTGTCAGGTACATTACGCTGTGGTGTTAGCCGTGGATTGTGTGTGTTGGGTATGGTATTCTGTTCGACATGTGGGTGTCCGTGTCCTGGCGGCGTCTGTCGATGGCGTTGTGCATTCAGATGTGTAACATAGCTGTTATATTCCTGTACACAACGGATGCACGGATGCATCAGCTGCTGCTAGTGTTTCCCACGCGGCTTGTTGCGGGTATGCCGCTGTCATTGACTGCCTGTATGTTTTTGCTACGGTTTTGGCTGTTATCCCTTTGATATGTGCGATGGGGTATATCTGCGGATGTGGGTGACGGGTACGGCGTGTGGGTCTTGCATTTATACATACAAGATATGCTTGTGTGTGTGCTCCATCCCTGCTTGGGGAGATGCAGGTTACCTGTCTGTTGTTCTGGGAATGTTTGTTTTGTTGATGTCGTGTGGTGTCGGTATCGCCTGCATGTGTGCTTCCTGCACGTATTCCTCCTTCACATCGGTTATATTTCTGCGGATGTTCGTCCGTGCCTACTATCCATTGGCATTTTGTCACTGATAGTTACGGTGATTGTGGTCCTGTACTTGGGACGGCCTGTATGCTACCGGTAGCCTCCTATTCGTCTGGCGCTTGCTTACTTAACGGTCGTGGAACACACAGCGGTATTTACGGGACCGTAAGTGTCCACGATCGGTGCCGAGATAGCACATTCGTATTTTCGCCGTACATGCCTGATGCTGTGTAACGTTGCCGACGTATCGTGTTGAGTCTACCATATGGCCGCCATACATACGGTCATGGTTTGTACATGCGTCCTTTGCATCTCCTGTTGGCTATGGCCCTGTGGTACATTCTGGGACATTTCCGCTTTGCATCGTTTTACGTCGCCACGCGCCTAGCCACTGAGGAGATGTCAGTACTACTTTGTGAGTATTGCTGTACATACGCCTATGGTTCCTGTACTGTATGCCTACGCATGTTATTACACTCCGCCTGTGACATGTCACCTACATACACATTTTACAGTGGCACACACATTACACACACACAGCGGAACACACGACAACCTCACCTCACACATACACATATTGCCGCTATGGCTCTCAACCTTCCATTTCCGAAATGAGGAACACACACATTCATAATGTGGAACAAATGGGCAAAATGTGGAACACATACTAATGGCTTACTAACAACTTCAGCTAAGAAGGTCATAGGATAGTTAAAATATGCTGATTTACTTACAAAGAAGAACCTTTAATGAATTACTATGATTAATTTCTATTTACCAGGATGTCATTTAAATACATTCCTAACAATGAATGTTTGACAGACTATTTCAATGTGGAACTTTGAGGAACTGCGAGGAACATGAACTGTTTTAGACCCCAAATGAGGTACGTTCCTCATAATGACGTACACTTGACAGGTATGATTGCCGCTTTCGCACCGACGGTTGCACACAGTACCTACGTTGGCCGCATCGCCGGCGGCGGTGTGTACCTCCGCACTCATATCCTATGGATATGACACGCACATATCCCGTTACTGTACCGTGCCCTGGTGATCATCCCGACCCGCGGATATGTATTGATGCAGGTTGACATTTCCATGGCTGGCGTTCCCTGCTCTTCCCACCCTCCCGGATGATCGGGTTGTCGTTCACTATGTTTACTATGTGGAGATTTCGCGTCTTACTCATCTGTAAACTTGCATCCCTGGGTTCCATATTAACCTGTTGTACTTTATATCTGTGTATGTGTACATATATTTCTACGTGTGTACTGATATCTATTTCCGTATCTGTGTATGCACATAAGTACATATGTAGTCGACTTGCGGCGATAGTGGCAGCATACGGCTACGCCGTCTGCTGTGCAACCGGCGTGCGGTTGAGGTGTTGGCGTTCCATGCTCTGCTGGCTATTGGGTGTGCAGTGTTTGGGTGCTGCCTTTGTTGGAGTCACACATGGGTCCGCCCATACGGTACACATTACGGGCGGACATGTTTGTGTGGCGTCCATTTCACTGTGTGTGCAGGTAAGGAGGTGTCAGTCCATGGAGCCTACGCTGTCAAAGTATGTGCTATCGTTCCCTCTTTGCCAGGGCGTAGGCATATTGGGTACGCCTCCGTCTACCTACTGGGGCTGGCACAGCGTGTTCATGGCGCTGAACGCCCTGTGCCTGTGCTTGCCTTGGCAGTTGTGGCGGGCTTGGTGGCCCTACACCATTATGTCCCTGCAGCAGCTGTTTCCGCAGAATCATATTGTGTAGCATACAACATACTATGAATATGTGGGCACATGTGCCTGGAGAGTACTGCAAGGCTCCACCGGATGTATCCAAGCACCGGAACCGTGATTTCAACATCCCAAACACACGCTCTATGATTATTCTGGTTTGTGCGTGTGCCTCATTATGGCCTTCTTGCATGTGTGTGTGTGCATTTCTGATGGGTGTCATCATCCACGGCTCCAGTGCATAGCCAGCATCCCCCACAAGGTGACCTTGTGTGATGTCCCCCCTGGCGAATACCTGATACAGCTGTGAGGCATGCCAGATATGGGAGTCGTGGTAGCTTCCAGGGCTGCCAGCACACACATCCATGATAATGCCCTGCGCATTGCACACGACCTGGCAATTGATGGAGGGGTATCCCTTGCGGTTTATGTAGCGTCTACCCTGCTCCCCGGCCGGTGACTTGATCTCTATGTGCGTACAGTCGATCGCACCCAGTACCTCCGGGTATTGTGCCACACGGTGGAAGTGGCGCATATTGCTAGCCAACTCCTCCTGAGATCTGGGGAAGTTTATATACTCATGGGCATGTCGTAACATGGCATCCAGGAACTGGTGTAGTACCCTAGATGCTGATGCCTGTGAGATACCCATTATATCCCGGTTGGCCTTTGAAAGGTACCTGTAGCCAGTATTCGCAAGCTCACACATACCTTTGTGTCCACTGGGATGGGCTCCCCTCTGTTGTCTCTTGTTCTCAGGCGTGGCCGGCACAGCTCCACTATTTGCTGTAACGTGTCCCTGTCCACCCTGTAGCGCTCTACTATCTCCAGGTCTTGCAGCCCCTGGTAGGTCACCCTTGGTCTGAACACTCTCCTTCTCCTGTGAGGCCTACGGTAGTTGTCGGCACCCTCCTCCGCAACTCCGTCTGTCTCTGCCACATACCTATGCATCACGGCCACGGCGGCACCCAACATAAACATATTAAAAGTTCCCTGTGTGTTTACACCCTACGGTGCGGCGTTTGGGAAATCGCGCTGTGTGTTGTGTACATTCACACTTTATACTGTTGTGCTGTATACCCGGTGATGTCATTGGGTGTGTCTGTGCAGCCGTATCTGTGGATTATCTTCGGTGTTTTACCGTTGCAACTGCAACGGTATTGCCTTTAGTGTTACATTACAGTTGCCTGCATTGGCTTAGCTTTGCATCTTACATTACTGTTTCTGCACGCTGCACCTACTATTGCCTGCAGTGCATCCTGCAGGCACATGGCATATGATGCATTTTGTCTGCCGCCGTTATGCTACCTCTGTACTTGGCTGTGCTATTTCGGTTCTTTGCTCTTTGCATTTCTACTACATCCCCTACTATCTTTGCATTCCTTTGCCTCCCCTTTCCCGTTATGCAGGTGTCTGCATGCAGAGTTGTCGGCTGCCGCCGTTTGCCCTTCCTGGATTGATTGGTGTTGATTGCTCATTACGGCTCCAATTACACTGCTTCCGCATTTCCTCATATTCTCCGCATTACCTTCCTATATCCGTGGTTGTTGACGGGGAGGCCGTCACATGACTGGGTTGGGGAACGTAGTCATCCTCGTGCACATGCATCTATGAGGGCATTATGTACTCTCAGCGCATCTATTTCCTTGCACGCCGATCCTGCTGCTGTGATGTGCATTGTACAGCCCATGTTTGCTGGCCTCCAATATGCTTCCTCCTACAGTGGCACACCCCTCTGCGATTGACATGTATCCCGTGTAGGCCACTCCTCGGTGTACTACCGCTGCGCCCCTTGCTCCATCCTTACACGGCGCGGTTTTGCGATTCACTATTATCTGCCACATTTGCATGAGATTGACTATTAATACATGGTTACGGCGCCGAACACTGCCGCCACTCCTTGACAACCCTTGCGCTGGGGTTGAGGCTTTCCATACATACTATGGTGTGTGGTGGCTGTGCAGCTGATGTGTATTATACAGCTCTTTTAGGACATTGTCATATTATTTCATTGCTTTGCACCTTCTGTGCACATATCCGGGGGTTCTGCTGTGGTTTCTACGTACATAACATTTATGTCATTATTTACGGTTTGTGCATGTTTTCTTTGGACATTCTCGGTGCCTTTCGTCATTGGCATATTGCACCTGTATGATACCTGACGTTGACAGCCTTCCGTTACTCCTTGGTCATGTTTGGGTAAATGTAAACCGTTTTTTTTGGTTTACATTGCCGTGCCCTTACGCTACGCCTGCCCCACTTCGTGGATCGCTATTTGCCTTCATTTGCATGGTGCAATACCGCACACAGTGTGATTAGCATACCTACGCCGGGGGCGGCGCAGGTCCGGCGCACGCCGGTAGTGCACGTGGGATTGCTTCATACCTGAATCGCTCGGTGGCCATATTTGGCTTTATAACGCCGACGCTATGCGGGCGCCTGGCGCAAGGTTCATGAATCCCGGGGTGGATTCCCAACTTCTGGGGAATGCAAGTATAAAGGTCCTTAACATCAGTGGTTAAAATACATCATTATCATTATATTAGAGTCAGTTGACCATTTCTAAAAAACTCCATGAATTTTTTACAGATTTGCACCTCATTAACCAGCAAGCCTTTCAGTTTATTAATCGAGGAATTTAGCGCAGGAATATGTGATGGAGTTCCTCCCATCCACAACAGGTCACATGGGGGGTTCTGTAAGTCCTTATGCATCTTAGAAAGCCCAAAAATAATTGACATAATTGGGGCTGGCATATACATATAATTATAATAACATCTAAATAAAGTCTGCTATCTATAAATAAATCTTGTATTTTGGAGTAAATCCTCCTATATGCACCATTAATTTTATTTTTTGTTATTAATTCATAAGTATTTGGACTCAATATTTCATTTATTTTGTAAGTACCCCATGCTGGTGCAGTGGTTAGTGTTGTTGCCTCATGTCAATATATATTCCAGTTCAATTCATGTCTGGAGCACCTTCTGTGCAGAGACTGCATGTCCTCCCTCCAGTCATGTGCATTTTAAAAGACATGCAGTGTGTGTGTGTGTGTGTGTGTGTGTGTGTGTGTGTGTGTGTGTGTGTGTGTGTGTGTGTGTGCTTGTGCCTTCTGTGAAGGTTGGGCACTGGGCTGGCAACTCAACACCATAAAAACTCCATTGCCAACCAATCTGTGGACTGGTGATCTGCTGTGGTGACCCCTGATGGGAGAAGCTGAAAGACATTACTATTTCATTCATTTTGTTATTATATTCATAAATGTCCATAAAATTCAGAGCAGGTGGATATTAACTTATATGAAGAGGTATTTGAACTAGTTTTTAGTAACAGCTATTTATTTTTTGAAAGTAATTATTATCTACAAAAAAATGGGGTAGCAATGGGTTCTCCTTGTGGAGCCAGTTTTTGTTACACCAATGGAACAATGAATTTCTTACCTTTACCCATGAAATTAATATGGAAAAGATAACTTAACTGGATGTATTGCCTGAAAAGGATAGAGAAAATCAAAGATATATATCAAGGATATTTAGGAAAAATAGATACTCTAACACTTTTTTGCATTTTTCTAGTTCACATTCCTATCTTCAGAAGTGGTCCATAGTAAAAGGTCAACTAGTCAGGGCCACAAGGATGGTTTCTTTGGAATATCAGTTTCTAGATGAATGTAGGAATTTAGTGAATATGTTTAGTAAAAGGTTTTATCCTGCCACTTTATTGCATGAATTAAAAAACAAGGTATAGTTTAAAAGATCTAAGAGGATTTATAAACCCATATTAAGTAATGCTAACATTATAGTAATAAACCAACAAGATACACCGAGGGATGGGACGATAATAAATGACATTAGCTATTCTACAAATTTTATTACTACTTATAAAATTATAATAACCATCATAAATGGCTTAGATGGATACTTTGTAAAAATTGAGTAATATTGGATGAAAATTGGAATGTTAGGGACAGGATTGGCAACAGACCAAATATTACTTTTAGGAGTGGTTCAATCCAAAAGAACATTTTAGAGTGGTCCGAGTCTGAACAAAGATTAAGGGTAACCGATATGAAACAATGCTGTTTCTGCCACTATTGTAGCTGTATTAATGAGCTAGATTGTTTTGTTATAAGGGGACTTCAATATAAATTGAGAGGTGTATATGATTGTAACACAAAGGCTGTTGTGTACCTTGCTTCATGTAACAATAATGTCTTACGTGGGTAAGACCGAGCATAGAGTGAGGGAACAGATATACAAACATGAATATAGTATTAAGAAAAGCAATCCTCATAATGCTTTGGCTAAACTTGTATTGGGTAATCAAGGGCATTCTTTTAAATGTATGATGATTGAAGCATTAAATCATGATGGTAGGGGAGGACTCAAGATGCTCCATTTAGAAAAAAAAGAGAGTGGGCAAATTGTACTTATTTCCTATAACTAGACTGGCTTAAATGAATATTGTTTGATTAACAGCATTCTTAAAATTAAAGTTCTATCCAGATGAACATCAAATATATTTTCCAAAAAGCATCCAAGGAATAGTAGATTCATTTGGTATATATGTGAATATTCCTTCTTATTTTTAATATGTGCTTTAATTAAGAATATATTTTATTTATGTAAAGTACGAAGTGATTTCAATGAGCTCTTTTTATTGTGTAGTAAAGACATTTAGAATTAACGAGTATTCATTGACACTTGTAACAGTATCTAAGTTTTAGAAAAAGTATGATTACCCAAGTATTTTTTCTTATTTTTTTCTTTTTATTTTATATTTATTCATTGTTTGTATAGTAGGAAGTTATAGGAATGTATTTTTTTTGAGTTTACATTACAATATGAGTAATTTTTGGAGATTGAATTGATGTTTAGTTTTGAGTTGGAGGGGAGAAGAAGTATGATGTTGAAATGAGTGATATGAACAGCAAGTTAATTAAACTGAACTAATGCCTGGTTTTAATTGTCTGAAGAAGTTCATTTAATGTGTTATGAACAAAAGCACTTACCACAATTTTATTGTATATAAGTTTTTAATTTTGTTGACAACGGGGTAAAGTATTAAAAATTATGAACAGAGTGTTCTTCTTGGAACTGTAATGTTTATGTCATTCTAACAGTTTGTCTTGGTTCATTTATTGTTTTTGAACTTTTTATTATAAGGTAATCTATATTTACTCCATATAATAATCAACTCTCTCAGATACTGCTAAATTTTTATCCATTGTTCCTTAACAACTTCATTTGGTCCAAAACTAATTCCCAATACTGAAATTCCCCCAATCTCAAAATTAATATGTCCCCTTCCACAAATTATCTGTTGTACTCCCTCATATTTTGTCAACCCCCTAACATCTTCTAATACTATTATGTTTACCTCACAATTATTGCACCATTCCAAAATACTAATTCTCCCTAAGCAAACTTTTAATACTATTAACATTAACTGACAATATTCTAAGAATATTTGCCTCTCTTTTTTTCTTAATCTAAATAAAAGTGTTTTATTACTTTAACCATTTCCGTATTTTAACTTTCAGAATCAAATCCTGCATCTTCCTTTTTCTATTGTCTACTCTGTTTCCTATAGATTTATTTTATAACTTTCCAATCAATTTCTTTATCATCACTAACATCCAGTTCTAATTCAGGCTCCCTTCTTTTTATCCATTCACTTCTCTATCTTGTGTTTCTGCAGGTATTTTCAAAACATATTATTTTTGATTTCTGTCACGTGAGTTTAATTCCTTACTTTCATCTTCATTTTTTTCTGCATTAAGTTCCTTATCACCCTGTTACCTTAGATGTTTTACTTTTCACATTTATCATTACATTTTTTGGCATTATGTCATGAGCAGAAGCTCCACATGCATAACATGTTTTTCACAATTACCCACAAAATGTCCATCCTTCCCACAAAAAAAGCATGTTTTTGGTTAACCCCCACTATCCTACCACTGCTATATTTCCATGTACATTTATCATACTTAGAATATGAACAATTTTAAGATTTTCTATCTTCAAAATAACATTGCATTCCCAAGCCCCTACCCATAAACCTCTAGAATCATAATTTTTCACAATACTTTTCACTTCAAAACAAAAGTAATCTTTTACAGTCTCTTTATCTCTCTCTGTATGAAATTGCATATTTACTTTCTTTTGAGTCTCATGAAAAATGTTTTATTTATTCCAAGGAAACATGTTTTTTCTTTCAAATCTTCTCAAGAAAGTCTCTAAACTCATAACTGTTTCCAAAAAATAAGTCACAATATGTCTCCTTTTTAATCAAAATGAAAGCTCTTACCTCTCGAGTCTTTGTACCCAAAGGTACAATAACTGTGTCCCAAACCTCATAGCTGCCCAATGTTTTTCTTTGTTTCCCTGCATACTTCTGCTCCTACACACTCTCATTCTTCTTTTTTTCTTTTTCTTTCTCTTTTACACTCCTTCTTGCAATGTCTGCAAATGAAATTTTCTCCATGCTGCTTTCCTCTTACTGTCTAATCTGCTCCATCACCTCAAGCCATGATAATTCATTCCCACTCTCTGGATCTTTTTCATTGACTAACTGCTGCAATAACTCATCCTGCAGTTTCCCGACTGGAGGGTTGTAACTTCAATTTCCTCTGATTGCTGCTCCTCTACTGACATTTCAAACATTTCAGTTTGAAACAATTTCTCTGAATCAGCATATAAGCCCAACATCTGATTCTCCTCTTCTCCAACATTTGTCTCAACCTCCAAAAACACTGTCCTCTATGCTTTGCAGTGCCCTCCCAGATACCATTGCACCAGGAATGAGTATACGCATGTAAACACTTGTGTTGGCTGTACAGACCACAGGTGTTGTAGTCTATGGGATGTTCCCTGATGCCCTAGCCACATTTCCCCTATAAATACCATCTTGCACCTGCCCTGAAAAGAAGCTACTAGCCTATTGGGACTAACTCAGTCAATAAAAAATAAATAAATAAATAAATAAATAAATTGGAACTCTATATGCATGTGAAAAATGCAAGCAGTTCACCCGTCCTGAGAGAAATACCTCCTTCTCTAAGAATGATGCCATGGTAAAACTAGTTTCAACAATTGGTTAAATAGTTGGTGTCATTCCAGATGGATCTAATGTGATGAAATGTTCCACACTCCAACTTGTTTCACAAAAGATTGCATGCCCCTCTCATTCCAAGGTTTCCACATACCAGACATTCCAATATAATAAATATATCATACCCCAACTAGATCACATTAAGATGGATTTGCTCAACACTTCAAGATTAACAACAAATTGCCTGATCTTGAGGTTTTCCTGCATTAGAACACATCCATATTGGTGTAATTGCTAAGACATAGTTTAAATGTCTTCAAAGTGTTTTATACACACCTGTGTTTTATGCTCAACATGCCTTCAGGCCTGATGACAACTGTGGTGGTATCTCTATATTTGTTAAGGACCAGATTACCACCAGGAAGTTTCCAAAGGAGCCAAAAACGGAACTCATAAAACTCCAGATCAGTCTAAACAAGGCAAACTATCAGCTTATAGCCTGTTATAGGACATGTTGGCTGCCCCCTGATAATCATGTAAAATTCCTAAATGTACTCAATGATCTCCCTATAAGCAAGACTTCCATTGTACTGGGACACTTCAGCTACCCCTCAATAAACTGCATCACTTATACCTCCAAATGTAGAGTATAGCTGAAAGTTCTAATGTTCAATAAACAAAACCTCCCTTGATCATATAATAAACAAACCTGACTATTGGACATAAAGTTTAGCCTCTTCATGCATTATTTGCATTTTATCTCCTTCCTTAGTTAAATCAGATCATAAACTAGTGACTTTCACCTTCAAAATCTCCAAAGCCCCTGCATGTAATATTTCACAATTCAAGAACTTGAAATGCATTAAACTCAGCCAATTCCACGATACTTCAAAATTCATTCATGACAGCATCTGCCCTGAAGATGACATATCAGGTAGTTTCCTGAAGGAGTTCTATACCCATTTAGATAACAGTTACTACCAGAACAGACTATAGTTGGAAACTCAAAAGCAGGGCAATGGCATAGAATTCTAAAACTGACCTCCTTGGTGGTCTCTGACATAAATGCATTTTACAATAAAATAAATAGAACTCCTTAAATTTTACAGCAGATCCAAAAAACATAATATCAAGGATATCAAAATTTTACTAAAATCTTGAAAACCTCAATTAGGTCTACTAAAACAGCCCATAACCATAGGTTAGTATTCAGAGCTAAGGACAGTTACAAATTCTTCTTCAACTATGCTTGGAAATTGAGAATTAACATGCAACATTACAGTGAACTTATTCAAAATGTTGCAGTCTGTTTAGACCCAACAGACTTTACCGATATGACAGCAAACCAATTCAGTGCTAATTGCACCCCAGAGACTTCTTTCCAAAGTGTACATACCCCTGAAACCCTTAAACCATGTTATCATAAAGGAGCATACACTGAAGGTGCTTTTTTAGGCCAAAAATACTTCTTTTGGGAGCATGACAGTATATCTCTTTGCTTAATAAACAGTATTAAGCATGCTCTGATAGAGTCCCTCCTCAAAATGTCTATCCTAAGTTTAGCTATGGATATTGTCCCTGAAGACTGGCACACTGCAATTTGGTGATGCCACTTCACAAAGGAAAACCTACCACTGACACCTGGAGTTATAGCCCCATCAGCCTTTTGAGTCTTATCTGAAAAGCCATGAAGCCATGGAACATATTATAGGTGACCTTATAAACTTATATCAACAATTCATTTGACTTATCCAGCAGCAGTTTGGATTTGTCACACGATCATGCTTAATAAGTTTGGTTAACTTCTTCTAGAGGGTTATACAGTGGTTATACTATTCACATGGCATATTGTGGCCTGGCCAAGACACTTGGCACCATATATCATTTTGGCACTGAAGGCAAACTTAACACTTTAAAATAGATCTATATGTGGTAAGACGGATAACAAACTGACTATAAGACAGAGCCCAGACAGTGCATATGGTAGGTGCTTCATCCCCCAGGGCTCAATGTTGGGACTTACCTTTTTTACAGCATTTACATTGCATATCCTCAAACTGGAAACTAAGACCTATGGCTACGTTTGCAACTGCAAACTGGGAATTATTGTCATGTACCCCTCTAATACCTTTACCCTTCAGCAAGAACCTACATAAATGTATGGTGGACTGAAAATGGGCTCAAATTAAATGCAGAAATGTACAATATTGTCATGTCTGGTAGACATCCCCTCCCATCAAAATATACCATAGATAATACTCCCACTTCAAAATGAAAATGTTAGGAACCTTGGATCATATGTAGATTGTTCCCTCTCATTCAGTCATCATGTGACAACAGTAGCCAGAAAATCAATCTACTTAGTGCAGCTAAATCCCAGGGGAATGCCACCCAGATCTAAAGAAGTCATTTTCCTCTTTTATTCAGTATTTATTAGGCTAATTATAGATTATAATGTCCCCTGCAGTATGTAAATCACTGGGCATGTCAAACAATTAGAAATACCCCACAGGTTCCAAATAAGAAGATCACAAACTTAAAGACCCTGAGAAATCCAAAGATACTGGTGGCACTGCCCATTTATTCCGTATCATCCAGGATCTTGATGGGAAATTTGTCTTGCCTTCCATGCCATTAAAGACTCGGTTTCCCCTGTATCTCCTGTATCTCTAAATGCCTAATAATTCCACATATAGCAGAACTCTGGAACATATTCATCATGCAGCATCCCCCTCCCCCACACCTGTGGAACAAACTGACCCTGCAGATTAAGCAGTGTGATACACTATCATCCATCATACAGGAACTGGAGGATTTGATAGGGACCCGCAAATTATCCACTGGCTTGACATGCTTAACCCTCTTATGGAAAAAGGGATGCATCCTGGGGTGGGGGTTACTGACAAAGCATAAATAAACATAAGACTCAGTTGCCTTGTGATTACTAAAAATCTAAGTACCAGGGGTACATAAAATAGTGATGGGGAGCAAGTAGGAGCTTTAGGTTAAGGAAAAGATGGGAAATTTAGGTGTTAGGGAATAAGATTTAGGATTAGGATTCTATGACAACATAACTCATATTGTATGCCTGCAATAAGCCTGAGCTGCCAGGAAGTCAGGTACTTTCCTCAGCAAGTAAATGGTAGAGAGCAGGTGAGCTATGAGCAGATAGAAGATGAGCACCTGGAGTAGTCATTAAAGTAATGGAGTTGCATGGTGGGTGAAGCCATTCACACACGGATCAATGTAGCTTTTTAAAATTATTTTTCTGTTGGGTAATTGTGTTTAGAGCACTTGTGTACTCAGAGGAAGAGATTTATACATACATACAAATATTTCAAGCATGGGCATTAATGCCCTTCTAGCTTGCAAAGATACAGAAACACTTGTTCCCATAATAAGTTTCAAATCCTCATGTTGTATACAAAGCGATCCAGTAAAGCACAATGGGTCAAAACTTGAACATTTACTCTTGAATGTGAATGCTACCTGCTTTAGATACTAGTTAATCAACAGTTTGACATAGTTACAGAAAATGAAATATATATTTTACTTTAGTACATGAATTAGTAGGTATATCATTCAACACTTATCTTAATCTATTTATAAAACTATTTCCTGTGAGGGGCATTTCACTTTCATGTTACTATTTTCTGAAACACTGAACAGATTTATATGATTTAGCCTTAGTACAAAAAAACTGACTGCTTTCAGAAAATAATTACTCCCTACAGAAGTGTTTTCTAGAACATGGTAAGTAGGGGTTTTGCTAAATATTGCATTATTCAGTACTTAGTTGTCATATTTAATATAAACTGTCATTCTAATTCTTTTTGCTAACAGTTAATCCATTATTTTCAGTTACTTGACAGGTTGAAGCTAAGTAAGTAAACATGTTTTCATCTCACATATGTGTGTGTGCCCAGTCTCTCACACACACACACACACACACACACACACACACACACACACACACACACACACACGCACACACGCGCACACGCGCACACACACACACACACACACACACACACACACACACACACACACACACACACAGACACACACACAAACACACTCTATTGGCAAAGTTGATTCTGACATACAAAACACAGCCAAGATCATTTGCCTGAGGTAAGTCCTTCAATGTAAGCATAGCTGCTATGTCAAAACCTAATTAGAGGTAGTATGCAACTATATAATAATGTCATGGTGAACATTTTTTGTTGCTTTTGAAGTTGGCATCAGCTATGTACAGACTGCATTTTCAGATATCACATGAACTTCCATTTCATTGTTCTGAAAGATCTGTCAGATATCCCAGACTCCTGAATGGGGTACAAGTTTTGAAATTATTGGTCCAGCATGTAAGCTGTACCTTGATATATGGAAGCCATTTTACCCACATGTACCAAAATGGAAAATATGGTATTAATCATTGCTTGTTCATTATGTTACACCATCCCTTTAGTTTAAGCTACTGGCAGAAAAAGCAGACAACCATTCGCTGGTTTAGGTGCATAAAGTATACATTTCATGAGCTTCTGCATATCAGCTAAAAGCAACCAGCATCTGATTGGCAGGCTGCAAGTACATGTAACATGGCAAATGCGCATTCTGGTCTAGAAACAGCTCTCGAGTTAGATGCATTAGTGCCTTTAAATAGCATGAAAACAGCAAATATAAGAGGGAGACCAGTTATAAAAGGGGAGCGAGTATAGAGGAATAGCAAGCTACAGCTATCTGAGGCTATGAATTTAAGGACTGGTGAGTAAGTCTTCAGCAAGTTTAACTGATTACAACAAAGAAAGAAGCCAGTGGACACAAGACAGAAAGACTGTATCTCTGGAGTGTAGTCTAGATTATTCCAACTCTCTATGAACGTCCAGAATTTATCTTCCTCTGACTAGGAATGAGGTTTTAGTCACTGGGCAAACTACAGGCAGAAACAGCCAAGGCTGAGAAAATACAGGAGACTTTCAACATGGGCTACTACTATGGTGATACTTCCACCAGCTAAGCGCTTCAACTGTCCAATCATATGCAAGGATTCAGGACTTGAACTGTTCCTGTACTAGTGTATGGCCCTTTAAGATGTAGTGTGTCAAAGCAAATGATGGTCACATTTACACTGCATTCCATGGATGTAAGCAGCCTAATGCAGCTAAGTTGCATAAACTCTAAAGTCAGATTAGGCTAAGTAGGCAATGGAGAAAGCTGTGGCAGTTCTAAGAAAATATTGAGAAAAATAAAGTATTTTACACAACACTGAGACAATATTCTGCAAATATTCTTATTTAGATAAAATGGATAGCTAAACTAAAATTAGAAAGGGTGTGGACCACTGTAAGAATAAAGCAAGGGTTGGGAAGAAGAGCTGTACTGAAGTTACATGTTCAACATATGGGTTGATGATGTCATTGAGGAAAATGCATGCTGGAGGTTTGGGATGGTAGAGGGGAAGGTGATACAGCTAAGGACACAGTTACAGGCAGGATGACAGGCACAGCATGGGGATAGGCTAGGCATATGCCATGTACAATGCAGTACACACTTTCTTTTTTTTTTTCCCATAATAAATTTTTATTGAAATATATTTTCCAAAAACATTACAAAAATACAATAAACATCACACACATAATACACTATAACTACTACAAACCATTTATACAATATCTACATGAAATGCTTCCTATATTTAATATATTCCTAAAATCAGTATCATGCTAATATAATATTGAAGACTTTTTCCCATATTTTCGGGTTATTAATATTTTTGTTAGTTTGTTTCAGAAGTAATTTATGTGCTAGTATATGCTTTATAGCCACAAGCTTAAAATTATTCCATGATGTCTTATGTGGTTCTAGCCAATTTGTGGCTATATAGAGTTTCATCAGCAAAAAATATTCATACAAATAATAGTTTGCGATCTGGAAAGCTCTCTTGGAGGAATGTGTAGAATCATAAATTCCCATGACAGTGTAGAACTTTGATAACCCATCTTTTGCAGTTGTACTTTAAGAGAGTTCCAAAGTTTATATACGCATTTACAACTCCAGAACATATGAAGAAGATCCGCTGTTTGATCTGCACAGTATGGACAAATTGGAGAATTCCTAGGGTTAAATTTATGTAATCTAAGATGTGTGTAATATGCATTGTTCCAAATCATCAATTGCGTGTACATCAGTTTTGAAAAGAAACTGATTTCCTAGTTATATCAATTGCTTTTAATATCTGATTGTCTGTTACTGTTACTTTTTTACCCAATACTCTGAAAGCAAAATTTTGTCCTGAAATTTCAAATCCTTAATTAATTTATATGCAGTTGCTATAAATTTAGTGTCTTGTTGGATAGCTTGCCACAATTCAGAGCACTTATCCACAAATCCGGCTGCAGGTTTAAAGTTCCTAAAGTAGCTCAAGGCAAGTTCTTTAACTTGTCTCATTATAACAATGTAACTTCTAGGTAGATTCATTTCCTGTCTAATTTGTAAAGCCGATAAGTCAAGTTTATTAAAAACATCAAATAGAGTCAGATTAAGTATTAATGGAAATTTGCTGAGATCGATCAGCTGATTATTTAGTTTAAAATTAGGATTCCTGTGGAAAGGTTGAAGAACCATCATATATTGCAATAAATCTACGGACTGAAATAAAGTTTGCAAAGATGAGACACAGGTTATTATGTGGTCCATGACCCCATATTTTATCAGACTAATTTTGTCCATAAAGGGCAATGCTTTAGGATTTATTTTCCTATCCAAAATATGCTTATGATTCAAGACCACCCAAGTTGGTATCCATGTTGTATTCGTTACATCATAATTAGCAATTCTTAAAATTTTATTAGCGTTTACAATCAAATAATATGCTTCAAAGTTTGGTAGCTCAAGTCCCCTCTTGTTTTAGGGGTCATTAATTTCTCATAAGATATTCTAGTTCTTTTGGGTTCCAGATAAATTTAGCTAGATCTTTATGCATTTGTTTAAAACTGTTTTGAAATTGATAATTGGGCAGACCTAAATATGTATAACATTCGTGGTAGTATATTCATTTTCACTATTGATACTTTTGCTAATACCGGTAGTTTTAAATTCTTCCATCTGTCACAATCAGCTATTATGTGTTCCCATACTCGTTTAACATTATTGTTATAAAAGTCCTTATTATCCGTAGAAGTTGATACCCAAATATTTAATATTTTCTTTACATGTTAACTTCCCCATCAGGGCCATTAGTGAAAAAGGCTTTGGGGTTCTTAATGGGAAGATATTCGTTTTCTGTAAGTTAATTTTATAATTAGAAACTACTGAAAATTCGTTTATGAGCTTTAATATCTTTTCACTGTCTGAAATTGGGGTTGTACAATAAATAATAAGATCATTGGCGAATGCTGACATTAATATTTTATTCCTATAAATTATTGGTGCATTATGATACAAATTTTGCTTGATATATAAAAATAGGTGTTCTAGATATAGGTTAAACAATAAGGGGGACATGGGACAACCCTGACGAGTACCATTTTTAATCTGTATTCTGTTAGAATAAGTCCTATTGATGTATAGCGTAGTGTATGGATTACTATATAATATTTGTAGCATCTGAATGAATTCTTGGGGCAAGTTAAAATAGGGTAACACATCAAACAAAAAATTTATGTCTACTCTATCAAATGCTTTCTGGGCATCTATTATAAGAGCATAGATATTAAAGTTGTTTTTTTTAGCATACGTCATCATATTATGCAGTGTAAGTGTGTTATCGCTGGTTTGTCTAGTTGCCATAAATCCAGCTTGTTCCTTAGAAATTAGATATATCAAAACCTTCTTTAGTCTCGATGCTATAATTGATGTTAAAATTTTCATATCCACATTCATTAGTGCTATTGGTCTGTAATTATCTGGGTTAAGGGGATCCGAATTGGTTTTATGTATGAAAATTGTTTTTGACGCATTGAGGTGGGGGTCACTAATTTTATTTTTAGTTATATAATTAAATACATGAGACAATTCTTTTCCCAAACTATCAGCAAACTCTTTGTAAAATTCAGCTGTAATACCATCAGGCCCTGGCGACTTATGTACTTTCATATGTTGAATTGTATATACTATTTCTTCTTTAGAAATAGGTTTAATCAGGTCACTTTGCAGGCTCTCTTCTAATTCTGGAAAGTTAATTTTTTGCAGAAAACTTTTATTCTGGTTATGTAGAGACCTATCAGTTTGCCCCTCATACACCTTAGTATAGATTTTCCCAAAAACATCAACAATATCCTCAGTTTTAGAATATATTGTGTCGTTATACTGAATTTCCGAAATATATCCAGTTGTTTTTGATTGATTTATAATCCTTGCCAGTGCTTTTGATGGTATTTGAACATTATTAGCATATTTCACTAGCAGTACACACTTTCTAAAATATTTATTTTGTGGTAAAAGATGTGCTAACATTTAAATAATTTGTAATAGGTTTTCACACTTGTCACAGTTTATGCCTGGCTGGTTTATGTTTTTTTTTTTTTTTTTTGTGTTTTGTTTCTTTATTTACTTGAGTCTTACATACATACACATATTTCAAACATGTGCATTAATGCCCTTCTAGCCTGCCAATATACCAAAACAGTTGTTCCCATAATAAGTGCACAGGCTGTCCTTAAAATATCTAAACTAATGCTTGCTTTAATGTAATTTGGTAGACTATTCCCTGCATCAGCTGCTCTGTTGGAGGACCAGTAAGTACACTTCTCATTCCCGTAGAATCATCTACATAGGTTGCCTCATGGTTCTCTACCACTTTTTTTAAAACAGCTTAATTAATATTAAAATGGATGAATAATCATTGTCTTGAGATATGAACAGTTTTCCAAGTAAATAGAATATCAATAAAACAAACATATCTAAACTATATACAAGGGCATTCTCCATAAATACAAATTAATAAAGTAATAATGCAGTTGAATATTAATTATTTACAATAGTATTATTTCTCTAGAAAGTCATATATCTTCTTCCACATGTTACTTTAAGTAGTATTCCTAGAAGATCTTGATTTATTAGTCAACATTTCTAAATTACATACTCCATAGTATATTTTTAAATTCTTGGATTGAGGGTGAAGTATTAGACTTCCAGTTTCTTTTGATGGTTTTCCTGGCAACAGATAGTATAGTCTCAAAGAAAGGTGAACTAGTGGTAGAGTGGAGGAACATAAACCAAAACAGCTTCAAGCAAGACGGCATGGCATAGCACTTTTACTTGCTTGAAACAGCATAGACCAGATCAGAGGCTGATTAGCTTCTCTAATGCAATTTGGACTGGAGTGTTAAACAAAAACAAGTGTTTTAGAAAGAGAAAAATTATCCATAAAATAGCTTGTAGGAAGATATTAACATCTTTCCAAAATGTATTTAATTCTATATAGTCAAAAACCATATGTGCCGAGTCCATGTTAACTTCTTTATCACACCTCCAACAACTAACATTTTTCTTACTGAATTTACTTAGAGAAAAATGGGGTAATAAAAGATCTATGTAAATATCTCCATGTCAATAATTTCCATTTCAGTGATGAAGTGGTTGCACTGGTTGACTGTAATATATTTATTTTGCCTTTATCCATAGGGGGTCGATTATTTATTAAAGTGAAATAATTCCAATAACTGTCTGAGGAAACATCCAGGTCAAGTTTAATTGCCTTATATAAGTGAGACAAAATGTTTTTAGTAGGAGATTTATGTTGTAATGATAACATCATATACTGAGTTAGCTTAAATACTGAATTTTTAGTTGTTAGAGACATTGAATCAAGTTTATTTAAGACATGTTTCCTTCCTTCATGTAAATAAAGCCAAGAAAATGTATCATATTCATATTCAATCTTGAGTAAATTAGTGGATTTCAGGTCATTATTTGACATAATTTGAGACCAAAATATTGTTTTTTTGTGCTGAAAAGAAAACATTTTTGTATAATCAGAAGGGAATATGACACATTGTATATAAGCTATAGGAAATAGGAGAAATAACTAGTCATAAATATAAAATTTAAATATATAATTTCTGAAGGATCTCAAAAGGAGAGTTATGTAATTAAATCTGAAATTCTGAGAAGGATAGGATAAGAAGTATTCTTTTAGAACCCATATAAAGGTATTATTTAGTAAAGTTAATTTCTGAGATTTGTTATTGTTTATTGTATTACTCATTTATATTTCTAGGATTTTTTTCCATTAGCTGAACATTCTGCATCTATATGAAGAGAGATAGTTTTGGCCATCAAGAAAACTGAGTAGATTTCCAAATTTGGCATAGCTATACCATCATTGTCCCAGTTTTTCATGTGATAAGATAGAGCAATTCTAGGTTTAGCCAGAAACCATACACATTTGTGTATCATAGAGTTAAACTTCTTGATTATTGAGGAGGTAAGCAAATTGATTGTATGATATAAAGAATTTTGGAGAGTATAATTATATTTATAATTGAAAGTTTTTCATCCATAGAGAATGGGATTTTATTCCATGTTTTAATGAGATTTTCTATTGCTATTAAACTTTTATTATAATTTATTTAAATAATATATTTTATGTTGTTAGTAATTATAATACCCAAACAAAGTAATTCATCTGATTGTGCCAACTATTGTTTATAAATATCATGTAGATCAAATTTCTTATGGTCAATTAATAGGATTTGTGTTTTATTGTTATTAAAAGTTAGGCCTGATTTTTTTTGAAAATACTCAATATATTTAAAGAGAGCATGGATAGATGTGTTATTTCTGCCAAGGGTATTGTGTATGCTGTCTGCAAACATTTGTATTTTTGAAGATTCGTTGGAGTTTAAATTATAGCCTTCACTGTTTTCATCATTTCTGACTAAATTAGCCCAAGGTTCCATAATTAATGTGAACAGTAAAGGGGATAAAATGCATCCTTGCTTAGTTCCTTTAATAATTGGAATATTCTATGAAATGTTTGTGCCTACTTTAATATAAGCTTGACTACCCTGATATAATTGAGTAATTAGATTTATAAAATTATTAGAAAAGTTAATTCCTCCAATAAAATAAATAAATAATCCCAATTAATTTAATCAAAAGCACAGTTTATGTCTAGACTAATTAATGTTATTTTTTTATTTAAACATTTAACCAATTCAATTAAGGATAAGGTTCTTTTAATGTTATCATAAGAGTTTCTGTTTACTAAGAATCCAGTTTGATCATCTTCTACTAATATTGGTTGAAACGTTTTGTCTATCTGCAAATATTGATATAAACATTTTATAGTCAGTGTTTAGTAAAGCAATAGGTCTATAGGATGAACATTTAGTGGGGTCTTTATCAGATTTTAGAACAGGGGCGATAAAAGTGTATCTCCATGAATGAGGTATCATGATATTATTATGGGCGATGTTATAAACTTTATGTAGCATTAGTTGGTAAGATCTTATAGATTTCTGGTATGATGCCATAATTCCCAGGAGCTTTATTAAGTTTTAAATTAGTAATTGGGTTTGGATATCTTTAAATGAAATAGGTTTATCTATAAAGGTAGCTTGCTCATTTGAGAGTCTTTTTTAGCATATTCATTAATAAAGGATGTGATCTCTTGATTAGAATCATTTATCTTAGGTTGCTGGTTTATATTAATAAAAATGTCTAAATTTGATTAAGATATTTTGTAAATCTGAAACCATCCTTTTCTTTTTAGGGGAAAATATTTCATTTATATGATTAAATGTATTTAGTCTTTTAGTTTTGTTAGCTAATAAATTTAAGGATCTAGGATTAGTGGACAAATGTATAAGTTTAAATTTCTCTAACATAATCATGGTTTTGTGGTTTAATATCTCTATATAGTTATTATTCAATTAATTTATTTCTCTTCTTTTATCATTTTTATCAATATCTTCCTCTTGACTAAGTTTTAAGGTGTCTAATTTATGTTGTATGTCAAGTAGTTGTTCATCACAACTTTTTTTGTGAACCCAATTAATAATTCTCCCATAAAGATATACTTTTAGGGCATCCCATACAAAAATTTCAGAGGTATCATTAGTGTTATTAAGATCTATAAAATTCAGAGTTTCTAATGTTATACATTTTTTAAAATTGTTCAGCTTTGTGACATAATTTGCTATTCTTCTTATTTAAGTATTGTAATTTGAATTAACTACAAATTCAAAAATTACTGAATTGTAGTCAGATAAAGGACAAGCAATCATGTTAGTGCTAATTAAAGAATCTGCCAAATCATTAGAGAATAAAACTATGTCTATCTTTGAATATGTATTATGTCTATGAGAAAAAAAGTATAGTCTAAAGAGTTAGGACCAGCAAAGATATGTATATCTTTCAATAAGTCTGTCTCTAAGAAATCCTTTAACAATTTGGCAGAAGCCATAATTCTTCTTTTACTTTGATAGGTTGATTCTTTATTGTCTGAAATACAGTTAAAGTCACCTGCCATTATTATATATACCTTAGAAAGTTGCACACTATGGTCAAGATGTTGTTTCACTGTATTGATACCAATTCCTGGAATCCCATATAGATTTATTAGAGTATACATTTTGTTATTTAGTTCAACAGTGACAAGACAAAAGATTCCTTTGTTATCCTTCTAAGTGTTAATTATCTTTGGACGTGGTAAAGTATTGTTCCATAAGATAGCTACTCTTTTCTTCTCAGTATGTTCTGAACTTACTAACACTGTATATGATTTGGTATCTAGTCTGGATAAGTCCTCCGTCTTTAAATACATTTCTTGTAGGAATATTAATTGGGCTTTATGTAGTTTGAGGTATTTAAATAGACTTCCCCTCTTACTGGGATTATTTAATCCATTAATGTTAATTGAAATACTCTTTAACAAAGTCATTCAACATTATAGTTATGTAAAAGAAATATTTAGACCAAAAACATACTTTACTATTGAAAGATAAAGGAATACTATATGATTCATTATACTTAAGGTGAAGCAGTAAAGTTGAAAGTAATATGTATAAAATGCTACTTTTTCCATGTTAAGTGGAGAACGTCAGGAAAAATAACAGTAAACTTTTATAACAGAAACTAATAACATTGTAACCATCCCAAACCCATCTGGAGTTTAATACTCCCAATTTGAGTGATATATAATCACTTAACCTCCTACCCAAAAGCAACAGCTAATCAGCATCTGTCTGAGATGATGAACATAATCTAAGTAAAGCAGATATGGCTTCAACAAGAAAACAGATATTATATATCATAAATCATTTTAAAAGTATATCTAAGTTACCAGTAATTAAAATACAGCCTAATAAAGAACAATGCTTAAAAATATAACAATAATAAACATCATCTATTAAAATGAATTTAGCTCTCCCTTTCAGTGAAGATCAAGAATAGAAAAGCTCCATGAAAATACAATATAACTGATAAGAGAAATATAATAAATCATACAATAACAAACAAATCCAAACAGTTATTTCAAATAAGCATCGATGTATGCATAATCTATATAAACAATGTAGGTAGTTTAACTTATTTACAATTTGCAACAGTTTGCAAAACCAATATAATTTAAAATGCTACTTCTCAATTTGCAGCATTGAATATATATTCTTTTCTCTTCTAAGTATTCTACATGCTATGCTCCTATTTATAAATGTACTTCCTTGTATATTGCATCAATAAATGTACAGATATCTGCATTCTTAAAAATACCATTCACAAAACAGTTTGATTTAGATCAGTCTGTCATCTTGCTATATCCTGGGTGTTTGCATACTGAAGATATTTCTTACTGCCTGTAGCAAAGTGAAAATAGCCTGATAGACTTGTATTTCAGCTGTTAGATTTGTTAGATAATATGGTACTTTAGATGCACATAAATTATAGAGTACATAATCACACTAAACTAAATAAGAGAAGATACTAGATATACATTTGTTGAGGTAGAATAACTGTGCATAGTTTTATGGTAACTTCAGTTTTCGTAATATAGTAAAAGAAGTGTTTTCATTTCCTTTGTCCTGTTCTCCTGTTCCCCCTCCCCTTACAACACGAAGGTAAAAAGAGAATACATTTAGTGGCAAGTAAGTAGAAGAAAACTATATGCATAATAATAATGCAATCAAATACTAGTCTACTAGCAAACTTTATCAACATATAATATTCCTAATAATCACAGCTTATACATCATGGATTTAGTTATTTTGCAAAGTAAGTGGCATCAGTCAAGGATAGATACGCTTTCTTTTAGTTTTCCCTTTTCCTGCCATTATTCTCCCTCTCTCTGTCCCACTTTTTTCATTCAATAAAAATAAACGGAGTTTGTTGCAGGTTGGTCTTATTAGTTATAGTAACAAGATTAACCAAAATGTAGAGATATGTTAGCTGAACAAGGTTAATCTGTAAGGTGTAATTATACCAACAATCTACCAGACAGGGATATATTACTTATAATATATATATATATCAAAAAAAAAAAAAATATATATATATATATATATATATATATATGTGTGTGTGTGTGTGTGTAAATATATATATATATATATATATATATATATATATATATATATATATATATATATATATATATGTATATATACATAGGTCAATACATACAAAGAATCATACATACCAATATAAAAGCTGGTATTATTTATACAGACATAGGTATGCAGAGTACAAACAAATGCATATATACTCATAAAGCTTATATACAACCTTATATTTAGATACATACAAATATATATAGCCTTATATGTCCATAAACACAAACAATTACAATATTCTGTATTCTTGGTTGGTATGTTATGATTTATGAGGTATATTTTATCCTATCTTGGTGTTTATTGTTAAGGAAACCCTTCCATATGATATTTAATCAAATGTTATGTTTGGACATAGAAACAGTATATATATCAACAAACAAAAATCCGAACAAGATATATATTTTAGACTAAGCCGAGGGTTATTTCTAAGTATAGACTAAATACAATCAACTTCTAAAATAGATATATATCACAAATATCTCAACACGATTGGAGTATCCTTTTCAGAGTAGGATTTTTCTCTTATTCCCTCCACATTCTCCTCTCCCACACCATGTCCTTCTCCTTTTCTTTTACCATTCTCTTCCTACACCTTTATTCTTTCCTTAGGCTTTTTATTTCCCATATTCTGTCTCTAGGTAGGAGAGAGTCCACTAGCTTAGGTGTTACATATCCATGGAAACATTACAGCGAAAGAATGGAGAGAGGAAAGGGAGAGATGGACAATTTCCAACATTTTCTCCTGCCACTCTGGTCAATATGGGCATCCTGAGACAGTGTAGCAACTGCCTCATGTACATGGACAGCCCTCTACTACTACCACATAGGAATACAATTTGTGAGAGATGCACTTACATAAAGCACCTAGTGTCATTGCTCTCTCCCACACAAACCAATATATCTGGAACTGAAAAGGTTGGCAACATGAGCACCACACCTCAAGCACCACCCACACCTACATAACACACCCCCACATATGCGGAGGTCCTCAACAAAAGCATACCTAAACAAAAGGGACCTCTGAGGCATAAACACATGCAAATTCCACTGCCCACCACACCAGACACCACACATAGTCCACACACCTATGTCTCACAGCCACTAAGCCTAAACATAAACCCAACATATTAGTCATAGGAGACTCCATTGTGAGACACACAGATGTGCCCTTCACCAGGCTAGATAAGGAGAAAGTCAAGGTTAGTTGTTTGTTGGATGCCAAAATCCATCATATCACCAATGCACTCAAGTCTCTCAACAGGTACTGTTATGACTCTTTCATAGTCCATGTTGGAGTGAATGACTTGAGATGTACCTCCCTGGACTATATGAAAAGATACATGATTGAGCTCACTGAGCATATGTCCCTGGTGGGTATGTTCCTAGCCTTAAGCAGTATTCTACCATCACACAGAATGATGCCTCAGTACAAACAGAAAATGACTGAGTTTAATAATTGGCTTAGTTTCTGGTGTCATTCCAAGGGGATCCAGTACCTGACAGCCTGGGATGACATGATTAACAAGCCTCAATGCTTTGCCAAAGATGGCCTGAATCTGTCTTCCTTGGGCTTCAGCCTCCTGGCAAAGGGTCTGTCATCCCCCATAGTGCCTTTTTAGGCAATGCCATGAGGTCAAAACTACCAACATGAAAATTTCATCAAAACTTAAATTAAATGTCATCATCATCTTCTTTCGGCTGATCCTGTTAGGGGTTGCCACAGCAGATCACCTGTTTCCATTTCTTCCTGTCCTCTGCATCTTGCTCTGTCACACCAACCACCTGCATGTCTTCTCTCACCACATCCATAAACCTTATCTTAGGCCTTCCTCTTTTCCTGTTACCTGGTAGGTTCATCCTTAGCATCTTTTTCCCAACATACTCAGCATCCCTCCTCAGCACATGTCCAAACCAATGTAATCGTGCCTCTCTGGCTTTGTCTCCAAACCTTCCAACCTGGGCTGACCCTCGAATATACTTATTCCTAATCCTGTCCACCCTCATCACACCCAGTGCAAATCTTAACATCTTTAATTCTGCCACATCCAGCTCACACTCCTGCCTTTTTGTCAATGCCACTGTCTCCAACCCATATAACATAGATGGTCTCACTACCCTCTTGTAGACCTTTCCTTTCACTCTTACAGGTACTCGTCTGTCACAAATCACTCCTGACACTCTTCTCCACTCACTCCATTCTGCCTGTACTCTCTTCTTGACCTCTCTTCCACACTCATCGTTACTCTGAACTATTGACCCCAAGTATTTAAACTCATCCACCTTTGCCACCTCTACTCCTTGTATCCTCACCGTTCCTCTATCCTCCCTCTCATTAAATGTAATGCTTCTAAATGCTAGGAGTCTAAACATGAAACTGCACTCATTGCAAGCATTCTTAACCCTGGAAGAAGCTGACATTTGTGCAGTCACAGAAACCTGGTTCAAAGTTGCAGAGATAACTCCAGCCATACCAGCTTACTCATCCTATCATTCATTCAGACCCCAAACCATGGGCAGCAAAACAAAAGGATGTGGAGTTGCAATATATATAAGACATACACACCTCTAGGCTGGTCAAACAGTATGATGCACAGGAAATACTCCAGGTACAGTTAACAATTGACAAGACCCCAATTCAAATCATAGCTAGCTACAGGCCTCCAACTCTGACTCAAGATGCCCACTCCACCTATCTGGACCACTTCAAATCTATCAAGATTCAACCTTTTACCCTGATCCTGGGCTTCTTTAACTATCCAACCATAGACTGGAAGAAATACTCATGCCAAAACACAAATGCCCAGAGATTCATTGATTTCATTAATGCAAATGCCTTGGACCAGCTGGTTGACACCCCCACAGGAGGTGAACATATCTTGGACTTGGTATTAACCAACCTAAGTAACCACTGCACATCCCTACAGTGTCATCATCCCTGGTAAGATCCAACCATAAATAAGTCACTTTCGAAGTCACCTTCTCTCCCAACTCCCCCTAGCTATGGTCAAACAAAAAAAGTCTCCAAAGTTGATTACAGCCTCCTGAGGGAAGGTATAAACAGCTTCACAGCCCCCTTCCCCTCCACAGGGACTGGCACATATGTCCAAACCTACACCAAAGTACTATATAAGCATTTATATAGCTGCATGGAATCAGGAATAACCAGACAGGACAAAATCCTCCTCCTCAAGGAAGAATAAACCTGTCTGGTTGACATCTACAATAAATAAACTCTATAATAAAAGGAAAAAAATTGCTGTCCAGGACCAAGAAGGAGCAGGTGTCTATTTGAAAGGAATCTCTCCTTAGCCTGAACAAGCAAATAAGAGCACTAGTGAAATCCTCTAAAGCAAACTTCAAGTCCAAACTGGCCACATCTACTAAAGACAGAAGTCTTTCTTCACATATGTCCACAATCTCAAGGTAAGCACCCAGATCTGCTCAAAACCTGTGGTCAAGGACACCACATACACAAACCCTGTAGATACTGTATAGCCAACCTGCTGGCAGACAGGTTCAATGAAAACCTCACTCCTCTGTCCTCCTATCAGTAAAAAAGTACATCCCCAGTATCTGCCCTCCTCAACTTATCTCTATGGAGCAAGTCATCACTGCCCTCTCAAAGGCAAAAAATACAGCCTCCATGGGACCTGATAACATCCCAAGCTGCACCCTACATGAACTCAGGCAGGAACATACAGCACCATTAGGCACCCTATTCAACCAAAGCCCGAGTACTGGCTTCATCCCAGCTGAGTGGTGGACAGCTACTGTCATCCCTTTGCACAAAGGTGGAGCATCCACTGATCTAGAAAATTATAGACCCATCAGCCTAACTAGCCTGATCATCAAGGCCATGGAAAAGATTATCATGGACCTCATTAACAAGACATCTGTCAGCCTACAGACACTTGATCCCAAACAGTTTGGTTTTGTCAAGGGGAGGTCACGCCTGTTAAATTTGGTAGACTTCTTTGAGACAGTCACCAAGGCCATAGACGAGGGGAAGACGGTGCACACTGCCTACCTTGATGTGGCCAAGGCCTTCAATACTATTATCCAATTCAGTGAAACAAAAAAGCGAAACGAGTCCAGGAAAACCTCAAAAAGCCAAGAGTAATGTGAACGTATTTTATTAGAAACGTTTTCGCCTCTGTAAAAACAGAAGCTTCTTCAGACAAAGAGGAACGCCAAATAACCACTATTTAAATCCTTAAATGTTGCTACCATGATGTCATTTCCTTGACAACCAGGACAATTAATTCGTGGTTTGCTGAAAACACCATTTTCTATTAAAAATGTACATTTACCATCAAGCACACAATTGTATAATATAAAACATCACAATAAAAAAGTGTTGTATTAAACACATTAAAAAAACAAAAATAATATTGTAAATAGAAACAATATTATAAATAAAACCGGCCAACAGTGTTAAGCACCTTTTTAAAGGTATAAGGTTTTATAAAAACATGTTAAAGGCATACTTAAATGGGAAAGAAACCATATCTAGTCGAGAAGGTAAAAGTGAATGAATTTCATCAACTCTTAACAAATAGAATACACATTTAATACCTAAGGTAACTTTTGTATTTTAAAACAACAGAAATGTTGCAGGCTTCATTTAACCCAGGGGCAGAGAAAGCATTTAATAACAGTTGCCATTCCAGTTCCTTTATTTCAAGCAGAAGGGGTTGGGGACCCCCTCTAATACCAACCCTGACAAAATCAATGCCCATAAAACAAAAACTGTGCCCAACATGATCTAAAATATGCTTCGAAAGGGCGTTATCAACTTTTTTATTTTTTATGGCATAATTATGTTGGTAAACCCGGTCCCGTAATCTACGGTCCGTTTTACCAACATAAAATGCAGGGCAACAGTTACAAAACGCGATGTAAACAACCGACTTAGTGTCGCAGCTGATCTTGTGGTTAATATTAAATTTTTCACCTTTAATAGTAAAAGAACTCCCTACCCTCAAAAGTCTACACCATTTGCAAGCCCCACAGGTGTATGTCCCAGTTTGTCTAGATGTGGAGTATAAAAAATCCCCTGTTTGCAACAACTCTTTTAAATTCCTGCCCCTCTTGAACACAAAGGAGGAGAAGGGACCCAAAATATCAGATAGAAGGTCCCCAACCCCTTCTGCTTGAAATAAAGGAACTGGAATGGCAACTGTTATTAAATGCTTTCTCCACCCCTGGGTTAAATGAAGCCTGCAACATTTCTGTTGTTTTAAAATAGAAAAGTTACCTTAGGTATTAAATGTGTATTCTATTTGTTAAGAGTTGATGAAATTCATTCACTTTTACCTTCTCGACTAGATATGGTTTCTTTCCCATTTAAGTATTCCTTTAACATGTTTTTATAAAACCTTATACCTTTAAAAAGGTGCTTAACACTGTTGGCCGGTTTTATTTATAATATTGTTTCTATTTACAATATTATTTTTGTTTTTTTAATGTGTTTAATACAACACTTTTTTATTGTGATGTTTTATATTATACAATTGTGTGCTTGATGGTAAATGTACATTTTTAATAGAAAATGGTGTTTTCAGCAAACCACGAATTAATTGTCCTGGTTGTCAAGGAAATGACATCATGGTAGCAACATTTAAGGATTTAAATAGTGGTTATTTGGCATTCCTCTTTGTCTGAAGAAGCTTCTGTTTTTACAGAGGTGAAAACGTTTCTAATAAAATACGTTCACGTTACTCTTGGCTTTTTGAGGTTTTCCTGGACTCGCTTCGCTTTTTTGTTTCACTGGTTTCGTTTTTCTGTTTGATACCATTCTCCAATTCAGGTATAATAGATAAACTCTCTCAGCTATGCATCAATCCATATGTTACCAGATGGGTAGCAAACTGGCTCACTGATAGAACCCACTTAGTCAAAATAGGGGAAGCCACCTCACGTAGTAGACCCGTAACAAGCGGTGTACCCCAGGGATCGGTCTTGGGGCCTCTGCTGTTTGGGATATACTTCTCAGAGGTTCAGACCACATCTAGTGGGCTATGGCTGACCAGGTCTGCAGATGACTACAAGCTGAGTGCTGTCATCATTTCCTCTGGTGATGTGGACATCCTCCAAGAAGGACTCACACAAACAAATGACTGGTGCCAGAAACATGGCCTCAAACTGAATGCCAAAAAATGGATCATCATCCCTTTTTGGGGAAAATGACGTCCCCACAAATTATTCTTGGACCTCTTCTTTTTAACTTCTTCACCAATGAGATCACCAATGGATCTTCACCAATGAACTACACAAATCCTGTCCCCAGTATTCCCTCATACAGTATGCTGATAATACTATTATTTCCACAGCTGACAATCCAACAGAGCTACTCACCCTCATGCAAACATCATTCAAACACACAGAAACTTGGCTTACTAATAACCAACTATTACTCAACCCCAAAAAGACAAAACTCCTATTATTCCTCCCAAAATCCATCTACCACATTAAATCTTTTTTCACCGCCTTTTCACTTAATAACACTAACATTACCCCTGACAACCAGACTAAGCTCCTTGGAGTAATCATTGATGGCCAACTGAAAATAGACCTTCACATACATTAATGTATTATGAAGACCCATTAAAAGCTTGGCCTCCTATATAGAAACAAAAGGTTCCTAACCCCTGGCTCCAGAATCTCACTAGCTAATGCTTACCTTCTTCCCGACTGTTTCTACATCTCACACACCTTTACAAACCTTCAGTCTTCTCTTCACACTAAACCTGAAACAACCTGTAATAAAGTAGCTAGATTTCCCGCTAATCTGCCATCCAGATCTCATCACTGTCATGCCCTCAAGTCACTCAGTTGGCTAGAGTTTCCTAATCAACTCAAAGTTTCTGAAATACTCATCACCCACGCCATCTTCAATAAACCCTCTTTCTGCCCTAGCATTTCCTCACTAGTCCCACTTTATATCCCTCCCCAGCCACTAAGGAGCTCTGATAAGTTTTTGCTATAGATGCATAAACCTAAAAAAATGTAGGACAGAACCTATACAGGTACTCAGATGCCATTCAATGGAATAAGCTTCCCATGACCCTGAAAAGCATACCTCAGTTCTACAAATTCAAGAGAGCTCTCAAAGAATTCCTGAACCACACCTGGATATGTCACTGTAACCACCCCACCTGAGCCCAGGTGTTTCTCCATCTCTCCTCCTCTTTATTCCTCTTTCCTTCTTACTCTAATTACCTTCTTTTACTCTTTGTTTTCTTTCTCCAATTAACCTGCTTCTTCTACCTAATAAGCACCTGACTCTCCTCTTCTACCTGTCCTCTCTGTTCCTGACTTCCACTGTACTCTCTCTTAACCTATTACTTATATCCACTCCTCTTGTTGTCTACTATTTGTAACTGATCAATATACTTAGCCCCATTTTCTACTTTTCTACATGTCTGTGCATTCAATATGTTTATCTGCTTAACTATATTGTATATACGTATAGCTTTCTTTATTGTTGTCTCATATATTGCTATTCTTATTGTATTATACACTTATTGTAACATGCATCTCTCAGTTATATTTGTACTGTTGGAGCTTTTCTCCCTGGGCCTCCTCTGAAAAAGGGCTTTGTCCCAGATGGACTATCCTGGTCAACTAATGTCAAATAAAAAGTAAATAAATAAATAAAAACATAAGGCACTAAACATGCAATCAGTTGTGAGGGACTTGGGCACCCAGGTTGAAAGGAAACTGACTTTTGACCTCCACATTGTCTCCATTGTATGGGAAGCTTTCTACATGGCCCACCTCATTAGTAAGAGTATCTCATCCAGGGGCAAAGTGGTCATAACATCCTTGTATTCTTCCATTATAAGACCAATTATTGAGTACAATGTCCCTTTCGGCATTTACCTCACAAAGCACATGCAGCAGCTGGAGAGACCACAGAGGTTCCTCACCCAGAGAATCCAGGGCCTCAAACATCTACCCTACACAGATAGGCTAACAGCCCTGTCCCTCTTCTCAGTCTCCTACAGACTCCTCAGAGGTGACCTCTGTCTGGCATACAAAGCATTCTCAGACCCCACCCTGATATGACTGCTGCATATCTGCAAGTCAAGCTCCACTCAAGTAACCCACACGTGAGACCTCAACCTGGTCTGTGATATCAATATTGGTGGGACAGATTTGTGTCCCAGAGACAACTCCCTTTTGTGGAATAGACTCCCTCTCCACGTAAAGTAGAGTACCTCATTAAACCTTTTTAAGCGAAACCTGGATAACTGGATGGGAATATAAAATACATCCTTGGGATTTCACCTGTGTCCCTGCTTGACAGTGGCATAGGGTGCTGACTTGTTGGAACATAGGCTAAATTCTTGGCTAGGCTTGTAAGGGCCTCAGGGCCAATAGCCTAGTAACTTCCTATGATTCGATGATCCTAGGCACAGTGGTGCAGCGGTAGCATTGTCACCTCACAGCAAGAGGTTCTTCGGTTCAATTCTCAGCTGGAATGCCTTCTGTGTGGAGTCTGCATATCCTCCTGCATTCATGTGGGTTTTCTCTAGGCACTCTGGTTTCCTCCCACATTACAAAGACATGCGTCTGGAGCATTTCTCCCCAGATCTGTGCTGAAAATTGCCTTCATTCCAAGTCAGACTTCCCCAGTAAACAAATGTTAAATAAATATGTGGTAACCAATGCCCACTTCCGTCTTTCTTGCTGTTGATCTGTAGCCATCGACCTCTTTTTGTATGACATTAAATCCTCCCTATTCATAGATTGCACTTGTTGCTGTTGTTGTGTTTATAAAATGTATTTACATGGGTAATCCCCCAAAAATTCTATGAGACAAATCTTTTGCAAAAAAAAAAAAAACAAACAAAAAAAAAACTGTAGTCTGTTGTCTTGGAACATATTTATTGGCTCCTAACAAATTGATATTTGGGAATGTTGTTAACAATATGCCTGAAATGAAAACTGCTGGCCATTACAATTGAGTTTTTACTAATGGGTTACCAAAAACTTTAGAAGTTAATATGCCATCTATATTTTTATGAACATCTACAACCAAAAACAAAATTCTATCTTGACTAATCTGAATGCTTAAACTGTATATGCCATTTGTTTTGATTCAAATATTATATAAATTCTTCTAATTCTACCTTATCTGAATTCCAGATAAGCCAAGAGTCATCAAGAAAGAATTCCATGTATCTGTGGAGGGCAAATAAAGATTATGTTCCATATCATCTATTATTGTTTCCTCCTGATACCCCATAAAAATATTAGAGTATACAGGGGCAAAAGATGCTACAAATAACATTGGTTACAATAATAAGAACATTGCATTTAAGGACACATTCCACCAACAGCAGTAAGAAAGTGTTAAAACCCAAGATATATAAATGTGCCCAGTTCAACCAAAATCCCACAGCATCTATACCACCCCACTGTAGTGCCGATGTGCATAAGGAGTTAACATCCTTAATGATATGCATAATAGCCATTGCTTTTCATATTGAACTTCCCCAATTATCTGTAAGAATTTAGTGATGTCCTTTACTCTAGCTTTGACAAATGATAATAACAGTTTCAAATGATAATTACCAAAAGCCAACAGTGACTCAATAAGGGAATCAATGCCCAATGCAATATGTCTGCTTGGAGCTTATTTACATTCTTATGCACCTTAGGAAGGAAATAAATATTTTGAACACCAGTAGGACCTTAACCATAAGCTCATTCAAAATGCACCAACATATAATTCCTTCAGAATGGGCCAAATTATGAAATTCATCATATATTTCTTAAATCTTCTAGTAGGATTAAATGGAAGCTTTATGTAAAACCATTGATCACGTAATTGTTGAAGTGCTTACTAATGGTGATTATCAGTGTTCTGAATTACTACTCTGCATCTGCAGATGATGTGATTTCCATTTCAGTGTATTCATAGCTTGCCTATCTTGCTTACTTAAATTACTAAATCCTCTAACATATATCTCAGAATTATATAAGTCTTTGAGGACAGCTTACTCAAATCAGGTTACAATAGAAATATAGGGAGGATTTTTTAAAAGGAAAACAATTTTCTCTCAGCTCTTTAACCTGTATTTCTTTAATAGTATCAAAAAATATACATACATTTAATTTATGGCACAATTCCTTAACATCTGACAACCGCTGAAATTCACCAATAACTGTTGATACAAAACTCAAGCCATTACCTAAAAAATTAGTATCAGCACAATCCAGTTCAAATTTAGAAATATTTAAAATAAGACTGTTACTTTCTAAATGACCATTTGTTCAAACAATGTTTTTAAGTCCATTTCTTTAGCAGTGTTTCCATCTGCCCCTTCTCTTTTTAAAAGGTTAACCCCTTTTGTTGGCTGTCTTACTATGGGGAGAAATAATGGGTTTAATTTCAGGTTCAGTTGCTAAAGATGTATTATTTGTGACATATGTCTCAGATAATTCAAAACTTCATAAAACGGAATGTGCAGAACTCTTTCTTTTATTGACCTGACACTTGAATCGAACATTTTTTACCATTTGCAAATCTGACAGTCATAGATGAAGAATGCCAGCAGTTAAATTATTACTCTGTTAGCCATGAAGATCCCTTTGAAACTTCATCTTCTTTTGTTCCAGTTCCTTATCAGTCACTGCCAAAACCTTTTTATAATATTCAGTTTTGTAGAAAAAAAGATGCTAAATGCATTTAACTGTTGATATGATATTATTCATTGAAGACTAATCGCATTAGATGACTATCATAAAATGCTGCCAGAGATTCTGTTTAATTTTTTTTTCATTTTGTTAAAAGAATGTCATCAGGTTGTAGCAGTAGGAATATGTGTTTTTTTAAACTGAATGTTGAAGAACAAGTGTGCCTATGTGCTTGCTGTTTTTTCTCAGAAGTATTTTACAAGCATAGTACAAAATAAAGGTACAAATATTTGCTATTGAATTTGTCATGTGACATTTTTTATTTTTAAACTGAAGCACAAATCCATTCATACTTAATATTTGCCTGTTATGCTGCATTGTTACTTCTTGATTTATAGCATTCTAACATTTCATCAAAACCATAATCCTTGAGTATAACAAACTCACCTGGTCTTTGTGCAAGATCGACACTACTTTCTATAAAACAATTGCAGTTACAAAAACACAGTATACAAATGGTTCACAATGCAAAAATGTAGTCAGCTGTTAGGGTTGCTGTCTTGTTACATTTCCAAAGCTGGTCATTCATAATGAAATGTGAAATTGTGCAGAACAATATATCAAATAAAAAATAATTATTTTCATTTTATAACCAGCATAAAGACTCTAGCCATTCCTGCATGGAATATGGCCGCCGAGCGATCCAGCAAACAGCTGATCTGATGTGCACGCGCATACCTACACTGTTCCTGTATGGAAACGACTGCAGAATGCTAATTACCTCATTTGTTGGTGAAAACCATGCAAATGAGGTGAATTAGCAATTCAGCAAGCAGGCAGGTATCCATGCAAGAACAGTGTTATTTGCAGAAATATATTTGGTTACCAACCGAATACATTTCTGCAAATAACAAAACAGAGGCATGAAGCTCTCACAAAAGCATGCATTATAGTGTTTAGGCATGCCAATGGCCAAATATATGGCAAATGGCATGGGGAACTGACTTTTTTAAATAAAAATCAAAGTTATTTTTTTTTTGGCCGATCTGAGCAGTTTAAGCATAGGGCAGTGGCGCGCAAATGGGATTGTACCGAAAAAAAAAAAAGTGAAAACTCAATTTTAGGGGAAATATGCATTTTGCCATTATAGTCTATGGGATGCAGAATCAAAACAATACCAGGGAACACTGTTGTCAAGGGGAAAGGTTCCATTTTAGTACAGTAACTATGGACTAAGGCAGTGGGGTATGCAGGGAAATTTACTGAATCACAAAAATCTTCTAAGTCCCAAACTGCACCTAACTGTGTAGTTACTATAGCACAATAATGTAACTAGGAGGAGCAACAGACATGAAAAGGGGGTGTGTCAGGCACGTTGTAAGCACATTGGAACCCTACGGTGCAGAAATAAGCTTAGGTAAGCACAGCTAAGCAAGGGTGTGTGTCTAGGCTGTATTGACTTATTCCATGAAATGAGGAGCATGTTTGCGCTCAGGGGAGGGCCATTTCTTCGTGTTTATATTAGCTAAATGGATTTGCATGGCACACACCAGGTCTTGCACAAAACAAACAACCCCCCCAGAAATAGCAGGTGTTTGGCACCGGGTTTGTGCAGCACTCCTCGGGGCTTAAAACGGGAGGAAATGGGAAAGGAAAAAAAGGAAAATAGCAGAATAAAATCAATCAAGAACAAATTACATAGCCAGCAAGTAGAATGCATCATAGTCAGTCAATCATACAGGCAGCATCTGCAGCACAACATAAACTCTGCACCATTGGTGTACACATGCAGGGGAATTTTAACTGGAAAAATGTTAGGGGTTGTCATTGCTTTGATCCATCAGTATGTGCTAGAAGAGGGCAGAGAGGAGGATAAGGCTGAAAACTGCCACAGACTGAGGAGGAGGAGAAGAGTGTTCAGACCCAGGGTAACTTACCAGTGGCTACATGATCTGGAGATAGAGCACTACAGGGTGGACAGAGACATAGTTCAGCAAATCACTGAGTTGCGCCAGCCTCAACTCAGACCTAGAACCAATAGAGTGGAACCCATCCTAGTGGATACCAAGGTATATGTAGCCTTAAGAATTCTAGATACAGGTACTTTCCAAAGACCTAATGGGGACATCATGGGAGTCTCACAGGCATCAACATCCGGGGTACTCCACCAGTTCCTGGATGCCATGCTACCACATGCTGGTGAGCACATTTACTTTCCCAACACCTGTGAGGAGAGGACCAGCAATATACATCTCTTCAACCATGTAGCAGAATACCTGGAAGTACTGGGTGCCATAGACTGCATGCACATCCACATCAAAGCAGCACTCGGTGAACAGGGTAGGGTCTACATAAATCGCAAGGGATTCCCCTCCATCATCTGCCAGGTCATGTGCAATGCCCAGGGCATTATCATGAATGTGTGTGCTGGCAGCCCTGGAAGCTCATGACTTCCAAATCTGGCATTCGTCACAGCTGTACCAGGCATTTGCCAGTGGGGGCATCCCGTACGGCCATCTGGTGAGGGATGCTGGCTATGCACTGGAGCCGTGGATGATGACACCCATCAGAAATGCACAACCACCCACACAAGAATGCTATAATGAGGCACACCCACAAACCAGGATCATTATAGATATCAAGTCACGGTTCCACTGCCTTGACATATCTGGTGGAGCCTCGCAGTACTCTCCAGCCACATGTGCAAACATGTTCATAGAATGTGCCATGCTACACAATATGATGTGGTGGAAACAGCTGCAGCAGGAACAGCACGGGGTAGGGCCAAACAGCCCCCACCATTGCCAAGGTTCCCACAGGCACAGAGGGACTCAGTGGAGGAGGCCCCTGAGACTGCTTCTGTAGGTAGATGGAGACATGCCCAGTATACTCAGGCCTTGGCAAAGAGGCAACGCATAGCGCACACACTGACACTGTAGGGACCCCAGGGACTGACAACTCTCTCTGACTTGCACACACAGTAAAATGGATGACACACATATCACATTACCTGTAACTTATCATCTATAGGCAGTGTACTGTGTGCATCGAAGATGTGTCTATATTAAATCAGCAAAGGCTTAAAAAAGAATGTTGATTTATCGACCCCATGTAAGCGAAAGCTTACAATTGCAAACACTGAGAACAGCACACAAAAGAAGAAAAATTTAAAACATCACATAAAGTGAGAGGCTTCACCCCCCACACCCCTGATGTGGGGAGGCTGTGCCCCCCACAGCCCCCTACTTAAATATACCAACTCCGTGATCATACTATATTGATGAAAATGGCAAAGTAATAGAGGCAGCCAAGTGATTTATTTTCCAGAGAACGAAATCAGTTATATGCCACTTTGCTATTTTGCCATTTTGTGCTTTCAAGTTTGATCAAGACATATTAGAAAGAATGCATCTTCGATCATATAATAGGAACCCATCCAACATAGGTGGCCCTCAAGCACTGTCCACATAATTGCCGCAAGCACAACAATAAATGAATGGATTAGTATATTTTGCCAGCATATCTATGGTAATGTTGCATGCATGCAAGGGAATGGGGTGGCCTACTGGGATAGCAGCACACAACTGACAGCTATGTGGGACACCAGGAAATGTCTGGCCAAAACTGGCCTCCACACACTATGCAGTAGTACCCAAGGTGGCAAATCCCACTGCAGTGTATATGTGTGGGGGCAACTAACTGGGGCAGTCATAGGTCAGTATGGGGGTCCTATACCTACCCCTAATACCCAAACAGCAAGTCTGCTGTAGAAAACCAGAGAGAAATGTCTGGTAAAGGCACACAAATGACAGCAATGTTGAATTACCCCGCTACAGACTAACACAGTGATAGCACACCAGGACCCGCAGTTGCAGTAAGGCTATGAAGGATAAGAAGTCTGAAACTCAAATGTATGTCAGTACAATCTGACCTGTGATCTTTACTGATATGTCTCTAGTCCCCAAGACAGGGCACAATAGCATGGTAAATGGAACCAAAATGTAAAGCAAATATCAGTAAAGTCTGTGCAAATGTGTACAGTTGACATGTGTGCCCCCTCCCCATATACCCACAAAATTGCAGTAACATGTATGTTTGCAGGGAAATAGCAGCATGCCACACATTGGCAGAGCTGTACCAATGCACATGAAAACATGTTGTCTGTCCACAATATGCAGGGGTCAATGAACTATGCGTATGTGTGGTTAATACTGTCTGGCTCTGGCCAGCATGTTCTCCTTACAGTCACATTGTAATGCCCTAGGTACAGTGCTGTCTTTGACAGGGCCATGTGCAGATAATTGCAGTGTCAACTGTTATGCATGTCTGTGGCACCCACTGCTCAGCCACTGACATACCTGGAAGTCACAGTGCTATGTGGAATATACTACACATATTGGTGACATCTTGAAGGATGTGTATCTGAAGTGCCAAGGCTTTTATGAATATAAGTGCTTTTTGGTAATGTTGCCAGTGTTATTCTCAATAATCTTTTTTCTTATGTTTGCTTTTACATGTAATGGACATGCCTGCACAGTTTAATGAACTCTGTACCTACACCCATAACTCCCAACCTCTGACAACAAGATGTCTGGACAAGGGCAGAAATAAAAGTGGAACAAAGGCACAATGACAGGCATGTGTTGTAAATATCTCCCTTACATACTGAGAAAGTTGGTAGGGTGAGGGGCTTGCAGTAGTGAGAATTGTCTGAAGGTTGTGTAGTCTGAAACAGTAATGTCTGTCATTATTTTGTAACATCACTCTTCAATTATATGCAACTAAATTGTCATAAAAACACAAGTTTATGTAGACAGGATGAAACCTCTAGCCAAACACCTGGGCAACCTGCCAAAAAATGTACAGGTGCGAGGTATGCCCACACAAGGATATGACATTCCAGGTTAGAAAGATACCACACAAGCAGGAGATCCCCAGCCAGTATATCAGCAGGTTGCTGGACTGTTTACACAGCCATGCCATTACTAAACTGGCTTTAGTCACAACTCATAAATGGCCTTGTTGGGCAAGAATGTACATAGCTGCCCTCATAATATTGGTCTATGCAGCATACAACTAGTATTCCTCTGGTAAAGCACCGTGGTGATCTGAGGATGTCTGGCACTAGGTAATGACACAGTACATTGCAGTGTCAGACTACAGATATGTCAGAAAATGTCTGCTAAACAAAACAAGTACCCTGAGGAAAGTCCTGTGTATTCCTGAAAGGTATGGCTGTAGCACACAAAACCCTGGACTGGAGTACACCTATCTCTGGAATGGATTCCCGCTGAAACTATAGAAGGTCACACTGGGCATGCTCCTACACTTAGAGAATTACAGGACATGTTGGAGCCCACTTTGGAATATATGACTGTATTGTGTATATATGTCTGTGCATACAGACAGCCTATGTACACCTCAACTGTCCCAACACACACACAGCAGACAGAAATACCCTCAGCTAGCTGTAGGTGGCCCATATGTGATATATCTGCATCTGTTGCATGAGATACATACACATATATATGGGAAACAGATAACAGCATATGTCAAGCATTCACACACATAGATGTGAGGAAGTGAGAGAGACAGTGATAAAGAGAGAGAGAGAGAGAGAGAGAGAGAGAGAGAGAGAGAGGGGTCACAGACAGAATGAGTCACACACATGGATTTCTTAAATGGCGTACAGTGATGTCCTGCTGGGGATTGTGGCATAGCAGTTGTAAACAATTGCACATACTAGCATAAATGGTGAGCCCCATTGTGTAAAAGCGCTGAGGTTGGATTTATAATATCTCAGCACCTGTCTGTGTGTGGGTATGTGTGTGTGTGTGTGTGTGTGTGTGTGTGTGTGTGTGTGTGTGTGTGTGTGTGTGTGTGTGTGTGTGTGTGTGTGTGTCTGTAGGTCTAAGTATTAGGAGACTGTTCCCACCCAGTACACTTCACATTGCCCTACTTCACAAGATCTGCTGCTGTTATTCACCTTAGAAGTACAATTGGACACCGATCACCTCTGTAGTGTGCGTGCAATAACTGCATAACACTATAATACAAATAACTACATAGGTAAGGGTTCTAATCATCTCAATACTGACATGCGTGTGTGTGTGTGTGTGTGTGTGTGTGTGTGTGTGTGTGTGTGTGTGTGTGTGTGTGTGTGTGTGTGTGTGTCTGTGTGTGAGGGAGTGTGTGTTTGATTGCAGGTGAAACAGTTTTAGGCCAGTCACATCCCCAACACTTCCCCGTGTCCCACTTTATCTGTCCTGCTGATGTCATTCCCCTTATCAGCACCTTTGTGCAGTTGTCAGACCAGTAAGCTCTGTAGTGCATATAATAACTGTGTAATACTATAGTACAAATCACTAGCTAGGCAGGGGTTCTAATCTCAGATCTGGCAAATGCATTTGTGTGTATGTTTGTAAGAAGAATTATTTTGCAAAGTCTCCCACCCACTGCCCTACTTTATCACTCCTGCTGATGTCATTCCCCATATCAGCATCTTTGGCCAGTTGTCAGCCCATAATCTCTGTAGTGCATGCGATAACTGTGTAACACTATAGTACAAATAACTAGACTAGCAGACATTCTATCCTCAGATCTGGCAAGTGTGGGTCTATAAGTGTGTATGTTTGTGGGAAGAAGCATTTTGATAAGTTTCCCACCCACTGACCTACTTTATCAGTCCTGCTGATGTCATTTCCCTTATCAGCACCTTTGCCAGTTATCAGCCCAATAAGCTCTGTAGCACGTGCAATAGCTGTGTAACACTGTAATACAAATACCTAGATAGGCAAGGGTTCTACTTTCAGATCTGGCAAGTGGGTGTGTAAGTGTGTATGTTTGTAGGAAGAAGCATTTTTATAAGTCTCCCACCCACTGCCCTAATTTATCACTCCTGCTGATGTCATTCCTCATATCAGCATCTTTGGCCAGTTGTCAACCCAGTAAGCTATGTAGTGTGGGAGATAACTGTGTAACACTATAGTACAAATAACTAGACATGCAGAAGTTCTATCCTCAGATCCAGCAAATGTGTGTGTGGGTGTATAAGTGTGTATGTTTGTAGGAAGACGTATTTTGATAAGTTTCTTACCTCCTGCCCTAAATTGTCAGTCATGCTGATGCCATTCCCCTTATAGGTTCATAGGTGTATACTAGGCTAATGGCCCTGGAGTCTTTACAAGCCTAGCCCATAGAAGTGCCCTGCCATTGTGCCACCCAACATTAGTTCCCAGTGCTTTTATCAAATAGGGCCACTGGAGTGATCCCTAGGGTGAACTTTCTATTACCCATCCACTCATCAAGATTTCTCTAGAACAGGGTCAGCTAAGTCCTCTGCTTGACATGTATGGGAAGTCTATTCCAGGGCATGTGCAGTTTCTGGGTGAGGAACCTGTCCCTCCAGCATGTTGTGTTGATTGTTTTAATGAGGTTGAGGTCTCTGCAGTGTGTGGTGCAGAGGGATTGGGATGTCTTTAGCTGTAGCATTCCTAAAAGAACTGGGTCAGACATGGCTTTGTAAGTCAAGTAGAGATTGCCTCTAAGTAGGTGATATGAGATAGAGAATAGCTGGAGTCTTTTGAGTCTGTCTGTGTAAGACATGTGTTTAATGCCTAGGATCCTCTTTGTGAGGTACTTCTGTGGCCTCTCCAGCTGCTGCAGGTGTCTAGTGAGGTGCATACCAAATGGGCCATTATACTTGATGACTGGTCTAATGAGGGAAGAGTAGACAGAGACAATGACCTCTTTCTTCATGGATGCAAACCCCTTGGTAATGAGATGTGTCACATAGGACTTCCTGACCACAGTGGCAATGCAGTGGTTGAAGGAGAGGTTGCTGTCAACCTGTGCCCCAGATCACTTATAACACCTTCAGTGTTCAGTGGGGTCACATCGATGTGGTACTTAGTGGGAATTGAGTATGTACCAAAGGGGATGATGATGCATTTTGTGGTGTTAAGCTTCAAGCCATGGATTCCACACCAGTCATTGGTCTCAGTGACGCCTTTGTGTACAATGTCTGCATCACTTGTGGAGTTAATCATGGCTCCCAGCTTGCAGTCATATGAGAACTTGATCAGCCAGAACTCCTTTGTGTTGGCCTGGACTCCTTAGAAGTAGATGCTGAACAGGAGAGTACCCAGGAGTGATCCCTGTGGCACTCCACTTATGACTGGCTGGCAGTCTGACTTGGAGATTGCTACTTTCACATTGTGTGTTCTATCTGTGAGCCAATTTGCAACCCACCTAGTGATATAGAGGTTGATGCCTAGTTTGGTGGATCCATCAATAATTCCTGACTGAGGAATGCTATCAAAAGCCTTGGTCAGATAGATGTAGGCTGTGTGCAGTGCCTTATTGCCATACACAGCCCTGATGACTGACTCAAAGAAGTCAACCAGGTTGTGCAGGCATGATCTCTCTTTCACAAAGCCAAACTGTGTGGGGTCCAGAGTTAGGAGATTACCTATATCTTTGTCGATCAGATCCCTGATGTGCTCCATAGCTGTGCATATCAGACTCATTAGGCTAATAAGCCGATAATTCCTTGGGTCTTTAGTTGCTACCCATTTATGGAGTGGGGTGACTGTAGCAGTGTGCCATTTGAGAGAGACAAAGCCTGAGGTGAGGCTATGACTGAACAGCGCACACAAATGTGGTGCGAGGTCTCTTTGCAGTTCATGTAGGACACAGTCAGGGAAATTTTGGGGTCCCATAGAAGCTGTATTCTTGCCTGTAGACAATACAAGTTTAACCTAGGCTGCAGTAATGCTGGGTGCCTGGCATTCTTCTGGCATTGTGATTGTTCCCTTATGGGTGAAAGAGGGGTAAAGCTGACACTGAATGTGCTGTCAAGAATGTTGGCAATATCTGTTGGCTCAGTATACGAGGAAGCATTGTGCAGTAACTCAAAGCACTTCTGGGTATTGCCGTGGAGGTTCTTGATATAACTATCAAAGGCTTTGTAATTGTCAGTATCTGTTGCAATCCTGCCATCATAGCTGGCTTTAGATGGTTTCATGAGGGATTTCAAGTTGTTGTTGAGGCTAATAAGAGAGTTTTACCATTCTTGGGACTCCACCTTTTTCTGCAACAGTTTCTTCCTTCTTTTGTGCAGTATATTAATAGCGGGGGACCACCACATTGGCCTCCAGTGTTTGGAGGAGAGCATCTTGGTTCTGTTTGGTATGGCTAGTTCTATGAATTTATATACATGTTTGTACAGTGCATTTGTGTATGATGTGGCAGTCATGCAGGTATTTTCCATTGGGATGGGTGCTGTGAAGTTAGCTACCTCTGTTTTTAGGAGTCAAAAGTCAGCTATGGAGAAGTTTTTCAAGGTGGTTATCTTTGTGGAGTGGGGGGGTTGTGGTTGAGATGTGGATTTCCATGGTGTTTACTTTATGGTTTGGTCTGACCAGGTACGGATTGACTACTGTTGTCAAGCAATGGTCCCATATGTTAGTAATCAACACAGGTCAAGGGTGTTGCTTCCTCTACTGGGGGTCAGAATGAGCTGGTCCAGGGTATTGGAACTGATGAATTCCAGAAAGTGTTGGGCCAGTGTATTGGTGCTTGAGTACTTTTCCCAGTTGATGGAGGGCTAGTTAAAGTCTCCTAGTATGGGAGTGGTGGGTTGGACCTTGATAGATTCTAGGGTGTTGAATATAGATTGAGAGTCTAGGGACATGGATGGGGACCTATAGCAGGCTATGACCTGGATTGCACTATTACCTAATGTCATTTGTACCTGAAGTATCTCAGATGCATTATGCTGGGATACTAGTCTGGAGGTGTGCATATCCTTTATTAATATGGAGACACCAATGCCTTTGGAGCTGTGGTCCATGTTTTGGCACTAACAGGTGTGGAATGAGTTATAGCCTGGTAGTGCATGGGTGTTGTCTGCTGCTGTAAACCAGGTCTCCATTACAGCACAAATGTCAATGTTCTCCATTTTGAGGAGTGCTTTGAGTGACTGCATCTTGAGATTTAGACGTCTAGTGTTGAGCAGCATGACCCTCAGACTGCATTTATTTATAGCTGTTATGGTGGTAATTTGATTTGAAACACTGCATAAAAAGGCACTATAGGGGTGGCAAGAGACTTAGCCAGTATCTGGAAACCCAGGGATGACAGATGCAGGCGATAAACCCAGGGATGACAGATGCAGGTGATATCTGGCAAGACATCGTGGTCTGTCAATCATGTCATCCCATGCAGACAGATACTGGATCCTCTGTGAATGACACCAGACACTTAAGCCAATTGTTGAAGTCAATCATTTGTTGTTTGTACTGCTGTATAATTCTGGGTGACAGTAGTATACTGCTCAGGGCTACTGTCATACCTGCCAGGTCCACATAATCTGAGAGCTCCACCATGTCTCTTTTCATGTAGTCCAGGGAGGTGCATTTCAGGTCATTCACACCCACATCGACAATGTCAAAGTGATACTTGTAGTTGTGGAGTGACCTGACTGGGTGTGTTATGTGTTGGATTCTGTCACCTGATAGCTGACTGTTACCTTCTCCATATTCAACCTAGTGAGTGGGACATCTGTATGCCTTACTATTGAGTCAGCTATGATGACTGTATTGAGCAAGGTGGTTAGCCTTAGGGGCTTAGGTTGAGGGGCACAATGTGTAGGTTTGTGCTGTGTTGTGGTGGTCAAGTGGGTGTCTGTCTTGGTGGTCTCTGCTGTTTCGGTAAATGTCTATTGAGTGCTTCTGAGAAGGTAGGTGTGTGTTTTTTGTTTGTATGTCAGAGCTGTGATAGTGGGTGTTCTGGAGGGCTATGTGTTCCATGTGGTGTGGTGCAGGTGTTGACCTTCTCCTCTTGACTAGCTAGTCCAGTCTTTACTGGAGAGTGCATATCTTCCAATTTGGTGATATACGGTTATTTCTCACAAGTCTGAGTGTTGTGAGTTTAGAGGAAAGGGTTGCCTGTGTACAAGAGGCAGTTGCAATAGTGCCTCAGAATGCCCATGTGCACCAGGTTAATGGGCAAAAGCACAGTGAACTGCACTTTAATCATATCAGGAGGGGTGGTCATAACTACTAAGCACTTCAGCTAATTTCATGAGGAACAACTGCTGCTTAAGGCTGTCAGGTGTGCTAGAATAACTGATACAAAAACATGTTGAAGTGCAAAGTTATTAGGCTATTTGACGTGCAAGAGAGAAAGAACTAGCAAGACATAAGGGAAAAACTGAAGGCAGACATTCTGGCACCTGTAATAGTTTACCTCAGCTGTGCAGTTATCAGCACCTTTGGCCAGTCATCAGTCCAATAAGCTCTGTAGCACATGCGGTAACTGAGTAACACTATAGTACAAATAACTAGATAAGCAGGGGTTCTACTCTCATACCTGGCATATGTGTGTGTGTATGTGTGTAAGTGTGTATGTTTGTAAGAACAAGTATTTTGATAAGATTCGCACCCACTGCCCTACTTTGTCAGTCCTGCTGATGTAATTCACCTTATCAGCATCTCTGACCAACTGTCAGCCCAGTAAGCTCTGTAGCATGTGTGATAACTGCATAATACTATAGTCCAAATAACTAGATAGGCATGGGTTTTAATCCCAATGCTGGCAAGTAAGTGTGTTTGGGTGAGAATCATATACTGTGTGGGTTATACCATTTTGAGTTGTGTACCATTCTGTACACTTCTCATCACCCTACTTTACCAGACCTGCTGATGTAATTCAACTTAGAAGTACCTTGGGACTAGATTAAATCATATACGCTCTGTGGCACATCTGATAACTGTGTAACACTATAGCAAAAATAACTAGATAGGTAGGGGGTTTAATCTCAATACTAGCAAGTGTTTATGTGAAAATCATATTCTGTGTGGGTTATACCATTTTGATTTGTGTACCACCCTGTACACTTCCCATCACCATACTTTACTAGGCCTGTTGATGTCATTCACCTTAGAAGTACCTTGGGACTAGGGAAAATCATATACTCTCTGTGGCATGTCTGATAACCGTATAACACTATAGTAGTAATAACTAGGTAGGTAGGGAATCTAATTACAATAATGGCAAGTGTCTGTGTGATAATCATATACTGTGTGGGTTGTACCATTTTGAGTTGTGTACCACCCTGTACACTTCCCATCACCCTACTTTACTAGGCCTGTTGATGACATTCACCTTAGAAGTACCTTGGGACTAGGTGAAATCATATAAGCTCTGTGATGCATCTGATAACTGCGTAACACTATAGTAGTAATAACTAGATAGGGAGAGGTTATAATCTCAATACTAGCAACTGTTTGGGTGACGATCATATCCTGTTTGGCTTATACCATTTTGATGTATGTTCCATCCATGCCTGTTTACCATCTCCCAATGACATTACTTTATATAGTTTGGTAATGGCATCTGCCTTACATGCAGCATGTTAAACCATTGTACAAGCCATACCAGTCCTCTCTACAGATGTCTATGGAATAGCCAGATGTCTGCAACCTATATGTGGTCTGTGTCACTTAACAATGCACATTTATGTAATATTGTTGCCAAATCAGCCACAGTGAGTGTAGTGACATACATGCCAGCATCATGTATCATACCTGACTGAAACATCATGCTGATACAATGTCTGTTACCCTATCACTTGTCCAGGTTTGTAGGAGCAATGCATGACTCCAGATGCTATTTCTGGTGGGTTAGCTCACCATCCATGAAGGCATTCACAATATTATGTCTTGGAAGAGTTAGTGGCTTATGTTCCATGCATATAATCTATGTGGGGCATGTCATGTGTATGTAGTACTACAGTACATCAAAGTGGATGTGTAGGTTTACTAATCTGTCTATTGCCAAATGTGTTTGTGTTACTGTATGCACATCCACTGTGTCAGTCCTTACTGTGTGTATGCAAAAGATATACCATTTTGTCTCCCTGTTCCATCCTGTGAACTCAGGAATACATACCACAAACCTGCCATACACAGTATCATGCATGCCCTCACCAACTGCATCAGGGTTGAGTGTATGGGAAAGAAATGGCAGGGGCAACAGATGTTGACAGGTGAATCTGTTGCAGTTAATGTAATGGCTATGCTTGTGAGGGACCTGTTGACAGTACTGCAGTAACCTGTTCTGTATGTATGAGCCTGTGGTACTATACACCACTGTGGTGACATGTCTGAACCATACCTGTTAGTGACAAGGGGTATATATCCAAGGTCACACAGTTTGACAACAGTGTCCCTCATGCACTGTTACATGCATACACACCTGCTACATGTACATATAAAGCTGTACCTTGCCTATGACATGGTCAGTGTATTTCCACTCTGCCATATTCCCTCTTAGTAATGTCTGCAGGGCCACAGCCTGAAGACACACAGACACCTGGAACACAAACTGAATACAGCATGTCAGATTACATACAGTCACTGGTACTAACAGCAATAATGCATCCTGGCTAATAAGGTGCTTACACCTGTATGTGTACCCATAACAAATGCAAACAGACAGCACCTTACACAGTATTACATAGCTGCACTGTACCATATTCACCTTGTGCATCAGACCCATATTAACATGTCCCTGCATTGATGGTATGGATGACAGGAATGCGGCACAGGTATTATCATATGCAAAGGGTGTGGTGTGGTTTTGCCAGAGGCCTAGGCTGGGCCATATGGTTGACATCATGTGTGTGTGTTTGGAGAGGTATCCAATAGATTGGCTGTGCAGAGGTGCTGTGTGTGTGTGTGGAGGTAACCTGCCTGCAATACAGATGTGTGTCTGTGTATGTATGTACAAAGTCACTCCATCTGGCTGCCCTACACAAGGGTATGTTGGACAGCTGTGGACCGCACATGGCAGGGTGTCCAGTTCACTGTCTCCAGACACAAACATGAGAACTGGTCCTGTCAGGGGTCTCACTGGCACCACCAGGCCCAAGGGCAGATGGAGTACTGCTTCCTGATGGTGAATGCTGTCTGCTGGATCTGTGTCCCAGATGGGACCACCCAGGACCTTGTGCCCATGGCCTGCTCTGGTGTGATGTGGACAGCAACCCCCTTTGGTAGTGGTGGTGTCACTGCCACTATGGAAGTGTGAAGGAGCATGGCCCCATAGACTCTCAGCTGTTGTTGGTGCTGACTTACATCCATGTGTCAGATGCCCATCAGCCACCATATGCTCTAGCACAGACATGCCATGGTAGATGATTGCCAAGGTCTCACCCCACCATCTATTCATGACCTCAGTATTTTGATGTGTGGCCTCAACAAGGTCATGTATGTTGCCAGGTAAATCAGGAAGAATTGCATCCACCACCTTGAGAATTTGTCTGGTATTGCATGCAATATGTGCCTGTACATCCATGACAGCCCATAATGTGCATCTGGTGGCACCCGCTGTGGCACCTGTGACAGCAGCTTGATGAGCAGCAGTCCTCCTGCGAGCACCCCTGTCCATCTGCCTGTGTGGGACCTTCCCTACACTCTGGCTATGGCTAGTGTCTACACTCACACCTGCCATAGTCACCACACTAGCCTGTTCCATGCCACCACCTGCCAACTGTGCATCATCTGTGGCCACTGGTAACAGGGTACATGTGGGCATTGTCACTGTGTGCAGAGATGGTGTGGACAACAGTGGGATGCTAACCAATGGCACAGATTCAGCTCCTGACACCCCCACCTGTGCCTCACTATTCCTATCATCATTGTCAGAGTCTGCAGGGACACTGACATCAGTTACCAAGCGGGAGGGACCCCAAACCCCATTGCCACCTGTGTGGGGAAGACAACATATGTACATTAATACCTGCACTTTAAGGTTGACTGGTACATACACACACACACACACACACACGCACACACACACACACACACACACACACACACACACACACACAAACACACACACACACACACACACAAAAACACACGCACACACAAAAACACATGCACACACACACACACACACTTATGTCACACACACACACACACACACACACACACACACACACACACACACACACACACACACACACACACACACACACACACACACACACACACACACACACACACACACACACTTACAGGTGAGGTGGCACAAATCAATTACACAGACCTCACATTACCCAAATGGTGATATGCATAACACACAGCCCTCAGCATCATGAATTGTAGCCAGTTTTACTCCATGTAACTAACAATATAGAGCTCTGGAATACATGAGTAGTATTAGCAGGTGATGGCTCTTCCCTAGCACAGACTGCGCCCATGTAGACATCATTGCTGTTCACCTGTATAATATAGTGGCAACTACTGCAGAACATACTTCACAACTGTACAGATCCTTGCAGGATGTGTAGGTGTCTGGCTCATATGTTTGCTCTGTTTCTCATACCCCTGTGTTTGTCTGATACATAACTGGGATGATCTGAGGAGTGATGTCACTAACTAATGACTTACATTTGAGTTTCAGACCTCCAAACCAGCAGTAAATATATGGTCACACAAATCTTGTTACACCACCAACCTTCTAAGCTTACAGTGGATATGATAAGTGTACACAACCCTGTTAACATGCCATGTTCTTGTAATATACAAGATGAGACCACAATAATGCATCCAAATATATTGCCCACCTTTCCTGTGACATATGACCTGTGCAATTCAATCGATAAGCAAACAAATGTGTTATGTGTAAAATATGATGAATGAAATATGGTGGTTGCATAAGTGTGCACACCCTTAAAAAGATACTTTGTTGAAGCACCTTGTAAGTGACTTACACCATTCACTCTTCTTGGGAAGGTGGCTATCTGCATGGCACATCTTGACTTGGCATTATTTGGCCACTCTTCCTTGCAAATGTCCCCCAACTCTGTCAATTGCAAGAGCAGATCATGTGCACAGTTCTTGTCAGGTCACACTGGGGTTTTTCTATCAGGTTTAGGTCTAGGCTCTGGCTGGGTCAATCCATAAACATGAGTGTGAACAAGAATATGGAATAAATACTATCTTTGAATTTTATTCAAGACTTCAGTGTCTTTGTATTGCACTTTGCTGGCCGCTGGTGTTTGGAAATTTTGTGTGTTTGGGTGGGTGGAACCATCCTTAGGTAGATTTGGCTGTATGCCTCGGGTCTTTGTCATGTTGAAAGCTGATACCCCTCCCCATCCTCAGCATTCTTGCAGATGCCTGATGGATTTGGGCCAAACAAGAGTGTTATTTGGAACTGTTCAGAATTCCCACCACTGTGACTACAGGCAGAGCTAGTAAGGGACATGGCTAGAAAGGTGCTTGGTGTGACATGTGGATGGAGGAAGGAGTACATGGAGACCTGGTGGTGGACTGAGGAAGTACAGGTCAGTATACAGAGAAAGAAGTTGGGGAAGAAGGAGTTGGAGTGTCAGAGAGGTGAGGAAAGTAGACAGGAGTATGAGGAGATGAGGTGCATGGCAAAGAGAGAGGTGGCCTGTATGACAGGTTGGACACTAAGGAGGGATGAAAGGACTTTACCGATTGGCTAGACAGAGGGACTGAGCTAGAAAATATGTGTAGCAGATAAGGATGATAAAGGATAATGAGAGAAACGTACTCACAAGCGAGGAAAGTGTGTTGAACAGATAGACAGAGTACTTTCAGAGAATGATGAAGGAAGAAAATGAGAGAGAGAGAGAGAGAGAGAGAAGGTTGGATGATGTAGATATGATGAATCAGGAAGTGTAACAGCTTACCAAGGAGGAAGTAAGGATAGCTATGAAGGGGATGAATACTGGCTAGCCTGTTGGTCCACATGACATACCTGTGGAAACATGGATGTGTTTAGGGGAAATGGCAGTGGTGTTTTTAACCAGATTGTTTACTGATGTATTGGAAAGTGAAATGTTGCATGAGGAGTGGGGAGAAAGTGTTTGGGTACCATTTTAAGAATAAGGTTGATGTGCAGAGCTGTAGTAACTTCAGAGGGACAACATTGATCAGTCACAGCATGAAGTTATGGGAAAGAGTAGTGGAAGGTAGGTTAAACAGGGAGGTGATGAATAGTAGTCAGCAGTATGGTTTAATGGCAGGAAAGAGCACTACAGATGTGATGTTTGCTCTGAGAGTGTTGATGGAGAAGTACAGAGAAGGTCAAGAGTTGCTTTGGGTCTTTCTAGACTTAGAGAAAGCATATGACAGTGTGCCTAGAGTGGAGTCATGGTATTGTATGAGGATGTCATGAGTGGCAGAGATATATGTAAGAGTGGTACAGGATATGCACAAGGGTGGTATGAGAATGGTGAGGCCTGTGGTGGAAATGATAGATGCATTTAAGATGGAGGTGGGATGACATCAGGGATCAGCTGTGAGCCCTTTCTGATTTGCAATGGTAATGGACAGGTTTACAGGCAAGATCATACAGGAGTCCCCATTGACTATGATGCTTGCAGATGACATTGTGATCTAAATTGAGAGTAGGGAACGGATTTAGGAGACCCTGGAAAGGTGGAAATATGCTCTAGAGAGGAGAGGAATGAAGGTCAGGAGGACCAAGACAGAATATCTGTGTGTGAATGAGAGGGGGGATAGCGGAAGGTTGACAATGCAGGAAGTAGAGTTGGCAAAGGTGGATGAGTTTAAATGATTGGGATCAACATTTCAGAGTAATGGTGACTGTGGTGGACAGGTTTAGAAGAGAGTACAGGCAGGATGGAGAGGGTGGAGAAGAGTGTCAGGAGTGGTTTGTGACAGATGACTACCATTAAAAGTAGAAGGGAAGGTGTACAAGAGGGTAATGAGACCAGCTTTGTTATATAGGTTGGAGACAGTGGCATTGACAAAAAGGCAGGAGTCAGAGCTGGACGTGGCAGATTTACAGATGTTAGGATTTGTACTGGATGTGACGAGGGTGGACAGGATTAGCAATCTGTATATGGGAGGGTCAGCCCATATTGGACAGTTTTGAAACAAAGCCAGAGAGGCAAGATTACATCGGTTTGGACATGTGCTGAGGAGGGATGCTGAGTATATTGGGGAAAGGATGGTAAGGATGAAGTTGCCAGGTAAGAGGAAAAGAAGAAGGCCTCAGATAAGGTTTTTGGATGTGGTGAGAGAGGACATGCAGGTGGTTGTTGTGACAGAGCAAGATGCAGAGGACAGGCAGACATGGCGACAGATGATCCACTGTGATGACTCCTAACGGGAACAGCCAAAAGAAAAAGAAGGAGATGTAATGCCAGTTTTCACAGATTTGCCAATGATTTGCCAGACATAGCACAACTCTATGAGAAAATGACTACAAATATGAGGCACACATATGGTCAGTGTGCATAACACTGGACAGTTTAATGGTATGAGCTCAGTATATCACATACAGTTCAACACTCATGTCTGCAACACTACTTTGCTATGCAAATACCATGCATAGATCTCTCACATTTCTGAAACAGACAAATATATCATAGCTAGACTGCGGTGGTGGTGCTGCGGTAGCGTTGTCGCCTCATACCAAGACATTGTCCCGTTCGATTCTAAGCTAGAGCATCTTCTGTGTGGAGGCATACATGAATGGGGCATGCCTTCATTGAAGGTTGTGCATCAGGGCTGGTAACCCGGTACGTAAAACTCCACTACCAATCATTAGCGGACCGGAGTTCCGCTGTGGCGACCCCTAACCGGGAAAAGCCGAACGACACAAACAAACAAACAAACAAGTATATCATAGTTGTATTCACAAGCAAGATATGGATATGTACAGCATCCCATTAGCTGACCTAGCATTGTCACAGTCAGTATTGTTCAATACACATTCCAGTAGAAGTCATATGTGAGCCATCCTTTCCTCAGGTGACTCAGGGGCCTGACCTATGATTTATGTCCCTGCAGGCAGACCCAGATGCTATGTTCATAGGTTCTGATCAGCAATATATCAGTACAGCAAGTCTTGTTGAGACATATATATTAAAATTTCTATTTTCCATTCTTACATACCCCCTACTGCAGTCCATTACATGCTTACATGCTTGACATACCTTTTTTTTTCAAGTGTAGGTGGTTATATCCTGCTTTTTTATTCTTTTCACTCTGTCTCTCTCTCTCAAGGATGTAGGGTGTACATCTGTTTTGCATAGGCAGCAGCTTGCCTTTTGTAGGTAATGCTCATGAGCAGCTGATGGCCTGTGCACCAATTAGTGTCCCCCACTTGCTAATTGCAAGCAGAACTGCTGTGTTGTTATTGATATAGCCAATGGCATGGAAACACACTCCTATAATTGTGTACTTCATGTGGGTATTGGCCCTTTTCCTTGCCAGCGAGGGGTACTTCATGGAGGTGTGTGAACAACAGCATCACAGATGGTATTTGGGAATACCTCGTACAACCTAAACTGTGGAGACAGGCCAACAAAATGGGGGAGAATGTTCCAGACATAGGGACAGAATGTAAGTATTGCTGTTATACATTTGGATTAATGCTAGTCTAACAGGGTTTGTGTAGACATAACGTTTCTGCATGATTTTAGCTCTGACAGTGTTATGTGTTTGACATAACTCTCAATTGTAGGGCTATCTGCAGAATGGCCAGAGTTTGGACTCCTATGCTTGGTGTGTTCCTCAGACATTGTCTGTCTTAGGAAAAGCAGTAGCATACTCTGGGGATTGCAGTCAGAGACTGCTAACATCCATTTGTGTTTCTGACCTCATATCCCTCAGTTACAACGAACCCTGTTACACCAGCAAGTTTCTCAGTTTATAACACCAATATTTCAAATATGCCCTTGGTTTTGGGTCTCTGTCCCACAATTATGTCAGGCTTTGTCCAGATGTCATGCAGTAAGAGGTTGATAGGAATGGTATATGATAATTTGGTGCTTTCATTCCTGATATCACCCCAGTGATGCATCAGACTGCCAGACATGTTATGTGGAAGAGGACTTATATATGAGGGGAAAGCCTGGACATTGTGTAGGACTCTGTACAGTTGAAAGGTCTATGTATTTCTGGCAATTGTTGACAGACTGTCAGGATTGTGTAGCAGTGTACTGTGTCAATGTTATTTGGCCTGTGTAGGGAGGGGGTGGATGTATGTGTTATGAGTCCTCTTCTGTCTACCTGTGCATGCTGCTCCTGTTTCTGGTGGTCTGTCAGCTGTATATGTTTGTAGAGGCAGACTGAGACATGTCCCATACCACAGTCAGGCATCATACACTGTGAATTATGCCAGTATATGTAGGGGTAGTGTGTGAAGAGGCAAACATGCTGAGATGTTTTTGTTCACACAGTCCTTATACTGCACTGTTCCTTTGGCTTACCAGTATGTCACTGTGACTGCAGCTGAATTGGTTGTGGGTATACACTTTCACACTGGCATCTGTTTTTCAGTGCTGTTACATCCCTGTAGTGCCTGATATATTTGCCAATACATATGTAATTCCCTCAAGTGGATTTAGGTTAGTGTTGTGTTAGGCTAACTGTAGTTTGGACAGTGCTTGGTGACACGGTTAGCAGCTGAGTGTAGTCTCCCTGATGTGATATTATGTCAAGATATTTGTAAGATGCACTGTTGCCTGGCCCTCATAAGTGTTGTATATTTCTGACACATCAGTAGGATGATGTGAGGATTTCAGTCAATGAGAGGTAATTGGGTGTTGGACTTGTGCTATTTCAGTCAATTAGGACAGACATGAGGGTGTTACTGCAGCAACTGTGTCAGCTTATCTACTCCAGTATTTCAGATATGTCCCTATTTTCTTGGCTTTCTCCCCCAACTTAGTCAGACTTGGTCCAGATTTGTTGCACTAAGGGGTTCTGGGCCAACTTCATGACAGTCTGGATTGTTGCAGTATGTCCAGGTTTATTGCTCATATTTCTGGTCTGTTCCACAGATTCATTATTTTATATCCCTGGTAAATCACTGTGATGATATGAGGATTTCTGACAGTATTTGATGACATACATTTCAGTTTCCGAACTCACATCCTTCGGAACATGTATGCTGAAACAAGTCCTGTCTCTCTGGCAACATTCTACATTTATGAGATCAATATTTAAAATATGTCCCTAGTTTGGGCTCATTGTCCCACAATTTGGACAGCCTTTGGCAAGATTTCTTGCACTAAGAGGTTGAGTGGTATGGTTGTGAGGCATGACTTCACTATATATGTATATATATATATATATATATATATATATATATATATATATATTTTTTTTTTTTACTTTATATAATATATATATATATATGTGTATATATATATATATATATATATATATATATATATATATATATATATGTATGTGTGTGTGTGTGTGTGTGTGTGTGTGTGTGTGTGTGTATATATATATATATCTATATATATATATATATATATATATATATATATATATATATATATATATATACATATAGTTTATATGTATAGCTCTATTCATAGGTTCATAGGTTCATAGGTTGGTACTAGGCTATCAGCCCTAGGGCCTATACAAGCCTAGCCATAACAATTCCCTGGCTATTTCTTCCCACATTATTTACTTTCCTGGACCCCTGTCTAGCAGGCGACTGACGTGATCCCTGGGGTGAATTTCCTTTCTCCCATCCAATCGTCAAGGTTCCTCTTGAAGAGGTCCAAAGAGGCACTCTGCTTGACATGTATGGGCAATCTATTCCAGAGTCTGGGGAGTCTCTGGGTCAGGAACCTATCCCTCCAGCATGTTTTGTTTATTGTGATGACAAGGTTTAGATCCCTGGAGCGTGTAGCTCTGAGGGATTGGGATTTCTTTAAGTGTAGCATGTCCAACAGCTCTGGGTTTGACATGACCTTGTATGTTAAGCAGAGATCGCCTCTGAGTAGACGATGTGCGACAGAGTATAGCTGGAGTTTTTTAAGGCGGTCAGCGTAGGGCATCTGCTTTAGGCCTGTGATTCTTTTAGTGAGGTATTTCTGAGGCCTTTCCAGTTGTTGCAGATGTCTTGAGAGGTACATACCAAATGGGCGTTGTATTCTATAATGGGTCTAATGAGGGATGAGTACAGTGGGACAATGACCTCCTTTTTTCTGGATGAAAAGCCCTTCGTGATGAGGTGTGCCACATGGAAGGATTTCCTGATTGTTGTGGCGATGTGGTTATCGAAGGTGAGACCACTGTCCACCTGTGTCCCTAAGTCTCTTATCACACTTTCTGTGTTTAGTGTACTGCCACCTATATGGTAATTCATGGATACATGTTTTTTCCCAAAGGGGATAACAATACATTTCTTGGCATTGAGCTTGAGCCCATGGCTCTGGCACCAAGCATCTGTTTCTGTAAGGCCCTTTTGTAGAGTATCCACATCATTTGGATATATTCATATTATGTATATACTTTCCATATATATGCATCCCCATACATATATACATGTATATGTATAAATACAAAACCTAACTGATTCTACTGAATCTTTTCCCTACTGTTGAATGACTCTACTGCATATGTTTGAAAAAGCATCAGCAATGATTACAGCTCAAATGGTGTAGTGGTGCATTGCTCTGACTATGGTGTATAGGGCCCTGGGTTGGAGACTTGGCAGTGTTAGTTATTTTGTTGCTAGGCGGAACAGTGGCTGATGGAAACAGAGTGATTAAAACAGTTTTAAGCAGTTGTAAGTGGGTTTGCCCGGGTTTGCGTGACATTAATCAATGTCAACACATGGGTAAAGATACAGATGCTTAATCTGTGTTGGCTTCATTTAGCAATGTGTACCAATGCGCAAATCCACTTAGCTGAGCTACCTGCTGCTTAGCATTCATGTTTGAGCAACCTACTAAGCATAGGTGAGCATTGCTAACCATTGCTCACAGTTCATTCTTATAAAATATCTTTTATATATATTTCTATATATATTATATTATATTACATTATTATTATAATATATTATTATTATTATTATTATTATTATATTATCTTAATTATATTATATCATTATAATATTATATGATATTATATTTTTATATATAACTTTTTATATATTTCTTATAGAATATAAAGTGTGCTTAGATTACAGTAGCAAAGGGTGTAATGATACTATATGGGACACATGTATACATGGGTTGTTTCACATGTTATATGCACTCACACTTCCATTTTATACCAACTACACTACCCTGGGTGACAAAAATAATTGGCCACATATTTTAATATGAAAATAGTAATTTTAATACTGCTTTCCCATGTAAAATTGGATTGCCTGTTGTAGTACACAAACAATATATGCCTGCATGCAAAGTTGGGACTCTGACCACTACACTACCTTGATTTGGGAATTTGAGCTGTATATTTTTATCTCCTATTTCATATTAATGTTAAATTATTATATTAAATGGAGAGTATTGAGGTTTTGGCCATGTTATTGAGGACTGCTGTCATGACATAATGGAATACATTCCAGTTTCAAACTTGTATCCTTCAGAACATTCATGCTAATGCATAACCTGGTTTCTATCAAATTTCTTTCTATCCTCTGTGCAGGTGGGATGACACCAGTGCTCAGGCTGTGGTTGGCTACACTGCAGAATGGGTCTGAGACTTCAAACCTGCGTTAATGTAGGATGCAGCCAGGAATGGTATCAGGCCTATGGAGACCTCTATGTGTTGCCTTTGACACGGCATTACAGACCTGCTTTCTGATCATGAGGGGAAGGGGGCAGGTGCTTTACATGCAAATGTGTACCTATGGGGGTACAGGGGGGTGAGGTTTATACTTCACTTGTCTGCAGCCAGTTGCCTATATCTATGGCATATGTGTATGTGGTGTTATTGACCACCACTACAGAGCAGATATGTGTATTGCCTCTGGAATTGCAGACACATGTCTGGAAGGCCTAGTGATTGTTCTTGGTGGAATTATCCAGTTTGCACTCAAAGACAGCCTTAGTGTACATCACCTGTGACCTTTTTTGCTTGTGCAGATCAAGATGGCATGGCTGCAATGAGGCACCTGTTCCTTCCTGGCCCGTCCTGAGGTTATTTCCACCTATGATGGTAGTTGTGTATTGCTGCTGTCCCCACAGGCATTCAGCCTACCTTGAGGGGGTTGATGTTGCCCTGTCAGGTATTACTGAGGCCATACAGCTATGTAGGTGCCCACATAGTATTGTTGTGTGGGCCTGGACACTGCTGCTACTTCCAACATATGGGATGTCCTTCTTGTGGGCCTTGCCCCTTTTCCTTGCCTTTGCAGGGGACATTATCATGGTGTGCTGGCTACAGCTTCACAGACAGTAGGTGGGAATACCTCACAGGAAAGAACATATGGAGACAGCCCAACAACATGGGGGACAAAGCTCCAGAATTTTGTACAGACTGTATGTCGTTAGTGCTGTTATGCACATGGAGGGTTGCTAGATTGACAGGGTTTGTCTCTACATGCATTTACTGCGTGACTTGACATTTGACAGTGATATGCCTCTGACATATCTCTCAACTGGCATGTCGTCCACAGAGTGGCCAGAGGTTTGCCTCTTATGTTTGGTTGGTTCCTCAAAAAATGTCTATTTTTGTGGGGTCAGTTTGATAATGTGAGGATTGTAGTCACTAACTATTGACATCCACTGGTGTTCCAGACATCACATCCTTCAGGGATGTTATGTTACAACAACATGTGTAACACCAGCTAATATTCAAGTTTGTAACACCATTATGTGTGATATGTCCCTCTTCCTGGCCCCTGGCCCCCATCATGCATTGTCCAGATATCCTGCACTATGAGGTGCAGAGGTATGGTATATCGTTAATTACCGACTGCACTTCAGTTATCATCCCAGTGACCTAGCAGACTCCTGGCTGTGGTATGTGGCAGTGGCCATGATTATGGTTCCACACTCTGGAAATTCTGTGAAAATCTGTACATATGTCAGTTATGTATGTGTGGCCATTGTGAACAGACTGTCCAGATTGTGTAGCAGTGTTGTGTATAGATGTTTGTTGGGCTGGGTAGGGATAGTAGCAGATGTGGTTGCCATACATCCTTTACCTGTCTGACTGTACATGCTGCTACGGCTCCTGGCGGTCCATCAGGTCTCTATGCTTGTAGGGGCAGACTGTGAATTGTCGTGTAACACCTCAGGATTCCAAGTACACTGTGATTTTGCTCAGTATATGTCAGTGTAGTGTGTGACTGGCAATCAGGAGATGTTTGTTCAGACAGTCGTTCTACTCTGGAGTTCATTTTGGGTACTGGTATGTTGCTGTGCCTGTGGTGAAAATGTTTTTGGGCAGACAATTTTGCACCACTATCTGCTTTTCACTACAGTTCCATGCCTGTAGTGCATGATGTATTTAAATATACATGGGTAATTGCCCAGAGCTGATGTGGGGGAGTGTTGTGTTGGTCTTACCGTTCTTCATAAGGTGCTGGGTGACATGTTTGGCAGCTGTCAGGAGATTTCCATTCTGTTACATGACTGCGGTCATACCTCTACACTGTCCAGAGGCCTAGACACTGTCCAGATGTGTGGCTTATATGTTTGGTCTGTTCCCCAGACAGTTGTTGTCCTTGGCTAATCAGTAGGATACTCTGGGGAATGGAGTCAGTAAATGCTAACATCCATTGGTGTTACTGACTTCATATCCCTCAGAAAAGATATGTGACAACAAACCCTGTAACACCAGGAACTATCGAGATTTATAACAGCAGTATGTCCAATATACCCCTGTGTTTGAACCTCTGTTCTCCAATTGTGTCAGGCTTTGTCCAGATGTCATGCACAAAGAGGTTCAGTGGTATGTAGTATCATTATTTATTGCCTTCATTCCTGCTACCATCCCAGTGATGTCATAGACCCCCAGACATGTAACAAGGAAGTGGCCATAGATATGAGTCATGTGCCTATACATTCTGTGGGAAATTGTACATTTGAGAAGTCTGTATATGTCTGGCCATTGTTAACAGACTGCCAGGATTGTGTAGTAGTGCAGTGTGTACATGTTATTTGGGCTGTGTAGGGAGGGGGGTACATGTGAGTGCCATGGGCCCTTTCTATCTGACTGTGCATGCTGCTCCAGTTTCTGGGTCCGTATCACCTTTATATGTTTGTACAGGCAGATTGTGACATGTCCCGTAACACCTCAAGATTCCCACTACACTGGGACTTGGGGCAGTATATGTAGGGGTAATGTGTGAGTGGTAAATGGGATATTGTTGCTCACAGAGTCATTATACTGTAGTGTCTAGTTTGCTTACTGGTATGTTGCTGTGACTGTGGTGCAATTGGCTGTGGGTATGCACTTTCACACCAGTGTCTGTTTTCCACTAGTATTACATACCTGTAGTGCCTGTTATATTTACAAATGCATGTGTACAGCCCCAGAGCTGGGTTTGTGTAGTGTTATGTCAGTCTGATTGTAGTTTGGATTTTGCTTGGTAGCTGAGTGTAGTTTCCTTAATGTTGTGTTCTGTCCACACATTCATAGAATGTCCAGTTGTCTGGCCAATATCTTTGGTCTGGTCCCCATGACTGTTGTGTATTCCTGACATATCAGTGGGATGATGTAGGGATTGAGGTCACTAACTAATGAGAAGCAATTGAGTCCCAGACTTGTGATATTTCAGTCAATATATGTTAGGACATACAGTGTTACTACATCAACTTTCTCAGCGTATCCACTCACGTATTTTGGATATGTCCCTATTTTCATGCCTTTGTCCCCTTACTTTGTAAGGCTTGGTCCAGATTCATTGCACTAAGGAGTTCTGAGCATACCTCTCCACTGCCATGATTTTCACAGAATGTCCAGATGTTTGGCCATACTTTTGTTCTGTTCCATAATTTATTTGTATTTGTCTGGTAAATCACTGTGATGATCCAAGGATTTATGTCAGTAAATAATGACATAACATTTCAGTTTCCATCCTCATATCCTTCAGTAATTGTCTGCAGAAATGCACCCTGTTGCTGTAGCAAATGTCTTTGTTTCTAACAGTGATATTTTAAATATGTTCCTATATGTGGCCCACCCCCCAGTTTACAGCCTTTGTACAGGTTTTTTGCATTAAGAGGTGAAGAGGGATGGTTCTGAGGTCTGACCGCACTGCATGTTATATACACACATATATATATATATATATATATATATATATATATATATATATATATATATATATATATATATATATATTCCCCTTTCTTTATATATTTATATATGTATTCATATATTATGTATCTACTATTTCATATACATGTTTCAACAGACGCACCTCCCTGGACTACATGAAAAGAGACATAGAGGAGCTCTCTGAGCATGTAGCCCAGGCCGGTATGACCCTGACCTTGAGTAGCATCTTACCCTCACCAAGAATGATGCCACAATATGAAGACAAGATGATCAATTTCAACAATTGGCTTAAGTATTGGTATCATTCAAAGGGGATCCAATGCCTGCCTGCCTGGGATGACATGCTCGACAAGCCACGATGCTTCACTAGGGACGGCTTGCACCTGTCACCCCTGGGCTTTTAGATATTGGCAAAGGCTCTTGCCACCCCCATAGTACCTTTTTAGGCAAGGCTCAAAAGACAAACCCACCTCCATAGGTATCACAAGGGATAAGAAACTAAGAGTAATGCTACTCAACACCAGAAGTCTAAACCTCAAGATGCATGCACTCGAAACTCTCCTTAGCATGGAGAACATCGATAACTGTGCAGTAACAGAAACCTGGTTCAAGGCTCCCGAGAGCACCCCACCACTACAAGGTTATACCTCATACTATGTTTTTCGGCCCCAAAACTTGGACCAAACCACAAAAGGAGGGGGAGTATCAATATTCGTCAAAGATACCCACACCTCCAGGTTGGTGGCACAGCACGAAGCATCAGAGACTATCCATGTGCAACTAACAGTGGGTAAAACTGCCTTCCAGTTTATAGCCTGCTACAGACCACCCTTCCAAACCCAGGAACCCCACTCGGCCTTCCTGAGAACACTGGAAAATATGAAGGTCTCTTCAAACACCATTATATTAGGCAACTTCAACTATCCTAAAATAGACTGGGAGCATTACTCTAGCTCCAACACCCTAGCCCAAAGGTTCCTAGAATTTATAAACTCAAATGCTATGGAACAACTTGTTGCCACTCCCACAAGAGGGGAAAACATACTGGACCTGATAATCACCAACATGGGGACTCTATGCTCCAGACCAGAAGTGTATCCCTCACTGGTAAGATCAGACCATAAAATAATCTCACTAGGTATTCACATTCTGACCCCAGCCCCTGCCCAGAAAACCACAGTGAAAAACTTCTCTAAAGCAAATTTCACACTCCTAAAAACTGAGGTGGAATCCTTCAAAGCCCCCGGGCCTGTGGAAAATACGGCCCAGACCGCAGAATCCTTTATAAACGCATTCTATGAACACCTTCAGGAATGCATGGATCATGCAATCCCAAATAAAACCAAGACCCAATCCTCCAAAGTTAGGCGTCATGTCTGGTGGACCCCAGCCATAAACAAACTATACAATTGAAGGAGGAAGCTACTACATGATAGAGCAAAATCCCAAAAAGGGAAGGCATCTCTGATCAGTATTAGCAAAAAACTACGGGCACTCATAAAATTGTCTAAGGCCAGCTTCGAGAGAAAAATTGCACAGGACACTAAGGATAATCACAAGGCTTTCTTTAGTTATGTTAGGAACCTGGGTGGGAATTCACAGATATGCTCAGAATTAGTCCAAAATGACAAAAAATACACTGAACTCACAGATATTGCCAACATCTTAGCTGACAGGTTCAGCGCAAACTTCTCCCCCCCTTCCCCACCAAAAGGGAAAATAGCTATCCCAGCAGAGTGCTGCCCCCCTGACATCTCAGATGCTCAGGCAAGAGCCGCCCTCTCTAATGCAAAAAATACAGCATCAATGGGACCAGACGGTGTCCTGGGCTGCGTCCCACATGAACTCCAAGAAGAACTAAACCCAAACATAAAACTACTGTTCAGTCTCAGCCTTACTACAGGATATGTACCCAAAGAGTGGCGTACAGCAACAGTGGTCCCTCTCCACAATGGTGGTGCCTCAACGGATCCTGGAAACTATTGCCCCATAAGCTTGACTAGCTTGGTCTGCAAAGCTATGGAAAGGATCATCATGGACCTCATAAAGATATTGGGGACCTACAGACACTGGATCCTACCCAGTTCGGCTTTGTTAAGGGCAGATCCTGCCTCTTAAACCTGGTCGATTTCTTTGAAACAGTCACCAAGGCTATTGATGAGGGGAAGGTGGTCCACACAGCCTACCTGGACCTTGCAAAAGCCTTCGATACAATACCCCACTCGGGCATTATAGATAAGCTCACCAGCTTAAATATAAACCCCTATGTCAGTAGATGGGTTGCAAACTGGCTCAAGGACAGAACCCACATGGTTAGAATTGCTGGAGCCATGTCAGACTGCAAACCAGTTACAAGTGGCGTCCCACAAGGCCCAGTCCTGGGACCTCTCTTGTTCAGTATATATTTCTCGGAGGTACAGGCTAACATGGAAGGACTGTGGCTGACCAAGTTCGCAGATAACTGCAAACTGGGCGCCATAATAGACTCTCCAGCTGACACAAGCATCCTACTAAAAGGCCTCATAGAAACAGACAACTGGTGCCACAGCCATGGCCTCAAGCTAAACGCCAAAAAGTGTATAGTCATCCCCTTTGGCAAAAACAAAGTGCCCACAAATTACCACATAGGTGGCAATCCATTAAGTACAGAAGAAGTAATTAGGGACCTGTGGACCCAAGTTGATAGCAATCTCTCATTTGAAAACCACGTGGCCAAAGTGGTTAGAAAAACATTTTATATAGCCCATCTAATCATGAAGGGAGTCACATCTAGATCAGGGGAGGTCATTGCGCCTCTTTACTCATCCCTCATCAGGCCCATCATTGAGTACAATGCCCCTTTTGAGATGTACCTTACCAGACACCTGCAGCAACTGGAAAGACCCCAAAAGTACCTCACCAAGAGGATCAAAGGGCTCAAAGAGATGCCATATGCTGCCCTGTTAAAGAAACTCCAGGTCTACTCAGTGGCATACCGCCTGTTCAGAGGCGATCTGTGCCTGACGTATAAAGTCATGTCCAACCCGGAATTAATGGACATGCTGCACCTCAGAAAATCCAAATTCCATCAAGCTACACACTTGAGAGACTTGAACCTCAGCACTGAAATAAATAGGACATGCTGGAGGGACAGATTCATAACCCAGAGGCTCCCTTCACTCTGGAATAAAATCCCAGTCCAGGTTAGGCAGAGTCCCTCATTGACTCTCTTCAAGAGGAATCTTGATGAGTGGATGGGAGACAGTAGGTTTCCGGGTATCACTTCTGTGTCACTGCTAGACAGAGGCACAGTATACTAACCTCGAAAAAGGGCATAGCTGAATTCTTTTAAAATGGGTGGTGAAAGCCAAACACACTGTGGCTAGGCTTATAAATGCCCTAGGGCAGATAGCCTAGTATGAACCTATGAACCTATGAACCTATAAATATATATATATATATATATATATATATATATATATATATATATATACATATATATATATATATATATATATATATATATATATATATGTGTGTGTGTGTGTGTGTATGTGTGTGTGTGTGTGTGTGTGTGTGTGTGTGTGTGTGTGTGTGTGTGTGTGTGTGTATGTCTATATACAACACATTAATGATTCCACAGAGCTTTCTCCCTAATGTCGTATGCCTCTATTGCATTATATGTTTGAAAAAATAACAGCAAGCCCTACAGCTCAGGTGTTAGAGTGGTATATTGCTCTTACTATAGTATATAGGGCCATAGGTTCAAGACTTGGGCCTGATGTTTTTTTCCCTTAATGTTAAATGACCAGAATGCATGATATGTTTGTTAAAGCATTAGAGGTTTATTAAGCTGCGATGGTGTAGTGGTATGTTGTTGTGATTGTAGAGCAATTCATCCTGGGTTCAACACTGACTATTCTGTTTCTGGGCAGAACAAAGTCTGATGGATAAAGAGTGATTAAGGCAGTTGTAAGTAGGATTGTGTGACAGTAAGAAATGCCAAGCTACAGTTAATCAGTTTTAGCTTAGCTTATTCCCACTTACTCCCACCCTAATTTCTGCTCCCGGGGGGATGGGCCCCATCCCATGAGGCAGTTACACCCAAAGGTGGTGGAGGACCAGCAGATGAGGGAGGTCCCAGGTTGGATCCCAGACATGCTAGGGCCTGGTGCCATGGCCAGATAAGGTGGGACAGGTGGATCCACTGGGATCTGCCTTCCCAGACGTGCTATGGTATTGAGGTTCCACAAAATATGTTGGTTAGTCATGAACACAACATTTCAAAGTTAGCTTTAACAGCATGCATGGGTGTTCCAATTAACCCAAAACAACAGATTTGAAACAGTTGCATAGCAAACAGAACACATACATAAATGGAACAACAGAATGCATCATAACGGCATGCAGGTTACATTGATAGCAACAGGCCACCAATGACAGTATTTGAATGGGGAACATTAATAATCAAACAATTCAATATTTATAGGACAATAGGACAGATATCCCAACAGTAGTTTTGGAGAAAAACATAGCCGTTGATTATGTGTATGAATTACTGGTGCAGATAGGGAGGGGGAGAGAGAGAGATGTCATTTAACAACTGGATAGGCTTTGATTGTTCACAACTGTATTGATAATTACTCTACTCATTACTCTCCAGGTATGACCTCACTTTACATCTACCTATGGCCTGGGGTTGAGCAGTGGAATGCTTGTACACAGTGTATTACTAAAGTCTTCTTAAAGCTAATACATACATTTCCTTACCTGGCAGACCTGTGGAGGGAATATCTGTTAACACTATCTGATGGCTTCTACACATATTCACATATTCAAGGTTATATATGTGATACTGACAGGGGTATACTGCACTCATGCTGTGTGTGTGTGCTACTGCCATACTCCACCTGGATTTCTGACACCCTGGGTATTGGCAGCAGTGATCACTAGCCATCCTAGCATGACACTTGATGGACCTTTATCAGGTGAAACCACTTGGTGTATGTACTTATATTGCTGTCATTTGTAGCCTTGGGGTTGGACAGTGGAAGTGTTGTGCACAGTGTATTAGTGCAGCCTTCTTATAGCTAATAGAAACATTTCCTTACCTGGCAGACTTGTTTAGGAAATTTCTGTTAACACTACATATATCTTTCTACACAAATTTTTGGGTGAAATTATGCATACAGCTTAGTACCAATCCCAGGATTTGAACCATGCCTCTGTGCAAAAAGGTACAATAAAGCTGTGTTTCAACACAATGAGCGATTGGGAAACTGCTATAGACTGCTTGATTGTTTTCTGCCTAATACTCTCTTGGTTGGACAATCTGACCTTATAATTCTGACATTCATGCATGGCAGATGGTTCCTGTACTGTGTATTAATACTTTGACATATTACAACCTGGAAAGCAATGGTTAACACTAAGCACTGCTGTAGGGAATACAGTATACTAGTTTACACATTACTATTCAGGAATCAGATCCTGGTGCATGGAACATTTCATATAGTTGATCTCCTGTTTTATAGCTCCACATTCTTTATCAGCTGAGCCTTAATTAATTCATGCTGTGAGAGCCATATTTGCTGTGCAGAACCTGTACGCATTTAGATTCATACCACCACATACTAAAGTAAACATAACAGTCTGGGGTTTTTAGTTTTATTGAAGGGTACTGACAATTTTATTGATATATATCCTGTACATCAGTATTAATCTGCTAATGTCTCATTTATTCATTACAGACTGTACAAATTTTAACCTACTGGCAGTTGACATTCTACTCCTTTCTATTTATTTGCCCTGAATACTGCAATCTAGATTTGTAATCACCAGCCTCCTGGCGCAGCCTTAGCAACCTGCTGGCATGGGTGTCTATGTTTGCAGCCCTCTCATGTGCAGCTGTACAGGAGCTAAACAGCATTTATGGATACCTATCAATCACATGTGCAGGCTGGACTTTGGTGAACACAATTGATACTGATACTTACACATTTCTGGGGCATTCTGTGCTCATGCGCCTTGGGTCCACTGGTCCAAGAGCTTCCTCTTCCTACGCTTAAGGTCAATAAAATGGTGCTGGATCTTCTCACCAGTTTGAAGGAAGCCAGTAGCACTGGTGAGATTACATGCAAAATGGTCCCAGGCCTCTGATTTGTATTGGGAGCCCAGGTACTGGCCTTGCAGCAGTCTCTTCTTATGGTCTTTCACTAGGAGTCCAACCATCACCCTGGACTCCTAAATCTCCCAGCTTTGCACCCAAAAGCAGAAACCCTCTCCTACACTAGCCATAGTGTCTGCAAGGATGAGCTACAATTGGTTATGGCTGTATTCCAGCCTGCGAGGTTTAAATAGAGCCAGATTCCTGCCCTTTGCCATCATTGGACCACTTTGAATATGCTGAGCTAAGCTAAGTGAAGTGCAAACATGCTTAGCTAAGGTTAGCAGTGCTTAAAGGAATAGATGTTGAGCACTGCTTACCAATGTGCAAATCCACTGAGCTGGGCTACTTATTAATTAGTATTTACATTTAAGCAATGCTTACATCAACTTAGCATAGCTGAGCACTACTTAGCATTGTTCAGATTAAATTTAGTAAAGTATCGGGATTGTGGGATTGATTCATCATTACTGACATATTATAATTTTTATGTTTACCTTCCATTACATCTCCCTATGTGCTTTCATTAAATTATATTCTTGTGTGACTATACTGTATAGGGAATTTCTGTTTATATGGGGGTTTCACATCTTTTCTAGACTGACATCTCACATTTGGACCTGCTACACTATTTACAAAAAACTGTTCCTACATAATTTAAGTTTACAAAAATAATTCTAACACTACTTTCCCATAGAAAATTAAGTTATCTGTCTTGGCACTCAGACCGTGAACGGCTGCATGTAGCACCAGGGCTCTAACCACTACACTATCTAAGCTTAGAAGTTTCACATATATATTTGCATTTATCTCCTAGAGGATGTTTAGGCTATGTTACGTGGAGGGCCATAATGTGCACACCCACTTAGTTACTCTTAAACATTCCTTAGGCTAGAAAAAAAGTTTATATTATTATTTTACTATTATGTTATATAAGTGAGTCTTGTGGTGTTCTGACAACTCATTGCGGACTGCAAGCATGAAATAATGGCATTCATTTTGCTTTCAGGCTTCTATTCTTCAGCAACTCCTGCTATTACATATCCTGTTTTCTATCAACTTTCTAAGTGTGTGAGGGCAATTTTTCAGACATGTCCCTAATTTATTCTTTATTCCCCCTATTATTTGTGTCTTTGTCAACATGCACTGCTGTAAGGGAATATTGGCATACATTTGGTTTCAGACGTCAACCCTTCAGTAATTCATGCTAATGTATGACCTGTTTTCTATCAACTTTCTGTGTTTAGTGGGCAATATGTGTGTTTCACCATTTTGAGGGATTTATCCCCCATTATTTGTACATTTGCACACATTTCCTGCTTTAGCAGATTGCAGAGGTGTCGTACAGCACTTTGGCAATGCAGGAGGTGTGTCACAGTACCTGTGACACACCCCCTGCATTGCTTTCTTCATACAGATGTTTATTTCAGTGTCTGCAGGCACTGAAATGATCATTATTTGATTTCAGTGTCCACAGACACTGGAATACTGTCATAATATTAGAGTAAATCTGTAATATTATGTCAGTTCTATTAAAAAAGTGCCGTATGGCACTTTCTGAGTGCAGTGGGCATGTTCAGTGTCCACGCACTACTTGGACATGCCCCCTGCACTCATTTACAGTTCATGTCCGTATAGGAAGTACAGCAGTGCACCTTCATGAATATGCAAGGCGCACTGCTGTGCTAAATGGACACAAACCATTTCATGCAAGAATAGCTTTATTCTTGCACATAATTTATTAAATCCAGGGGTCTATAATGTTTCATATAGACTGCTTATGTTAACATATATAATACCAAGATGACTTAAATGTAGTATCACAGCTTTCTGTGACTTTTAGAGAAAAGTTAGAAAATATTTTTTTCTTATAAAGTATCGAGGCTTTGGCCATTCTTCATGCCCCCCCAACACACACATAGGGCAGAACTGCCAAAATCAGAACTACTCCACAGAAAGACAGTCAGGTGGTAAACTATTAATTAGGTGCACTGATACTGTTTATCTTTCTCTCAATGATAAAGGCAGTGAAAAATAATTTCAAAACAGTCTGCCCCTCCCCCTTTTTTATATCAGCTGCAGACCCCATTGACTATGCAAGATTGTGGACAGTACTTGAAATATAAAACTACAGATTTCCTTAAGTCCATGCTATATCATTTAGGAGAAGATAAGCTCTGCTACCAAAGTGTGTGAGAAATTAAGCTTAAAAAGGTGAGTGGGCTTTCCATTTCTTTGATTGTAAGACAAGGACATTGAAAGGTTTATAAAGCACAGGTAGGATTCTGGTACCTAAGCAATACTAGACCCATATTATATGGAGAAAGGAATCCTAAGGGTTGAGTTAAACTGTAGGAGAAGGTGGGCTTCTCATTTAACAAGGAGTTCTGGAACCCTAGACCTGATGAATCAGTTCTATTACACCTTTAGTTACTTGTGTGGAATACCAATGTAAAACTTGTAAGTAAGTAATGCAGTTGACAGCGCCAGTCAACAGACTTGTATGGTTTAGCTATAGATCCACCTGCATTTTGGAATTAGTACTGTAGGTATTATATGCGTGATAACATTAGTGTCTGCTGTATTCATACCTCTCAACCCCTTAGAGAAAGAAATCTGAACAAAGTCATAAATAAAAGTGGGACAAAGGCCCAAAATAGGCACAATTTTTAAATATTGCATTACAAACTTAGAAAGTTGGCAGAATAAGAGGTTTTGCATTAGTATGAAATTTCTGAATAGTATGAAGTCTGAAAATCAAATGTCTGTCATTCTAACTGCAGTCTGTAATGATTTAGCACTAATTTTCCAGAAAACCACAAGTATTAGAAAAATGGACTAAAAATATGAGGTCAAAATCTGGACATTCTGTGCAAATCTGTATAGTTGAGAGGTATTGGTTCTGATATACAGATGGAGCCATACTGAGTCCTCAGTAAAGGTGAGTTACGCTTGGGAAGGACTCTTTACATTTTGTAGAGTACATGAGCAATTTTATTTCTTCATACATTTCATTTTTTGACTATTCATATAGTTCACATGTAACAAAGTGTCACATCATTGTTCCATGCATTTTCACAGTTACCTGTGTATACTGCTTGTTTCTGAAGCTGTAAGATCAAAAAGCTGTGTGTATTCTTCCCACCATGGCTACATTGATTCGTATTCCATTATTGACACCGTAATGCAGCATAACATTTCTTTATGCACCATCCTTTGGGTGAGACATTAAACTAAGGCCTCATCTGCCTGAGATGGTGGGAGAGCAAGTGGGTGCAAATGATCTCGTTGCACTTATTGATAAAGTAGGGCAATTTTCCTGCTATCCTGGCCTAATTTCTCCTTGTCGGTATGAATATCACATTAGGTTTCCTCTCTCGAAAAGACACTACTGGTTTAGGTGGAGTTAATCGTGGCTAACAAAGGATAAACAAGTAAAATAATAATTTCGGATATACAGGCAATATTGTGGGAATGGTTGCCTTTGGGTATCATTTTCAGGTACATGTTGGTCTCGGAGGTCAACACATTATAACATTAACTGACTGAAAATTTCATTACTTGATCCTGGCATAATGGCTATCCTTAACACTTATGATGTTAATGCTTTATCAGTCTGAGTTGAGTATACTTTGCCTCAAGTATGGCATTATATCATGAAGGAGCTGGGTTTTACATTTTGAGTAGCATATTCCGATGGTGGAGGCCCTCCACATTACTAATCACTGTATATCAGAATCCAACCCTACATCTGAAACTGTTCAGTAAATTTCACAGTGTGAAAAATAACATGAGAAGGAATAAAAGTCCATATTTCAGAAGTGGGATATGTGATTCTAGAGGGCTTTGGAGGTAGTTTAACAAAGACTGGGAGCAGAAGGAAAGTTAAACTAGCAAGATAATGTGCTTGAACAGCAGAAAAATGGCTGATAACCGAAAAGGATATGTGCAACACCAGCATCAAGATCAAACATGTGGTAGTGGGGTTAGAAGCTATCAGTGATAAATTCATGAAATGTGAAAGCAAAGTACAAATTTCAAAGCCTCATTTATAATCAGTATAGATGCAGATGGTGGTAGGTCAGATATTTAAACTATCTGACTCTGGTTAAAACATGAAAAAGGATTTTACTAGGTTACTTTTTTCAGGAAAATACAAAAGAACAGCTGGTGTTAAGCAGCAATACAGAATGTTCTCTACAATTTGCAGAGGTTCACTTTTCTTATGTCCACGGGGTTAGTCATTATGCAGAAATGAATATCCATATTAGATGTTACTTGTAACATTGTGTATTTTTTAACATTTTGCTTGTATTTTAGCACTGGCCCTAAATAAATGCAACTGTTGAGAAATAATTACATGCTTTTTTTACAACTTGGATCATTAGTTTATTTTGCAGGAAAGTGATGGTACAGCAACGGTGAAATATATAAGGTGGATGCAATAAATGAGGTTTGGACAGTGATAAAGAAGCATCTATAAATACAGTTTATTAAGTCATAGGAATGTGACCCCACCCGTGTATGAGGAGATGGAATGTTTGCTTGAAAGCTGTGTGAGGGGCAATGTTTGCACCTGGAAATTGGTGAAAAAGCAATTTCTGTTCCACATGTTGTAGCCTTCTACTTCCTGTTTGATCTATAATATCTGCTGAAATTCCTTCTTTCCTGCTTCTTCTAATCTGTATTTCAACATTTTTTGCAGCTGTTCTTGTGTACATGTAACTGATATTTATCTACGATGAAGCACTTACTGTTGAAAGAAGCACTTCACCGTGGCAATCTGTATCTTTACATAAGTAATGCATGTTAACAAAACATCATTTTGTTAGAGGTTAGGGTTATAGTTTTAACCATCTAAATTTCAGAAAGTTGCACCTGTTAATGTTTGTGAATGTACAGATGTAATGTTGGTTACAGAAGAAAAGAGATACCCGACGGACAAAGCTTATTAAAATTAGTTATGTCTGCACCACATAATCAAGGAAAATGGGAGATGCATGTTTAGTAACTTCAAAAGAAAACCTGATACGTTAAGAAGATTTTAGCATTTACACTGATCTGTAGCAAAGGCTGTTCCAAGACGTCTGACAGACAATGCCAGAAGGGACAATTAGGAAGGAATTGGCACCAGACATCTCCTATTTATTTAACAAAACTTGGCATGACATGTAATCTCTGATCCAAAAACTTTCTTTTAAGATCTATTTTTTCACACAGACAGCATGGTTACATGTTTAGGAAAGATGAGAAGAAATAGAAAATACTGTTGTTATAACATGCCTTGAAAACAAAGGCAGAGGTTTCCGCAAGTGAACAGAAATATCAGAGTTGCATCAACTTAGGTGATTAAACTTCCACATTGTACTAAACGAAAGAAATACACTGGTGCTGGACACCTCATAATAATAATAATGAGGCCTAGAACTTTAATGTAGGTACCTTGCATTTGGTCTCTCAAACTTTATACCCTGGCATTATTCTTCTGGGGCATATGAAAGGTTTGCTTACCTTGAGTGCATTTTCTTCAACCAATGATACGGACACATCCAAATGTCTCTTGATATGAGACTATAAAAGAGATTTATTGTATCCCCAAATTAGTGAATGTACAACTTAGCCCAATCTTAACATTTCTAAGTGCATGGAATCCTTTGGGGGTCATGTTGTGACATGTTACATTTAAAACCTTTGAAATTAAACATTTGTAGAACTATATTTCAAATAGCCACTGAAAATGAGCATGAAAGTATTTTGATTGTGACCATGTAGGCAGCTCAAACATGTACCATAATCTGTACATGTGCAATCATAGACTGAACCTCTTTAGATGCATTTCGTCTAGAAACATCCCATTGCAGCACTATATCAATGGATGCTAAGCCTAACCATAACTCTAACCCTGCCCCATGTCCCTAACGCTAACCCTACATCTTACCTTAAAAAAAGAAAACTTTAAGTAATGTTACCACTAACCACGACAGGCTTAGACATTCACACACATACCAACACACTCACTCTCACACAACACTAGCTCTATCCCCTTATCTAACACTTACCGTAACCCTATTCCACAAACATTTGTACAGTCACCAAATCTATCCCTTCACCTAACCCCTCATCTAACCTTAAACTGCAAACACTTGCACAAACTTCAAATCTATCTATCCTCTTACCTAACCCTAGGCTATCCTGTCTGGCAGTTGGCCTAGAGGATTAAGGAGCCACTAAGGAGCTGTTACTTGTGCTTCAGGATTTGATTTTCTCAGCCTCTATTGTCTGACTGTGTGACTCTAAGTAAGTCAATTAACTGCATAGCCCTCCTGAACTGAGCCTGCAAAAGGTCCATGGAGATCACTGCACTACCCAGGTTAACAAATGCAAATTAAATGAATAAAATAAAATCCTAACGTGTAATAGACACACAAACTTCCTTATCTATTTCAGCAAAAGGAAAGTTCAGCAATACCAGTGTTCAATAAGAGTGAATGTTTCCAGAAAAATTTGCATTTCATTCTATTAAACGAAAGACTGTATGACAAAATGAAATGCATGCATCCGTATGGGTCTACGGTACTGTAAGGCAAGTAAAAGGTATTTGCCTTTTTCCCCATGGCAGTGTGATCCTGGAGTTAGTATATATAGTTGGGTGGTGTGGGAGGCACAGCCCCCACATTGGGCATAGCCCCCCCCACTTATTTTGAGTACATATTGTGTTCCGGAGTGAGTTAGTCATTGGTGTTGTAACTATGCATGTCTATTGTTTAAAATGCATTCTTTTGAAGTTTTGGTAAAATACAATATAAAACAAACAAGGTGGGGGGGGGCTAAGCCCCCAACACCCCCATTACTTGCCTTACAGTACTCTACACAGTGCCATATATACTGAGTTCAGTTCAGTGAAATGAGATTCAGTGAAATGAGTTTTCAGTAATTTCAGTTTTCAGCAAAGTGGTCGGGGTGAAATGAAATTCAGTGAAATGAGATTCAACAAAACAAAGTAGACCCATCCATATATATTGTTTTTAACCATGCCATTGGAGACAGTTGATGGCAAAATAGGAACAGTGAAGGATCGGTTTTGTTACTTGGTTAACCAAACTTTTCTTTTCAGAATTTCCTCAGAAATACCGTATTCCTCTGAAGGGTGCATTACTAATGCATGCGGAACATAATAAATGAATGCTTCCACTGTTAATGCAAAATAATGCAAATGCAGCATATAGCATTTGAAAATGTAATGCTTGTTTGTACCCACATGAAAGTTTAAGAACAATGTGCAAAGCAGCACTGATGCCTTGAATGAACTAAGTCCAACTTTTATGGTATTGAATGAGATTTTTGGACTAAAACTGCCAGTGAAGGTAGAAGAGGCTCAAAAAAGCTTATACAATGTAGGTCATAGTTTGTGTCAAGTGGCTTGAAAATCTTCATTTACATATTCTGTGAAATACATTCATGTTCCAAAAATTGAAACATCAATCACATAAAAGATAGGCCACATTTCAAAATCTATGCCATGCTTTGGTAATTAGTGAATTAGTAGGATACAGACGGCCAGAAGTCGTACAAAATACTGTGAGGTTTATTCAAACTATAGGAATTTGGTAAAGTTCACGGTGTTTCTTTTGGTATAGCTCTCAGGCTTACTTGTATATGGTTTGAAAATAGTATATATACCAGCCTTCATACAGTATTCTACATATTTCTAAAAATAAAAAGTCCACAACTTGGTGTAGTCACAAGGGAAATTTAATCTGCTCCAAAATCTAACATTAATAGTCAAGCTGGTAGTCCGGATATTTACTAATTCAGAGCTGATTTACATTTGGGTTTTTTAGGCATGTAGTATATTGTGATGTGCAAATTAACACAAGTAACAGCCATGAGCAGGGCATAGGTGATTCCAAGATACAGACATTTCAAGTGCATACTTGGGAAGTTGGCGGCACCCTATATGGCAGCGTTCTCTCTGGCTTCAGAGGTCCATTTTGTATATTTATGTTAAATTTGTTTAAAATGTCGACCTGCAGTCCCTTAGTGGTTTGTTCTTGACCTGGTTGAGAGTGTGGTGGACAGCAACAGTGATGTTTATTGTCTTTGCTGAGTTTTTGCTTTGTTGAGGAATGTTGGACCTACAGTGGCCTCAGTGGTGAATCTGAACTGAACACAGAGGGCGGAAGCCAGATTTTTGAATGGCATGTTCATTTGTAAGGACTGGATTGAATTTGTTGGGTTAGAGGGAATTGAACTGGATTTGGGATGCTGCTGGTGGTATCAGAGTTGGAACCGGTGATGGTATGGCTGGTGAGGATGGTGAAAAGATTGTTGGACTGGTTGTGGCTGTTTGGGCTTTTGGGTGGCAGTGGTTGCACTGAGTTCAGGTAGTGAGGACCTTATTTCTTTATGCCAGTTGTTTTTTAATTGGATTTTGTTCTGTGGTGTTAGAGGGACCAGACTGGACGTGAGATGTTGCTGGAGATGGAGAGAGATAGTGGTGGTGTGGTTGGAGGGGATTGTTGAAATCCATGAAATCATGCATGGTTGAGGAAGCTTTTATGCATTCTGTGCCTCAGTTGGCTTGACCACTGCTGTCACTGTTGTTGTATATGTGTATTTGTTTCTGTGTTTCTGCTGTACATGAGGTAAGAGAAACATAATTTTGTTCAGCTGTGCATTTTTGTGTATGGTCTGAATGACAATAAAGTTACTTTTGACTTTGATAATGGCAGTAATATCATGATATGCAGAATATGCTAATGAGTGCTTAATGAGATTTAAGGGAGGAACACCCATGCAAATAAGCCATGGATTATGCAAATGAAAGAATCTAAAATGGCAGACCAAATCATAAAAGTATAAAAAAGGCATTGAATGCCATGATTCATGATGTACAGTGGGAGTGAAGCTTGGAATATAATGAGTAGCAGAACAACTACATGTCTTGTGAACTGATGTCAGTGCTCACAGTTTTTATTTATTATTTATTTGTTATTATTTTCTTTTTTTATCGGGATTGTCCATCTGGGCCTAAGTTATACTTTTTCATTGGAGAGATGGGAAAGAAAATCTCCAAAATATTGCATGTTGTGGCCCTTTATGCTATTTGAGGAGGTACAAACAGCACCTGGCATACTACCAACTCATAGAAAAAGATAGCTTTGGCCTGATTCTGAGCTGACAGGGATACTGTAAGCCTCCTAGTCAGACTGTGATGCCTACAAGTGGAATGAAGAGGGATACCATATTGCTTATTCCTGTGAAAATGACATTCTAGTAACTTCAAGGGAAACATTGGAGACATCACAAGCATTAGTCTCAGAAATCATAAATGAGTTCTTTGAACCAGTTCCTTGATATAATGCTACAACATGTAGATGAATATATCTGTTTCGACAGAACAGTGGAGGAAGGAACCAGCACCATATAGGTTTTTCAGAGATAAAGAATTTCTCTTAGGTCCTAGAATCCATAGATTACATACATGTAGCTATTGGGGCCAACTTGGTCCAGAGGGCCTGTTGTCATCAGCAAGAAGAGCTTCTACTTCCTGAGTTGCCAAGTAGTCTGTAATGCCCTGGACAATATAGATGATGTATCCAACTACCGCCCAAGCAGTGTATATGATTCAAATATTTCATTTACTTACAACCTGTGTCAAAGTTTCCTATGTGAGGACTTTCTGCAGGATTACTTCGTTAGTAGGAGCAAATGCATTGTAGATATACAGGTACATGCACACAGGTGTCACACAGGCAGGGATCAGGTCACATGTAATGCATTGATTTGTAGGTTAGGCTGGATATTCTGAGCAGCACTGACTGATGACCCTGATATGTAACACTCAGGGTATGCTGGAGACAGTCTGTTACACGGTCCATGCAGAAAGCTAAAACAGAAGGCAGCATGTATGTAGGCTACTGAACAGATGATTCCAATGTCTAGACACCTTAGGGCAGACACTGCAATGCAGTCTGGATATGTGTAGTAATATCTTTTGTCATGTGTGTTATGCTATATAGCATGGCACAATGCAGACATCTAGACAGCAGGTGGACATCATGATCGGGAATGCTATATCAGGCATAGCAGCAGAAAAAGTTTTGGGTGGAGAGTCCAAAGAAGAACATAACGAAACAGTACTGCAGCTGAGGCAGAGGCAGGTGCAGTGCATTGTAGCACTGGTAAAGAGGTGTCATCTGGTCCACAGCTATAAACCAAGACTCAGACAACTTAGAATAAAATCATGCATGAATTTTCAAACCCAGGCTCTGCAGGGAAGTGCAGGGACTAGCCATGCTGTGCATAAGGCTTCATCATCTTCTCTTAGCTTAGGCAGTTGATAAACCATAGTCATTAGCATTTGCATACATAGTGGGAGGTACTGTGTCAGGTAACTGCAACATTATATATTGGGACTGAGTCATGGGAGGTGAACACAGCAGCCAGGTACTCTAGAAGGTTGTGGGGCATCAGTGATTATGTCCTCCAATTGTGGGGTCAAACTGATGCAATGTCAGTGTGACCATTAACAGTGTCCACTGTGTTAGACTATGACATTGTGGCTTGATGTCTTCCTTAACAGGAAAGTTATAGCACTAAGAAAACATGTATGCACACTTTGCTAGAAGGTACATGTCATGTGAAGATGGACTGCAATACTACTTAATTCTCCTGGCAAGTGAACTTTTCAAGGTGTAACCTCCTTCAGATAGCCATGCCAGTTTCTGTGCACATTAAGCAAAATATGTAAGTCATTGGGTTTGTATGTTAAGCTGTGAGATACATATCACTATGTGTCTTTGCACAGGGTTACTATTTGACGTTACACAATGCTATAAACAGGCTCTCATTCCCCCCTAGCCATATCTCAAATGATGGGCTTGAAACCCTGCATCACTTTTAGCATGCCTTTCTCAATGGTTCCTATATTATTTTGTTTCAACTTCCTCTCCGCCACAGGCAGACAGTGTCATCCCCTGCCAGTGCATTGCACTCACAGCTACACTTACACCAGAATCTCTACCTGTCACTCACATTCACCACAGGGTTTGTTGTTGTTATTGCCAAGATATTTTGGAATGCAGGACTCATTGCATAACTATAGGATGCTCCACTTCCACACAGAATTTACTGTCATTTCTCTAGTTCTATGTTGTATGGTTGTAAACTGTGCTTCAAAAGATGGCACCACAGCTTTATATCACACTAACAAAAGCATCTCATATGATAATTATGTTAATGAAGGAGTTAACATCACTACCTGTGAATATGTGTGGGTGTGCATTGCACTGTCCATACATGGCAGGACTAGCTATGTACATCCTAGTGTATGTGAGGTAAGTGACCAGTATGCTTGTGCATACAGCATGTGTATCCCCATAGTGCTGGACATGTGGTTTACAAACATGCATCCATGGACACTGTGAGATACTATTTTGCTGCTCAAGTAAATCTGAATGAGTGGCCATGGCTACTTTTGGCAGTGAGGGATGCAGGGCTCCAACCTGATGTTCCAGGAAGACCAGGCTTTTTCTGTTCTTCCTGCAAAGGAACTTCAGGAATCACCTGTTGGGCAAACATGATGTTCCATTTTGTAAAGTGGGTGCTCAGTAAGAACTAGCTAGAATGGTGAGTGATGTCCCTGGTACTGCCCCTTCTGAAGTGTAGTGTCAACATATGGATAATGAACTTCAATGGCATTGCAATAACCTGCATCACTAGTGGTAGAGGTTCAGGAGATGGTCCCTGAATGTCCTATAAGCATATTTTTCCATACTGTTTTCTTCTACTCTTTTAACTGTTGCACTTTTGTACTTAGGATCACAACTTTGTCTTCTTCTGATAGAGCACCAGCAGCTAGACATGGCTGGGTGCTATAGAAGGCAGGAGCTCTTCTTTTCACAAAAGGTGGTGTTTCAGATTTCTTCTAGTCCACTGTCTAACATCAGTTTTATTTACAGCATATGCATGTGATAAACCTTTCACATTATGTTATCCTTCTCCAGGTCAAATCATTAAAGAGGTGGAGGTGAGGGTATGGTCATGATAGTCTTCACTGGCCACTGCTTCTGCTGCTTGGTTTCCACTGGCCATCATGTATTCCTCTCAGTAGGAGTACTGGTGAACTGAAGGGTCACTAGTGTCCTGCATGATGTTTCTCAGGAGGATGGTAAAGAGTCCTGTCATGACAGTGGACTGGAAAAGTCTCCAGTGGTCTCTTGGCATCAGTTGCTAAGGCTAGTGTTTGACAAATGGATGTTTCCCCGCCAATGTGGGGTGACTTCTGGCACAAAAGGAAAAAAATGGCAGCACCTGTGTGGCAGCAACTGCTTTGAATCCATACAGAACAGTCCACTATCTGTCTTCTTTTTCATTGATACATCAGAAAATTTAGCTTCAGAAGCAGGAAATGAAGGTATGATATGTTACAATGCTGAGAATCTACTTGAAATTCAATCTCTAATTTCACCGTGCTGTACGTATGATGAGCTACTAACAGTGAGGCCTGTAAGGCCTAACACACTCCAGGAACTACTACAGCTAGACATCTTGCTGAAACATGGCCAAAAATGCACAGAACTGGCTAAGCATACATTCATCACCCTTGGCAGAAACATAAAAAGGAAAAGATATGAAGCATCAAGTAAAAGAGGCACCAGAGCAGGAATTACAGCCAGACTGAAAGCTAATCCACACAGGCCTGCACTTCATTCCTTACTACTGGCTAGTGTATGCTCTCTAGAGAGTAAGATGAATTACTTAAGGCTGGAACTCTCTACACATACTAAGGTGGGAAACAGTTGTTTATTTGTGTTCATTGAAACTTGGCTTAACTCCAATATAAATGACAGTATAATAAATGCAGAGGGAATGACATTATTTTGTGCTGGCAAAATTCATTCACTCTGTGGCAAATCTCATGGAGGGGTGTGTATGTATATACGTGAACAACAACTGGTTTATTAACTGCGAGGTGGTCGCCTCACACCAATCAGAGAACATTGAATTTTTGTCTCTAAATGCAGGCTGTATTACTTGTCTAGAGAGTTTAATGCCGTGAGTATAACAGCTGTTTACATTCCACCCAGTGCAAACACCAATGCAGCACTTGCCACTCTATACCAGTCCATAAGTGAACTCCAGAACAGGAACCCAGAGTCTGCCCATGTAATTGCAGGTGACTTTAACCAAGCCAACCTGAATCTGGTGCTATACCACTACCATCAGCATGTGAACTTTGCAACCAGATGGGAGAATAAACTAGATAAGGTTTTCACCAACATAAAACTGGCATATAAGGCAGCACCTTATCCATACCTGGCAACTTGGATCATCTTGCCATCATGTTTCCTGCATACCAACTGCTGCTAAAATCAGGAAAACCATCAAGGAAGCAAATAAGGTTATGGCCTGAGGGTGCTATCACAGCACTGCATGACTGCATTGAGAGTACAGACTGGTTGATGTTCAGGGAGGCAGCCACAGCGAATCACCAAATAGACCTGGAAGAATATATAGAATCTGTTATGGCTTATATCTCAAAATGTGTGGATGATGTGACAACTACCAAATACATCACCATAAGTGCAAACCAAAAACCATGGCTGTCCAGTGAGGTGTACGAGCTTATAAAGGCACATAATGCAGCATTTAGATCTAAAGACAAGGATGTCCTAAGGGTGGACAAAGCAAACCTAAACAAAGGCATAAAAGAGGCAAAGAGAACATACGGAAGAAAAATTCAGGGTCACTTTAATGACCAAAGGGACTCTAGATGTCTATGGAAAGGCATACAATACATAACTGACTACAAACCTGCATCTGCCCAGTGTGATGACAGTACAGAATTCTTAAACGAACTAAACAACTTCTTCAGCAAGTTTCGATGTGGACAACAAACCTTGACAAATAAACTACCTGTCAGTCAGGATGAGGAAGTGCTATGTCTCAGCACAGCTGATGTACTGAAAACTTTGAGACGAATTAACCCAAGCAAGGCAGCTGCTCCAGTTAACATTATGGGCAGGGCTCTCAGGCCCTGTGCTGCACAGCTGGCATTGGTACTTACAGACATTTTCAATACATCCACTGAGATTAGTCATTGCACCAAGATGCTTTAAGAACATGACTATCATTCCCTTACCCAAGAAACCACAACCAGAAAGTCTGAATGATTATCACCCAGTCGCTCTAACATCAACAGTAATGAAGTGCTTTGAGCAGCTGATCAAGGACCACATCTCAGCAAGCATGCCTGCAACACTAGATACATTGCAGTTTGCCTGCAGGTCAAACCACTGCACAGCAGATGCCATCTCTTTATTACTTCATGAAACCTTGACTCTCTTGGAAAATAAGGATTGTTATGTCAGGATTTTATTCATCGATTTCAGTTCTGCCTTTAATACTGTCATCCCCCAGAACCTAGTGATGAAACTAATCCAACTGGGCATCAACACCCCCTTGTGCAATTGGATACTAGACTTTCTCACAGACAGACCCCAAAAGGTATGTGTGGGAAGAAATAATCGCTCTAAAAGCATAACTCTGAACATGGATGTACCACAGGACTGTGTCCTAAGTCCTCTACTATTCACCTTGCTTACACATGACTGTGTAGCCAGATATGAATCCAACAGAATTATCAAGTTCACAGATGACACCACAGTCATAAATCTTGTAAGGAATGATGTGGAAACAGCATATAAGAGTGAAGTGGAACATCTTCTAGGTTGGTGTGACAGCAACAATCTGGCATTGAACATCAGCAAGACCAAGGAACTGATTGTGGACTTTAGGAGGTCTCAGGGAGCACATCAACCTCTGGAAATCAAGGGAGTAGCAGTAAAAAGAGTCAAGAGCACTAAGTTCCTGGGTACAAATATCAGAGGTCGATGCACACCAACCACATTGTCAAAACGTGCAGCAACGTTTGCACTTCCTATAGAAACTGAGGAAAGCAAATCTGTCATAATACATCCTCCAAGCCTTCGATAGGGAACCCATTGAGTGTGTACTGACAGACAGCATCATTGTATGGCATAGGAACTGTAATGTCTCAGATCGCAAGGCTCTCTGGAGAGCAGTAACAGCAGCGGAAAGAATCACTGGCTCTCCACTGGCATCTTTGGATGACTTAAACAAATCTCGATGTATTGGAAGAGCTAGGAAGGTAATAACTGACCATATTCACCCTGCTCATGGTATGTTCTCCTGCCTTTCCTCAGGTAGACATTACCACAGCATGTACCATAAGACTTCCTGCTCAATAGAAGCTTTTTTCCCTTATCCACCAGATTGCTGAACTCTAACAGGCATGTCAGAAGACATTCTGCTCTTTCAATCAATTAACTGAATATTCTCTTGATTAATCCAGTAAATGACATACTCTTATGTCCATTTATTCTAAGATCACTACAACTAACAGCATACTTTAGTGCAATATCTAAATCTTCAACTGTCCTGAAACCCGAATGTACAATTCTCTATGCAATATTTTTGCTTCACAGGTACCTGTTAATGTGAAAATTCAGGTTGATGCAGTATCTACTTGCGCAATACCTTAAATGGCACATTTTATACATGTCTGTAAGTGTCTGTCCTAGTATTGCTATATAGTAACTGTATGTATGCATGTTTCTTACACTGGGAATGAAGCAATGTAATTTTGTTAAGCTGCACTGTGCAGATCTAAAGGACAGTAACGTTTACTTTCACTTGACTTTGACAATTGGAGAAGTCATATAACAAGCAGGTCCCACCCATCAGGCCAGCATGGGTCCATTACGTCTGCTACCTAGGTGAATGATGCTAAGATCACATGGCATCCAACCATGCCAAGACCCAGCCCTATCTGCATCCTGGCATTTTCCCTCCCTTAGGTGATGTAACCCATTTCTTGCCAATTGTCCACCCCTCCTTATTTTTAGCTCTTCACCCTATGTATGTCTGTCCACTTACTGTCCTCTCTACCTTTTGTCTCTCTGTGTTTTATGTTTGTCTGTCTTCTCCAGCTTCCTGTTCATCTTCTTCTTTCCCAATCACAGGATTCCCTCTCTACTTCTCCCACTGTTTTGTATCACATACTAAATGTGTTCTCCCCCCCCCAAAACTACCTGTCCTTCCCCACCTTTCATTTCTTTCACTTCTGTGCTCCCTTCTGCTTGGTGTTTTTCCATTTCTTGCATTTCTATTTCTTCCCTGCCTTGTTTGTGACATCCTTCACATCAGCCATGCATGCTGCTATAGCACTGCTCCTTGCATTGGGCACCCTAGCATTTCTTATCATTGTGCTACTGCACCTCTGTTTACTTATGTGACCCTTCATCCGAATGCCAGCACTATGCAATGCATAATACAAGTCCAATTAGCTATGCAATTCTTCATTCAGCAACCTCCAAAAAATGAGCATTGCATGCCACTTCTCTCTCAATCACAGTCATTGTTTTGTTCATGACTTTTACTTGCACGTACAAATATTATCATATAAGTGAATTATTGAATAACTCATTGTATTATGGTTCTAGGAAAACTTGAAAGTATCATTCCTATCACTCATTCCGTAGTACGTACCCCATGCAGTCATTACTTTAGGGCTGAGATGACATGATTACAGGGAAATATTTTATTGATATCACAACAGTCTGCTTTTACTGTTTACTGAAAGATATGAATATCACTGTCTTGCAGTACTTAATGAAAGAAATCAAATCTGTAATGTAGGAATGTTAAGGCAAATCATTGTGTATGTATATATAATATGTATACAGAAAAAGAGCAATACATGTAGTCATTGAACCAAATTTGAAAATTAATAATATAAAAAAAAAAACAATGTAAAGGAACAATGATTTGACACAAAGCAAAACACCCCAACTAAGAAAGAAAGAATTTCTTAAGAAACTACAAGTTAAAAATCCAGTAAGGATAGCAATGGAGTTGTACTGCATATTACAGTTATTTATGTAATAAAATATTCCTTCAGTATATGAGCTAATCCTACATACATGAAAAAGATCTAGTCTGAACAAATTCAAAAGTACATATGCATTATGGGATGCAACAAATAAAAACAATGATTAACAGAATTCAGACTTCGCAATGGCCAAGGATCCTAAACTTTAACAATTGCTATGGACCTGTAAGGCATGCTTTTCTGTCAGTTCTACTGATAAATGAGTACGTTATAGTTGCTAGGTCATGAAATGTCAATCGACCTGCCAAATGCAAAGACGGAAGACTGCAAAAATTACAGAGACTTGGGAAAGTGATGTTTTAACACTGCAGGGAAAATCAGGCAAGAATTAAATGATGTATTAGCTTCCCCAAGGTATTTTCAAACATCCTGCCAAAAGGAATTAAAACCTTTCACACAAGTGCAAACATTTAAGATTGTTCCTATGGTTTTTACTTACTTTTCAGATGTCTGCTTTGAGAAGATATTAAAAAAAATATCTTACCATCTGATTTCTTTCAATATCCAAGTGACCCTAATAAAGCTATAAGACAATATTTTATTTTGGATTTAAAAAGCTAAAATTAGCCACTTGACCAATAGCTAGTGCTGTCATTTATGAGTGAAAGCATTTCAATTTATCAACAGATAAACTATGTTTTTACTGTATGAGTACAAGTCATAGATAATAATGTATTTAGTCAGTCTTGTTGCAGCTATAAACAATGACTGAATGACTTCTAATTCTCCTGTTTAGAAACTTTTGAAGGCTGTACTTCCATTGTTAGCAAGTAGCTAGCAGAATAATTGTTGTATACATGTGACTGAGTTACGTACATGTTATCATAATTGATAGCTTTGTATTTATTTGTGAAGGTTTTTATACTTGTGTGGTTTGAAACTGATACCTTTGCAAAAGAAGCTGATGGAAGTGATCCAGGGAATTGTTGACTACTCAGCCATTCAAAAGAGTAAAGTATCTTTCTAACACTGGACAACAGGGACCTTGCCGTAAGGTGTGTCAACTAAAAGCTCATGTCAGATAATTTTATTTTGAGATCTGATGCACTGTAAAGAAATGTTGACAACAGAAACTCTTGGCATGTAAATTCTTCATAACAACACAGCATTGCCAAGGTACAAAAAGACATAAAATCAGGAAATGTTTTTACAAGGATTTGCCCTCTCTTACCCCCCCCCCCCCCCCATATGGGGGATATATCCTTACATATCAGACCTTTAAGTATCCTAACCCCAGGGATGCAGAACTTTTTAACAAAAATTTCAAGTAGCGCCTTCTTTTTTTCTTTTCCCTGAGTTTTCCGACCTCACAGAAAATACTCATACAAATGTATCTTCAGTAAAGCAGAAACTGGTGAAACTGATCAATGACAGTTTGCTATTTACTCAAAAAGGAGCAGGAAAAAGCAATATGTCAGCTCTGGACAAATTAGGCAACCTGTACAGGTATTTCAGAGCTCTTTCTTGGAACAGTGTTATTTTACTATTGGCTCAAAAAATACCTGTAGGGGGTTGCCTGGTTATTCTTCACTTCTTATTTTGTTCAAGGTTTCAAAAGAAAGTCAATCAGATGGAAAATGGGATAGAATGGATGTGCTATAATGAAATGAGGAAACTATGGATGACATTACTGAAAGGCAGAAAGGGGCTATGATTTTGCTGCATAAGATGCTGATGAGGCTTTGTAAAGTGATGGTGCCAAAAAGAAAGGAGTTGGGAAAGTAGATACATAGCTGGCAGGCAGAGTGGACTAGGATGAAGTCAGGCATCAAAAATCTTCGAACCAGAGATGGTGCTGTCCTGATGGAATGTCTCCCTGGAGAGTGATGAGGATCACGAGGTGTGGAGGAAGGGTGCAGCGGCATGCAACAGACTGCAGGGAATGGGAAAATGATATGCTCCACCTGCTGTCTTAGTCTTCCTCTGCCTTCCTCATGTTTTCTCACATGTTTAGTTTAGCACACCACTTTGCATTATATATTTTTATCTGGATAACAAACCATGAGATTAACTAATTT
>NC_056742.1:458394094-458399094 GCF_019279795.1 Protopterus annectens | reverse complement strand
TATGAACCTATATATATATATATATATATATATATATATCACACACACAAACATATTATATATATATATATATATATATATATATATATATATATATATATATATATATATATATATATACACACACACACATATTTTATATATATATAGAGAGAGAGAGAGATAGATACACACACACACACACACACACACACACACACATACACAGACATATTTTATATATATATATATATATATATATATATATATATATATATATACACACACACACACACACACAGACATATTATATATATATATATATATATATATATATATATATATATATATATATATATATATTTATTAGGTTCATAGGTTCATAGGTTCATACTAGGCTATCTGCCCTAGGGCATTTATAAGCCTAGCCCGAGTGTGTGTGGCTTTCACCACCCCTTGGAATGAGAATACTATGCCCATTTAGGGTTTAGTTTACTGTGCCTCTGTCTAGTAGTGACACAGAAGTGACCCCCGGGGTAAATCTACGATCTCCCATCCACTCTTCAAGATTTTTCTTGAAGAGAGTCAGTGAGGGACTCTGCCTAACATGGACTGGGATTCTGTTCCAGAGTGTAGGGAGCCTCTGCATTATGAATCTGTCCCTCCAGGACGTCCTATTTATTTCTGTGTTGAGCTTCAAATCTCTCACTCTCGTGGCTCTGGTGGATTTGGATTTTCTGAGGTGGAGCATGTCCATTAATTCCAGATTGGACATGGCCTTGTACGTCAGACATAGATCGCCTCTGAGTAGGCAGTATGTGACTGAATAGAGCTGGAGTTTCTTCAGCCGGGCAGCATATGCCGGGCAGCATATGAGATATGTTTGAGACCCTTGATCCTCTTGGTGAGGTACTTTTGGGGTCTTTCTAACTGTTGCAGGTGTCAGGTAAGGTACATCCCAAATGGGGCATTGTATTCAATTATGGGCCTGATAAGGGAAGAGTACAGGGGCACAATGACCTCTCTTGATCTAGATGTGAATCCTTTCATGATAAGGTGGGTAATATAGAAGGTCTTCCTAACCACCTTGGCAATGTGAGTGTCAAATGAGAGGTTACTGTCAACTTAGGTCCCTAGGTCCCCGATTACTTCTTCCGTACTTAATGGATTACCACCTATGTGGTAATTTGTGGGTACTTTGTTTTTCCCAAAGGGTATGACTATACATTTTTTGGCGTTCAGTTTAAGGCCATGGCTCTGGCACCAGTTATCCATTTCTATGAGGCCTTTCTGAAGGATGCTTGTGTCCACTGGAGTATCAATTATGGCGCCCAGTTTGCAGTCATCTGCAAACTTTGTTAGCCACAATCCTCCTATGTTTGCTTGCACCTCAGAAAAATAAATGCAGAACTAGAGGGGTCCTAGAACCGAGCCCTGTGGGACACCGCTTGTGACTGGCTTAGAGTCTGACATGGCTCCAGCAATTCGGACCTTGTGGGTTCTGTCCTTGATCCAGTCTGCAACCCATCTTATGACATATGGGTTTACGTTTAAGCTGGTGAGCTTGTCTATGATGCCCGAGTGGGGTATTGTGTCGAAGGCTTTTGCAAGATCAAGGTAGGCTGTGTGAACTGCCTTACCCTCATCAATGGCCTTAGTGACTGTTTCAAAAAAGTCGACCAGGATCAAAAGGCAGGATCTGCCCTTGACAAAGCCGAATTGGGTAGGATCCAGTGTCTGTAGGTCCCTAATGTCTTTGTTTATGAGTTCCATAATGATCCTATCCATATGTTTGTAGACCAGGCTCATCAAGCTTATGGGGCGGTAATTTCCAGGGTCTGTAGAAGCACCTTGTTTGTGGAGTGAGACCACTGTTGCTGTACGCCATTCTTTGGGTATGTATCCTGTAGTAAGGCTAAGATTAAACAGCAGCCTTATGTGCGGGTTTAGTTCCTCTTGGAGTTCATGTAGCACGCAACCCGGGATACCATCTGGTCCCATTGATGCTGTATTTTTAGCTTTTGAGAGGGCGACTCTCACCTGGGCATCTGAGATGTCAGGGAGGCTACACTCTGCTGGGATAGATATTTCGCCTTTTGGGGGGGGGGGGGCGAGAAATTTGCACTGAACCTGTCTGCCAGTTTGTTGGCAATGTCTGTGGGTTCAGTGTATTTTTTGTCATTTTGGACTAACTCTGAGCATATCTGGGAGTTTCCACCCAGGTTTCTAACATAACTAAAGAAGGTCTTATGATTGTCTTTAGTGTCTTTTGTGATTTTTCTCTCAAAGTTGGCCTTTGATGATTTTATGAGTGATCGTAGTTTTTTGCTAGTACTGATCAGAGATGCCTTCCCTTTTGGGGATTTTGCTCTGTCATGTAGTAGCTTCCTCCTCCTGTTGTAAAGCTTGTTCATGGCTGGGGTCCACCAGACAGGACGCCTGCCTTTGGGGGAATGGGTCTTGGTTTTATTTGGGATTGCATGATCCATGCATTCTTGAAGGTGTCCGTAGAAAGCGTTTATAAAGGATTCAGTGGTGTGGGGTGTGGTTTTTACTGGCCCAGGGGCCTTGAAGGATACCACTTCAGTCTTAAGAAGTGTGAAGTCAGCTTTTGAGAAATTCTTCACTGTGGTCTTTTGTGCTGGGGTGGGGGCGGGATGTGGATTTCCAGTGAGATTAATTTATGGTCTGATCTCACCAATGAGGGGTATACTTCCGGTGTGGAGCATTGTGTCCCCATGTTTGTGATGATCAGGTCTAGTATATTATCTCCTCTTGTGGGAGTGGTGAATAGTTGTTCCATCGCATTTGAGTTTATGAATTCTAGGAACCTTTGGGCTAGGGTGTTGGGGCTTGAGTAATGCTCCCAGTCTATGTTTGGGTAGTTGAAGTCCCCCAATATGATGGTATTTGGAGAGACATTCATACTCTCCAGTGTCTTCAGGAAGGCTGAGTGGGGTTCCTGAGTTTGAGAGGATGGTCTGTAGCATGCTACAAACTGTAGGGCAGTTTTGCCTACGGTTAGTTGCACCTAGATTGTCTCCGATGCTTCGTGAGTTGCCACTAACCTGGAGGTGTGGGTATCTTTGATGAATATGGATACTCCCCCTCCTTTTGTGGTTCGGTCCAAGTTTTGAGGCCGAAAAGCATGATATGAGGTATAACCTGGTAGTGCTGGGGTGCTCTCAGGAGCCTTGAACCAGGTTTCAGTCACTGCACAGACATCGATGTTCTCCATACTGAGGAGGGCTTTGAGAGCGTGCATCTTGAGGTTTAGACTTCTGGCGTTGAGCAGCATTACCCTTAGTTTTTTTCCACTTGTATTTTCTAGGGAGGTGGGTTTGTCTTTTGAGACTTGCCTAAAAAAGGCACTATGGGGGTGGCAAGAGCATTGGCCAATATCCGGAAGCCCAGGGGTGACAGGTGCAAGCCGTCCCTTGTGAAGCAGCGTGGCTTGTCAAGCATGTCATCCCAAGCAGACAGACATTGGATCCCTTTAGAATGACACCAGTAATTGAGCCTATTGTTAAAGCTGATCATTTTGTCTTTGTACTGTGGTATCATTCTTGGTGAGAGTAAGATGCGGCTCAGGGTCAGAGTCATACCAGCATGGGCTACATAATCAGAGAGCTCCTCTATGTCTCTTTTCATGTAATCCAGGGAGGTAAGTCTCAGGTCATTCACACCGGCATGGACAATGACTGAGTCATATTTGTACTTGCTTTGGAGTGACCTGAGTGCTTGTGTTATGTGGCGGATTCTAGCGCCTGACAGGCAGCTTACTGTAACCTTTTCCTTGTTCAGTCTGGTGAGCGGGACGTCAGTGTGTCTGACTATGGAGTCACCTATTACAAGTGTATCAGGCATGTTGTTTGGCCTTAAGGGCTGTGACTGTTTGGCACACTGACTTTGTGAACTATGTGTTGCATGTGCTGTGTTTTGAGGTAGTGGTTGCTTGGATGTCTGCTTTGGAGGCCTCTGTTGCTTTGGTAGATTTTTAATTAGAGCCTCCGAGTATGTTTTTGTGTGTTTATGTGTTTGGTTTGCAGTTGTGATAGGTCTATGTGAGTCTGGGATTGTGGTGTGCTTGGTTACCTTCTCCTCCTGACTGGTTTTTCCAGTACTGAGTCGAGAGAGCTCAGCCTCCAGTTTGGCTATATAGTTGCATCTCTCACATATATTTGTATTTGTTGGGAGGAGGAGAGGGTTGTCTGTGTACATGAGGCAGTTGTAACATTGCCTCAAGACTCCCCAATTCACCAGCTGAACTGGAGAGGATGCCAGTAATTGACCCTTCGACATGCTAGAATAGTGGAAGGGATTGCTGTGTAACTGAGTCAGAAAGGACCTATAGGGTAATGAGTATTCAAGGGGATTGTAGGTGGATGTAGTGCTTTCTTTTTGTTTAAGAGTGCTTTACCTGTGTATAAATGCTTTAGGAGCAACTGCTGGGCTTTTTAGATAGAGAATAGACTGTAAAGATAGAAAGTAGAGCAGTTCTAAGGGAAAAACTGAAGAGCAGACTTTGTGGAGGCAGAAATAGTTTAAACTAGTTTAACCGGCGCTGCCCGATGCCGCGCTATGGCTAAATCGTGCAAAAGCATGCAAACGAGCGCTAACGTGTATTTTTAGGCAGGGAACTTCAAAGAGCTAGAAATGGCCCAAAATGACCAATTACTACAAGATTCTTGTGCTGAGGTCACTCCTTCAGGGACAGAGAGGCTGCTCAAGACTCCCCACTCCCACTGGTGAGCAAAGAAACTTTCTTCAATCCAAGTAAGGTAATGGGGAACACAGGAACTATCCCAAAGTCCAGAATACAGCAAAGCCTGTATAGGGGACTATTCTAGTCAGGAAAGGTGGGAAACAAGGATATTTTTTTTTTATTTTTTTTTTTCAAGAAGGCAACAGGAAAATGCAGAAAAACAACAGTATCTATATACACACAGACATATTATATATATATATATATATATATATATATATATATATATATATATATATATACACACACACACACA
>NC_056742.1:458348533-458386033 GCF_019279795.1 Protopterus annectens | reverse complement strand
TCCTGTAGACCTTTAGTGCTGATAATATTGACAATGGAACCTGTATCTTCCTCTTAGTTAACTAACTATTCATAACCTCTAGTTTTATTTATGAAGCTGTTTCTGCCAGAAATCCTATTTTGCATCTAGTACTGAAAATGACAGATTTGACATACTTGAAATTGCATCATCGAATCTTGGTTACACCTATTGCATCTGCCTGACAATTTCTCATAACTTAGAATAATAATTCACAGAAAAAAGATAAATGATTTCTTTTAACTGGAAGAAATCTCTAACCACTCACCTCCATGGAGTGTATGGTACTATGGATACCAACATTTCTTCCTTTGAAGCATTGCTATGGCATGCATTGCAGATGATGCAGCTCTGTATTACTTGTTCCATTTGACTAGACACTTAAGCACAATGTTTTATATCTCCTATTGCTTACTTTTGTTATAATAGCCTGAGATTTAATTTGTGAGTTTTTTCAAAGTCTTGACTTCTTGCTTATTTGATAACAGTTATTTTATTTGTCAGGTATGGACATTAATCTCTGGATGACCTGAGGTGGAATTTATACTACTAGTGGAAATTTGGCCAGTGTATTGGGCTGAAGAAAAATATGACTAAACGTCTTTCCTTCTTTTCTTTGGAATACCTTTCAGTAACTCATTTCTGTGTCACTGTCAGTATATTTCTGAAGTCATTTTACTTTTTATGCATTTGTTAATGGTAAGAGCTGTAAACATTTGCTTCTTCAAGTAGTTTTCCTCACTTCTCTGACAAATATGCAACTGTATATGAGATGGATAGTGCCTCACCTGGTGTTTGCTTCATACTGGTTTAGGTTAAGTGACATCCCTTGAAGTTCTAGACCTCCTGTGCAGAAACTTTCTGATCATGCTCTGCAAGGGTTTGTTGTTTGGTTCCTTTTGAACATTTTACCATAGATATAGTCAAGGAAAAGTTCACAGTCGTACTTTACTGCTAAAACTTTGTTTTCTGTCTCAAAAAAATATTTTTTCTGCATCTGTAAAATGTTTTGTTTCATAGACAGCTCATATTTTCTCTTGTAAGATCATAGCTTCTACACCAATCAGATTCATGTCTACTTGAAACAAAACTGTCTGATTTATATGATTGTATTTTAACATGGTTCTATCAGTAGCCAGTTGGTTAAGCATTTCCTATTCCTAGCATAATTCCTGGGTTACACCTTGCTCTAATAGATTTTAAAGGTAGTAATTTCTTAATTTATTTATTTATTTCTTAATTATTTAATTAATATTTTCTTAATTCCTAGAATATTCTGTAATGCCTGATTGTGTTCTGTATTTATTATTTCTATATGATATCTTAGATCTTCTAGAATTTGACTATTACCATTAATTTCAGACTTGTCAATGTTGTTTTACATTTGCTTTATTTGTCTTGAAATTATATTGTCTTAATCAGGTCAGCAACTGTGTCACTCTCTTGAAATGCTCTCATTGTACCTGACTTTCACTAACAGATCACAAACTATACTGAGAACATTTTCTAAGCATCAGTTACTTGTACACCTGATCTTTGGAATACCTTTGGTGCTGATTATATTGAAAATAGAATATGTATCTTCCTCATAGTTAATTAACTATGCATAACCTGTAGTTTTATTTATGAAACTTTTTCTGCCAGAAATCCTGTTTTGCATCTAATACTGAAAATGACAGATTTTACATACTTGAGATGATGGCATCAAATTTAAGCTATGGGTAATATTTTCTTTTAATTGCTTTTTAACTTAATTGGTGTGAGTGAAATATGAATGTTATCTTTCTTTGCCACAGTGTTCATACTGTACATCTATTATAATGGTTACAATTGCTTCCTAATGATGCAAGCTTTCCACTTGCTTTACTTTATGAAATGATTTACTTCTGAGAACTTGTGGTGCTTTTCTAGGAGCAAAAATCACTGGCACTGTTTGAGACTTTATTTCTGTATGATATTCTCCTAGTGAACTTTATAAGGCTATGAATAAAAAAAACAGTCTGGTAAGTTATCACTGTTTCGGTTCTGTGCAGCATCTGACATGTCTTTGTAACTGATTGATTGATTGATTGATTGATTACCAAATGGACTGTTTGGTTTTAAACTACAAATTTGTTCTACCTTTTAGCTTTTTACAAGATAGAAGATGCATAATATTTGGAGAAGTGGCTTTTATTTATTCTTTCATTCTTTCATTCTTTGTTGACTGGGGATGACCTGAGGTGGAATTTATACTACTAGTGGAAATTTGGCCAGTGTATTGGGAAAATTCTGCTACTCTTTTTGATAGTTGCCATGTGATCTTTTACATTTTCCTAAGCATTAACCAACTTAATCAGATGGGAACTCAGTTTAATGTTTCATTCAAAGGATGGCATACTCAAGAGTATAGCACCCCCTTAATGATGAACTTTAGCAAAAGCAGTCTGAAAATGAATACAACCACCTGGTATGGGAATAGAACCCAAAGCCTTTTGATCACATAGTCTTAAAGAAGAAGCATGCTAGCTGTTGTGCTACCAACACTTACTATGCTTTGAAAAATAATTTTGTACCTCTTATTTTTGTATTTACGTGGCAGATTTTGTTAGCCTGATATATTTGGCTGGTAGATAGAACTTGTTAACAATCTGTGCACAGCTTTCTGGTCAGAGATATATAGCCCAGTAGGTTTAAAAGTATGATCAGATAAAAAATTATATTCTACTCTTGAGTCTAGAATAAATTTTGCATTCTGCTTATTAATTCTCTATATTTTGTCCAAGATTCTAAAATGCATTATTGCCATGCTGCTTCTCATGCTTAGCAATCATTTTTACATTTCACTTTACTAGCTATTCGCACTTGTCCCCTCCCTACCCATAAGTAGCTTAAGTTTGCATATAATTTCAATAAAATGCAAATTATTGTAACAACACTTGCGTATGCTTTAAATATCTTAGCAAGAGGTCCTTTTCTTGAAGAGGCAAGGATTTCCCTAATGCTTATAGCTGCAATCGATTGTGTAAGACTTGAATTACAATTTCACATTATCTTGATGATTGACTCTCTTTTCATATCTGGGATTCATGAAACATATTCTGACTTATTTTTCATCTTTGCCTTATTGTTTGCCTTACATTTTTATTTTATATGCATCATTTTCTGAGTTCATTATTTTTACTGTGTAGTAGTAATTTTACTTGTTCTGCCTACACCCACATTGTATCTATTTCTCTTTACACATCTGCCATTTGCTTCATTAGTTCTCATATAAAGAGGCAATATGTCTGTTATTACAGAATCATATCACTCACTGGATGTAAGGTCTTTTGGCTTTATTCGTCAGGTCAGCAAGATAAGAATCTATTTTCATGGCAGGACTTTGTGCTCCTGTAAATAATAGATATCTAATAGATAGCAAGTTCTTTCAGGGCTGAAAATAATCCACAAATCTCTCTCAACTTGCTGCTAGTTTCTGTTTTCTTTTTTTTCATGGAAACAAAAACAAATACCATTAAAGAGGAATTACACCATAACCATAGCAATTCCTTTCCCTAGAATGAATTTTCCTCCGCATAGAAAGATCCTCATATTTCCACACACTGAAAAAGAATGATAACATTTTTATTTCCATCTGTAGCATTTCTAACCTGGTCACCTTTCACAGTACACACCGTATTAGGACTGAATTAAATCTCATATTGCTTCTTAGGAATTTGTCTTCCTTGTTCTTGAATCATTTACCAGCCACATATGAATGTTTCTTGCTAAAGAAAATTGCCATATGAAGTTGTCTGCAGTTCTGTTTTGCTATTTGCACAATCCCCACACTTGCATGCATTAAAAGGGAAGAGTCTCCCAGAAGAGTGGAACCACTTCTTGCATGAACTTAGATTTCACACAAATAGTGATTGCCCACAGAAAACAAAGATTACAGTTCCCTTAAACTAGCACTGTTTATTGAAATAACATTAAAAAGAACATCACTAACTCTACAAAACACAAATATCAAAAACAACAACCCACATTCTGCAAAACCAGCTAACCAATCCACTTCACAAAATTCAGCCTGAAAATATTACAAGTAAATGTGAGCAACTAAGTTCTTGAGTGATTCTTCATATATTTGAATGATTATAGGTTCATAGGTTCATAAGTAGGTACTAGGCTATTGGCCCAAGGGCTTAAGTAAGCCTAGCCAACAAGGTTCCCTGGCTTACGCCACATAAGAAAGTTAATTTCCTGTGCCCCTGTCAAGCAGAGCCACAGAAGTGATCCCCGGGGTGTATTTCCTATTTCCCATCCACTCATCAAGATTTTTCTTGAAGAGTGCTAATGAGGAACTTTGCTTGACATAGATGGGTAGCTTGTTCCAGAGTATAGGAAGTCTCTGGGACAGGAATCTATCCCTCCATCATGTTCTGTTTATTGTGGTGACAATATTTAGGTCCCTAGAGCATGTAGCTCGGAGGGATTGAGATTTCTTTAGGTGTAGCATGTCTAACAGCTCTGGGTTTAACATAGTTTTATATGTTAGGCATAGATCTCCTCAGAGTAGGCAATATGCTACAGAGTAAAGCTGGAGTTTTTTGAGATGGTTAGTGTAGGGCATTTGTTTGAGGCCAGTAATCCTCTTTGTGAGGTACTTCTATGGCCTTTTCAGCTGCTGCAGATGTCTTGTGAGGTACATTCCAAAAGGGGCATTGTACTCTATAATGGGTCTAATGAGTACCGAGCAGAGGGGAACAATGACCTCTTTTTTCCTGGATGAGAACCCTTTTGTGATGAGGTATCCCACATAGAAGGATTTCCTGACTACTGTGGCGATGTGATTATCAAAGGAGAGACTACTGTCCACCTGGGTCCCAAGGTCTCTTATCACACATTTGGTGTTAAGTAGACTGCCATTTATGTGGTAGTTCATGGGTACAGAGTTTTTACCAAAGGGGATGACAATGCACTTTTTGGCATTGAGCTTGAGGCCATGTCTCTGACACCAGGCATCTGTCTCAGTGAGGCTTTTCTGTAGGATGTCCACATAATTTGGGGACTCAACTATGGCTCCTAGGTTGCAGTCATCTGCAAGCTTCATTAGCCGGAGGCCTTCTGTGTTAGTCTGTACTTCAGAGAACCAAACAGGAGATTTCCCAGGACTGAACCCTGTGGTACTCCACTTGTCACTGGTTTGAAGTCAAATTTGGAGTCTGCAACTTTTACAGTCTGGGTTCTGTCAGTGAGCCAGTTGGCAAACCATCTTGTGATGTAGGGACTTATGCCTAGTTTAGTGAGTTTAGCTATAATTCCAGAATGGGGGATGGTGTCAAAAGCCTTGGTGAGGTCAAGTACCTGTGCACTGAGAGAGAGCCTTACAAGACTACCTGCAAATATATAGAGCTGAGTATATTTTTCTGTATTATTCTGTATTATAGAGCTAAATTGTTGCTTAGATATCTGTTGTCTTACTGTTCTGCAAATATACAGAGATCAGTATATATTTTTCTGGTTTTATAATTTGCACTGTGATTCCTCACATCTCCGTTGAAACTGTCCCCCCCCCTGTTCTTGGTTGTAGTTTAAATTTGGTGGCTTTTGCAGTGCCCGCCCCACTGTAGATTTGATCTAGGACACTAACCAGTCCCATCTCTTTACCACGTTCTACCTAATAAACCCTTTCTGCACTTGCTTTTAGTCCTTTTTAATTTAATTACATTTGTTCAAACTGTGTGTGGACTAATATTGCTACATACTCAAGTGTGCCAGCTTGCACTGCATGTGAATTGTTTTTACTACTGTTTTTGCTACTTTTCTGAAAAAAAAATTGTAAGCCTGTTTCCTACCTTTCCTGTAATTAGTGTTCCAGATACAGATTTGCTGTATCCAGGACTGTTTGTAAGCTTCCGAGCCCCCCAGGCCTTTCTGTGTTAGAGGGAAGCTTTCTAGCTTATCAGTGGGAGTGGTAAGCATTAGGTAACCTGCCTACCACATGAGTGGTTCTGGCCTAGAATTTGTAGTTATTGGCTGTTTCGGTGGCCTTCCATCTCTCTCAACTTTCTGATTTGAAGGCCTGCATTTGCACTTGTTTCTGTCCTGTAACTGCTGGGCCCATCTCATTTGCTCACTCAAAAAAAAAAAAAAAAAAAATTTTATCTGCTTTTACTGTATATGTGTTTCTTCCTACTTTATTTTGCTTTTGCGTCATCTTAATAGTACTCATTTGTATTTATTACTGCTTGGTGTAACTCATTCTAAGCCTTTTAGTTTAAGCACTTGGGCTTCAAACCAGTTGTTTTACATTAAGAAGGTTTGTGGTCTGCACTGTAGTGGCAGAACAGGTAGCTTACATCCTTCTAAGTTGGGAACTGCTGATTGAGGGCTCAGTGTCTGTTATTCTAAGAGTGTATTAATTCTGGTTTAAGCACTTGGGCTTCAGGCCAGTTATTTTACATTAAGAGGGTTCATGGTCTACACTCTTGTGGGAGGAGAGGCTGGACACTGCCCTTCTGAGATGGGAATTTCTGGTTAAAGGCTTATAGTGCCTGCATATTTGAACTGCTTATTACTGAAATTGGTACACCTTGTTTGCTGTAGCATAGACTAGATCCAGGCCTGCTGAATCTAGCTTTGTTTGTATAACTTGAGCACTAATCCAGGCATTCTTTAAATTATTCAGTTGTATTTATTACTGCTTGGTAGTAACTTGATTAAAGTGTAGCTATCATTCTAAGTCTTTGGATTAAGCACTTGGGCTTCAGACCAGTTGTTTTACATTAGGAAGGTTTGTGGCCTGCACTGTGGTGGCAGGACAGGTAGTTTACATCCTTCTAAGTTGGGAACTGCTGATTGAGGGCTCAGTGTCTGTTATTCTAAAAGTGTATTAGTTCTGGTTTAAGCACTTGGGCTTCAGGCCAGTTATTTTACATTAAGAAGGTTCATGGTCTGCACTCTTGTGGGAGGAGAGGCTGGACTCTGCCCTTCTGAGCTGGGAATTTCTGGTTAAAGGCTTATAGTGCCTGCATATTTGAACTGTTTCTTACTGAAATTGGTACACCTTGTTTGCTGTAGAATAGACTAGATCCAGGCCTACTGAATCTAGTTTTGTTTTTATGCTTGTTTGATTGCTTGTTATTTCCCTGAAACGCTAATTCCACCTGAAACGCTGCTTCGCAGCACTTCTGTGGATCCCTAGTGATAGTTGCATTGCTTACTGTACTTATTTCCTTGTTTCACTTGAAAGAAAGTTACTGTTTGTCGTTTTTGCATTTAAGTTACCTGTAACACATTGCATTTAAGTTACCTGGCACTTGCTCACTAAAGCAATTATATAAGTCAGCACTAAAAAATTAAAAGCACTACACCCTCACAAACTCCCCTTGAGTACCTTGATCCCCATTGGCCCTTTTTTTCAATTATAAAGGAATTCCCAATACTATTCTAGCATGTCCAAAGTTCAGCTGTCAATCTCCTCTCTGGTCCAGCTGGTGAATTTGGGAATCTTGAGGCAATGTTACAACTGCCTCATGTACACAGGCAACCCTCTCCTCCTCCCAACAAATTCCAACAGATGTGAGAGATGCAACCATATAGCCAAACTGGAGGCTAAGCTCTCTCAACTCAGTACTGGTGTAACCAGTCAGGAGGAGAGGAAACCACACTCACTACAATTCCAGTCTCACATAGACCTACCACGACAGCAAACCAAACACATAAACACACAAAAACATACTCGAAGGCTCTAAATAAAAATCTGCCTAAGCAGCAGAACCTCCAAAGCAGACACCCAAGCAACCGCTACCCCAAAACAAAACACGTGCAACACATAGCAAACAAAGCCAGTGTGCTGAACAGTCACAGCCCTTAAGGCTAAACAACACACCTGTTACACTTGTAATAGGTGACTCTATCATCAGGCACACTGATGTCCCACTCACCAGGCGGAACAAGGAGAAGGTCACGGTGAGCTGCCTGTTGGGCGTGAGGATCCGCCACATAACACAAGCACTCAGGTCACTCCAAGGCAAGTACAAATATGACTCGGTCATTGTCCATGCTGGTGTGAATGACCTGAGATGTACCTCCCTGGACTACATGAAAAGAGAATTAGAGGAACTCTCTGAGCATGTAGCCCAAGCCGGTATGACCCTGACCTTGAGTAACATCTTACCTTCACCAAGAGTGATGCCACAATATGAAGACAAGATGATAAATTTCAACAATTGGCTTAAGTATTGGTGTCATTCAAAGGGGATCCAATGCCTGTCAGCCTGGGATGACATGTTCGACAAGCCACGATGCTTCACTAGGGATGGCTTGCTCCTGTCACCCCTGGGCTTTTGGATATTGGCAAAGGCTCTTGCTTCTCCCATAGTGCCTTTTTTAGGCAAGGCTCAAAAGACAAACCCACCTCCATAGGTATCAGAAGGGATAAGAAACTAAGAGTATTGCTACTCAACGCCGAAATTCTAAACCTCAAGATGCACACACTTGAAACTCTCCTTAGCATGGAGAACATCGATATCTGTGCAGTAACAGAAACCTGGTTCAAGGCTCCCGAGAGCACCCCAGCACTACCAGGTTATACCTCATACCATGCTTTTCGGCCCCAAAACTTGGACTGAACCACAAAAGGAGGGGGAGTATCAATATCCGTCAAAGATACCCACACCTCCAGGTTGGTGGCACAGCACGAAGCATCAGAGAATATCCATGTGCAACTAACAGTGGGTAAAACTGCCTTCCAGTTTATAGCCTGCTACAGACCACCCTCCCAAACCCAGGAACCCCATTTGGCCTTCCTGAGAACACTGGAAAATATGAAGGTCTCTCCAAACACCATTATATTGGGTGACTTCAACTACCCAAACATAGACTGGGAGCATTACTCTAGCTCCAACACCCTAGCCCAAAGGTTCCTAGAATTTATAAACTCAAATGTTATGGAACAACTTGTTACCACTCCCACAAGAGGGGAAAACATACTGGACCTGATCATCACCAACATGGGGACTCTATGCTCCAGACCAGAAGTGTATCCCTCACTGGTAAGATCAGACCATAAACTAATCTCACTGGATATTCACATCCCGACCCCACCCCCTGCCCAGAAAACCACAGTGAAAAACTTCTCTAAAGCAAATTTCACACTCCTCAAAACCGAGGTGGAATCCTTCAAAGCCCCTGAGTCTGTGGAAAATATGGCCCAGACTGCAGAATCCTTTATAAATGCATTCTATGAACACCTTCAGGAATGCATGGATCATGCAATCCCAAATAAAACCAAGACCCAATCCTCCAAAGGCAGATGTCCTGTGTGGTGGACCCCAGCCATAAACAAACTATACAATAGAAGGAGGATGCTACTACATGATAGAGCAAAATCCCAAAAATGGAAGGCATCTCTGATCAGTATTAGAAAAAAACTACGGGCACTCATAAAATCATCTAAGGCCAGCTTCGAGAGAAAAATTGCACAGGACACTAAGGATAATCACAAGGCTTTCTTTAGTTATGTTAGGAACCTGGGTGGGAATTCCCAGATATGCTCAGAATTACTCCAAAATGACACAAAATACATCGAACCCACAGACATTGCCAACATCCTAGCTGACAGGTTCGGCACAAACTTCTCCCCCCTCCCCACCAAAAGGGCAAATATCTATCCCAGCAGAGTGCTGCCCCCCTGACATCTCAGATGCTCAGGTAAGAGCTGCCCTCTCCAAAGCAAAAAACACAGCATCAATGGGACCAGACGGTGTCCTGGGCTGCGTCCTACATGAACTCCAAGAAGAGCTAAACCCAAACATAAAACTACTGTTCAATCTCAGCCTTACTACAGGATATGTACCCAAAGAGTGGCGTACAGCAACAGTGGTCCTTCTCCACAAAGGTGGTGCCTCAACGGATCCTGGAAACTATTGCCCCATAAGCCTGACTAGCTTGGTCTGCAAAGCTATGGAAAGGATCATCATAGACCTCATAAATAAAGATACTGGGGACCTACAGACACTGGATCCTACCCAGTTCAGCTTTGTTAAGGGCAGATCCTGCCTCTTAAACCTGGTCAATTTCTTTGAAACAGTCACCAATGCCATTGACGAGGGGAAGGTGGTCCACACAGCCTTCCTGGACCTCGCAAAAGCCTTCGATACAATACCCCACTCGGGCATTATAGATAAGCTCACCAGCTTAAATATAAACCCCTATGTCACTAGATGGGTTGCAAACTGGCTCAAGGACAGAACCCACATGGTTAGAATTGCTGGAGCCATGTCAGACTCCAAACCAGTTACAAGTGACATCCCACAAGGCTCAGTCCTGGGACCTCTCTTGTTCGGTATATATTTCTCGGAGGTACAGGCCAACACGGAAGGACTGTGGCTGACCAAGTTCGCAGATGACTGTAAACTGGGCGCCATAATCGACTCTCCAGCCGACACAAGCATCCTCCAAAAGGGCCTTATAGAAACAGACAACTGGTGCCAGAGGCATGGCCTCAAGCTAAACGCCAAAAAGTGTATAGTCATCCCCTTTGGCAAAAACAAAGTGCCCACAAATTACCACATAGGTGGTCATCCATTAAGTACAGAAGTAGTAATTAGGGACCTGGGGACCCAAGTTGATAGCAATCTCTCATTTGACAACCACGTGGCCAAAGTGGTTAGAAAAACATTTTATATAGCCCACCTAATCATGAAGGGATTCACATCTAGATCAGGGGAGGTCATCGTGCCTCTTTACCTATTCCTCATCAGGCCCATAATTGAGTACAATGCCCCTTTTGGGATGTACCTTACCAGATACCTGCAGCAACTGGAAAGACCCCAAAAGTACCTCATCAAGAGGATCAAAGGGCTCAAACAGATGCCATATGCTGCCCGGTTAAAGAATCTCCAGCTCTACACAGTGGCATACCGCCTGCTCAGAGGCAATCTGTGCCTAACGTATAAAGCCATGTCCAACCCGGAATTAATGGACATGCTGCACCTCAGAAAATCCAAATCCCATTGAGCTACGCGCTCGAGAGACTTGAACCTCAGCACTGAAATAAATAGGACATGCTGGAGGGACAGATTCATAACCCAGAGGCTCCCTTCACTCTGGAATAAAATCCCAGAACAGGTTAGGCAGAGTCCCTCATTGACTCTCTACAAGAGGAATCTTGATGAGTGGATGGGAGATCATAGGTTTACCCCGGGTATCACTTCTGTGTCACTGTTAGACAGAGGCACAGTATACTAACCTCGAAAAAGGGCATAGCAAAATTCATTTAAAATGGGTGGCGAAAGCCAAACACACTCTGGCTAGGCTTATAAATGCCCTAGGGCAGGTAGCCTAGTATGAACCTATGAACCTATGATAGGCTGTGTGAACCACCTTACCCTCGTCTATGGCTTGGGTGACTGCTTCAAAGAAGTCGATCAGGTTCAGAAGGCATGTTCTGCCTTTCAGAAAAACGAATTGTGTGGGATCCAGAGTTTGGAGGTTATCAATATCTTTGTTTATGAGCTCCATGATGATACTTTCCATGGCCTTGCAGACCAGGCTCATCAGGCTAACAGGGCGATAGTTCCCAGGCTCAGTGGTGGCACCCCCTTTGTGGAGTGGGATAACTGTTGCTGTGTGCCATTCAGTGGGCACAAAGCCTGATGTGAGACTATGACTGAACATGGTGCTTAGGTGGGGAGCCAGTTCATTCTGAAGTTCATGTAAAATGCAGCCTGGGATGTTGTCCGGTCCCATGGATGCTGTGTTTTTGATTTTAGAGAGTGCAGCTTTTACCTGCATAGATGTGATTACAGGGACTCTGCATTCTTCCTGTATTGATATGGACCCTTTAGCGGGTGAGAAAGGGGTAAAGTTAGCACTGAACCTATCTACCAGAATGTTGGCAATATCAGTTGGTTCTGTAATTTTCATGCCGTTGTGCTGTAACTCAGAGCAGATCTGGGTGTTGCCATTGAGCGTCTTGACATAGCTATAGAATGCTTTGTGGTTGTCCCTAGAATCAGTGGCGATTTTGTTTTCGCAGCTAGCTTTGCAGGATCTTATAAGGGATCTCAGCTTCTTACTGAGGCTGACCAGGGAGCTCCTCCACTCATGGGACTTTACTTTCTTTTGCAACAGTTTCTTCCTTCTGTTGTAGAGTTTGTTTATGGCAGGAGACCACCAGATTGGCTTTGTTTTTTTGGAGGATAGCATCTTGGTTCTGTTAGGGATAGGACGATCCATGCACTCGTGTTAGTGCTTATAGAGTGCATTTGTGTAGGATTCAGCAGTCGTAACTGCATTGTCCATCTGCATGGGTGTCATGAAGATCGCCACTTATGTCTTAAGAAGCATGAAGTTGGCTTTGGAGAAATTTTTTACAGTGGTTTCCTTAATGGTGGGTAGGGGCGGGATGTGGATATCTAGGGTGATTAGCTTATGGTCAGATCTGACCAACGAGGAGTTGAACAGGTGTGGGACACCGGTCACTCATGTTGGTAATGACTGGGTCTAGGATATTTTTGACCCTGGTGGGGGTGTGGATAAGTTGATCCAGGCATTGGAATTTATGAATTCCAGAAAGTGTTGAGTGAAGGAGTTGGTATATGATTAGTTTTCCCAGTTAATGGTGGGGTAGTTGAAATTGCCCATTATTAGGGTGTTTGGTTGAACCCTAATATTTTCCAGTAAATCAATAAAAGAGAAGTGGGAATATTGGAGCATGGTGGGGAATCTGTTGCAAGCTACAGTTTGGACTGCAGTTTTGCCCAGAGTTAGTTGCACTTGGATAACCTTGGATGCATTATGCTGTGCAACTAGCCTGTAGGTGTGGATATCTTTAATGAATATGGACACACCTCCTCCTTTGGTATTCTGGTCCATATTAGATGGCTGAAAAGTGTGGTATGAGTTATAGCCTGGTAATGCAGGGGTGCTCTCTAGAGCCTTGAACCAGGTCTCAGTCACTGCACAGATATCGATGTTCTCCATTTTAAGAAGTGCCTTGAGTGAGTGCATTTTGAGATTTAGACTTCTAGCATTAAGTAGCATTACCAGCAGTTTTTGCTTGCCTGTTCCTGTTATGGTGGTGAATTTGTCATTTGAATCTTGCCTAAAAAAGTCACTATAGGGGCGGCAAGACCCTTAGCCAGTATCCGGAATCCCAGGGGTGACAGGTACAGGCCATCTCTGGCAAAGCATCATGGTCTGTCGACCATGTCATCCCAGGTAGACAGATACTGGATCCCCTTAGAATGATGCCAGAAGCTTAGCCAATTGTTGAAGTCAATCATTTGTCCTTGTACTGCGGTATCATTCTGAGCGATGGCAGGATGCTGCTCAGGGCTAGGGTCATACTTGCCTGGGGTACAAGATCAGAGAGCTCTTCCATGTTTCTTTTCATGTAGTCCAGGGAGGTATGTCTCAGGTCATTCACACCAACATGGACAATGACAGAGCCATATTTGTACTTGTTGTGGAGTGACCTGAGTGCGTGGGTTATGTGGCGGATCCTGGCACCCGACATGCAGCTGACAGTAACCTTCCCCTTGTTTAGCCTGGTGAGTGGGACTTCAGTGTGCCTGACTATAGAGTCACCTATGACTAGAGTGTTAGGTACGTTGTTTTGCATTATGGGCTGTGGTTTATTGACACACTGAGTCTGTGGGTTATGTGTCATTTGGGTTGTGTTGTGGGGTGGTGGTTGCTTGCGTTTCTGCTTTGGAGGTCTCCGTTACTTGAGCAGATTATTATTGAGAGCCTCCGTGAATGTTTTTGTGTTTCTATGTGTGGATTTTGGTGGTGTATGTTTAGTGGGACTATGTGATGAGTGTGGTGTGGTGCAAGTGCTTACCTCCTTCTCTTGACTGTCAAGTTCAGTCTTGGTTGGAGAGAGCTTTACCTCCAGTTTGGCTAGATAAGTGCATCTCTCACAGGTTGTGGTGTTGGGTGTTCGGAGGAGAGGGTTGTCTGTGTACATTAGGCAATTACTACATTGCCCCAAGATGCCCATATTCATCAGATAGACAGGAGAGAACATTTGGGAGCTGACCCTTGGACATGCCTGAATAAAAAACTACTTTCCTCTAGACAAATGAAGAACTTGAGTATAAGAGCTGTTTTTCTCTAAGCAAGTGAGGAAAGTAAGTACAAAAACTGTTTTCGTCTAGGTAAAGAGGAAGGTTAAGTGCTGTAGTAATTTGTAGCTTATTTAGTGCTAATAACAAGTTCTGAACAAGTGCTGAGCATGAATAAGCAAATTCAAGTGCTAAAACTAAGAATCTATACCTGGATCCTGTGGTAGATAGGCTACCTAGTGCTTACCACTCCCACTGATAAGCTAGAAGGCTTCCCTCCAACACATAAAGGCTTGGGGGGCTCAGAAGCTTTCAAGCAGTCCTGGATACAGCAAATCTGTATCTGGACTAGGCTAGTTACAGGAAAGGTGGGAAACAAGCGCAAATGCTGGCTTTTAAACCAGAAAGTTGAAAGAGATGGAAAAACTGCTCAAATGACCAATAAACTACAATTTCTGGGCCAGAAACCGCTCTTGTGGTAGATAGGCTACCTAGTGCCTACCACTCCCACTGATAAGCTAGAAGGCTTCCCTTCAACACAGAAATGCTTTGGGGGCTCAGAAGATTGCAAATAGTCCTGGTTACAGCAAATCTGTATCTTGACTAGACTAGTTACAGGAAAGCAGGAAACAACCTTAGACATTTTTATTTTTATTTTTATAATATCAGACATCTGCAATGCTGGCAGCAGAGGGAGAAAAATACTATGGGTGATTCTGCTGGTGTTATTGTTTGGTAGGCCACTGAACAGCAGAGGATGGGAATTTGCCCTTACCCCTTTACTATGAGATCTCTGAGGTGGTATATATAATTAACAGGGGGTGTGAGGGAGCATGAGGTTTTTTTGTTTCGGTATTTTTTTAATCCTGTTGAATTAATGCTTTTTAAGATCAATATTTTAGTACTTTGATATTTTGAAGTACATCCATATATATATATATATATATATATATATATATATATATATAAATATATATCATGGAATATAACATTTCCACAAATACAGAAAACATTGATCCTCAAGTCATAGGTCTTAAAAGGTCAAAAAACAAAACACCCTCCATGTGCTCTGCAAATTGCATATAATTACTCTGAGATCACACTACAGTGGGGCAAGGGAAAATCCCACTTCCCAGTGTACTGGTACTTTCCATGACTATCTACCCACAATTCTCAAAACTCTATACATTTTGATGTAAAATGCCAGTAATAACTGACTTTAGCATTTTGCACAGTTGATGAAATGACTGTAACCATTTTCTATGTCTATGTATCTATATGTAGATGTGTGATTAGATTTTATTACATTGCTGACTCATTAAATTGGCATACACTATGGGTTTCAAAATTCAATCAAGACAAAAAAAATATTTTATGCAGGGCTGGGGAGGCGGCTAAGTATATATACTACCTCTGAGATTATGAATTTTCACTCCCCACTGTGTAGCAATCCTGCAAAACAAATGCCAGCATCCTGCAATGAACCAACAGTTAGACAAAACAATCTCCCTAACAATTCATTGTAATGAATGTATGATGAAACACACTGAACCCACATATCTATCTGTCTATCACTTAAAGGAACACACCTGCATTTAAAATCAGGCTACACTAAATCTGTCTCAGCAGTTCTGCAGAGGTGCAACCTCCCCCCCCCAAAATTATATATACCAACCTTGAGATGGCACTACAGAAAGAAAAGGGTAAATTTCCCAATCATCACTGTACCTCAATCTCCATTTAAAACCGCTGAGACTGATTTAGTGTAGCCTGATTTTAAATGCAGGAGTGTTCCTTTAAGTGAAGACTGGACTTCTGGTAAGTTGGATAGTTCGATGTTCCCAGTTTCGATAATGTTAGGTTTCAATTAACTGGGGTTTCGCTATTCCAGTCTCGATGTTTTGTAATTTGATAATATGGGTCTACGACGTTCTGAAGTAGACCCAAAGATATATCTATAAATATATATATATATATATATATATATATATATATATATATATATATGTCTATATAGACACACACACACACACACATGCACACACACACACACACACACACACACACACACACACACACACACATATATATATATAATTGTGTGTGTGTGTGTGTGTGTGTGTGTGTGTGTGTGTGTGTGTGTGTGTATTGTAACAAGTAAAAAAGGGAATATAGTATGGTATCTGATGAAGTTTAGCCAGTGTGCTAGACGAAAAGCACTTCATTCACTTGTCTTTTATCTTTTTTCATTTATTCAAGTAGAGGACTGGCCATCTGAGAAGATTTTTGTTTTTTGGAGTTCGTGGTCTTGTCTTTTTGGTTTTTTGTTCTAAGTTTTGTGTGTGTATTGTAACAAGTGAAAAAGGGAATATAGTAAACGGGTATGGTATTTTAAATATTTTAATGAGTATCATTGGAAGTCTTCATGTCATTTGATACACATTGCTTTATCAAAGACGTTGTTTGGAGAGGCTAATCATATAACTTAGTGCCTGTTGTGCAATGAGCAAGTGAAAACATACATATGTTACAGGAGAGTTGTTAACTCCTGGGAGAATCCTTTTATATGGTTGCCCTGTTTAATGTATATTTGTTTTAATTCCTTCCTATTGGTAGTTAACTTTAGGTGTTTAGCTATCGCTTGTTTCATTCTTTGCAATTCAGTCATCAGTCTGTTATCTGGTTATCAAATCTTAAGTGCTTTGGCATTTACATGGTTATTGAAAAAGTCATTTAAGCTATGGTGTGGTCATTGTGAATTTTCACTTTGCTTGTGTGATATAACTAAAATCTATCTTGTATTGTCCATTGCATTTAGACCCAAATCATGGCTGGAAAGGGTCTTAGATTCAACATCTATTCAGTTAAGAATCAAAAATAATACACTGAGAGGGTTGTGAGGATTTACATAACTTCCTGCAAAGGAAGGAAAACATGTACTTACTCTGTGGGGAAAAGTTTGGCAAAATGGTTAATGTATTTACTTTGCAGGGACAAGGTACAGAGTTTAGTTCTGACCTTTAGTTATTGGCTAGACTTGTAATAATCTGTAGGCAAATAACCTAGTTATTTACCTATAAACCTGTGACTCCTGAGCTATAGATATGAATCGTATCATTCTTGCCAGATGAAGTGAAACTAACCTTATGTGTGGCTGTGAGTGGCTTACCAGTATAGCAACATAAATAATGTAATAGTTCTGTATCTGAACAAGGTCATATTTTATATTTAAGAAGCGGAAAATGTCATTAGTATGAAGTGTTTTCCTTTTCCCACAGTCTCAGAGTCTCCAGAATACTAAGTGATTGCTGACACATGATAGCACCACAGCAGGGTCCCTGGAATATGTGCCTGAATGCTCAGAGAAAGTTTTGCAATTGTTTTCTAGCTATGTAGTGCCATTTTCTTATTCTCTATAAATTAAAGCAATTTATAGGATTATTCTCTAAGCCAGTGAGTGTTTTCTATTGATAGATTAAAGCGATTTCTGAAGTTAATACAATTTATACTTAATTTGTTACTAGGATCATAGCTTCTGATGTCAAGCTAACTTACAACCTAGTGCCCTTTGAGAAACAAGACCGCCAATATCCTACACTGGAATTTCCTGTGTTCCCATTCATTGTTTTTCATACTGTTAGTGAGGATCTTAACTTCTTTCTGAACAGTAACTTATTTCAAATGTCTATAAATTGTGGTGTAACTCATTTTCCCATTTTTTTAAATTTTTTTGCAATTGTAAGTGTTTGGTCACTGAAACATGTTTATATATATATATATATTTATATAAATATTCACAGTGCTTATTGCATTGCATGTGTTACATATTTTAATATAACTGTGTAGGATGTGATGAACAGAGAAAGATGCTGTAGTCGATCACAGTAGCAAATATTTCTAGCTGTTTTTCTACCTTAAATATATTTTCTCAGACTTTTTCAGTAAAGGTAAAACTGCATTTAAAGTTGTATTTAGGTGTTCTTAGTGATTTTTATTTATAGATATGTTATTTCTGTAAACAAGGAATTAATAACAACACATTTCTGTCTCTTGGAATTCAGCATAATCAGTCCATTACTGAACTGTATGACATTCCCAAGAGGAAGACTTACTTCCAGGTATCCTTTTAGTTTATTTTCTGCTTGACTTCTCATTACTGATTTCCTGTTTTTCGACTATGAAGATATAAAAAAATGATTATACAAGATGTATTAGACTATTTACCACTGGAGTCAATTTTTAAATGGCATTTTTATTATAGTTTTACTAATATTTTTATTTATTCATTTATTTAAATTTATTTTATTTTATTTTATTTTGCTAACAGGAATGGTCAAACAGGGTGCAAAAGCATCTTTTCTATGAAAGCCAGTGGAGAAAGGCTCAAAAAAACAAAATTATGGACAATTACAAAATAAAAGTACAAGACAGTAGTCTTCAAAAATTTGTTACATTCATAATCATTGACAAAAATATAGTAATCTGTTTTTAATTTTTAAAACAAAGTACAGGCAGTTAAGCATATCTATATGAAGTAAATTATTTATTGGTAAGGTAAGGAATAGAGAAATATAACCAACAGGTCATAGAATATATTTTTAATAGAAAACAATGGTAATTAAATAGCTATGTAATAGTGCTTGTAAAGTATAAATGCAGATCTAAGTGGTATAGGAGTTGTTAAAGGATTAACTCAGTTACCTACAGTAAGTTTACATCATCTAGCACTGAACAAAATGTAGCCCCATTTAAAAAATGCCAAAATAGAAGAAGTCACTCATATCAAGTTACTGAGGGTCATTACTGATGACAAACTTAAATAATATGCCAGACTCATCAATTTTGCAGTCCAAGAAAAACAGAGCAAGTTAGGACTACTTTGCAACACCAGTCCATATCTCATTGACTATAGTAGGAAAGTAACTGCAACATTCCTCTTATGTCTAAGCCTGTTGTTGGCACCTGCAGTTTTCAGAAATATTCAGACTATACTAATGAACAAGCTTGGGGATTACTGTAATAAAATACATTTTCATTCATTTTAACAAACCAAGAACATCACTGTATTCCCCATGCAGAACCTGAAATGGAAAGAACCACCACAACATGTATCAGATACACAAATCATAATGGCACATGAAATACTTTGCAGTCCTTCAAATACCTCAGCCATCAATAATATAATAAAATGGTACAAACTTAAAAGGAACCTTCGATCAAAGGGTCAATAACCAATAAAATCCCAAAAATCAAATTAAAAAAAAGAAACTGGCATTCCTCATACTCAGTAATCATGGTTAAACTAAGGAAAAGTATCCCCTTCAACATTAGACCAAAAAACCAACCTCCTTGCATTTAAAACTAACCTTGGACAACATTTTTATCACATAAGAATCTGCAGGTAGTATTAATTTCCAGGCTAAATATACTGCAATACTAAAGATTTCTTCTTTTTTGTGTACTGGATTTTAATATTTTCCTGAAGTGAGTTTACTGTATTCCTCCCATGAGAAATGTGTATATTATTGTTTATCTATCAGCTCTCATATTAATTTAAATATAGACTAATATTACATTAATTTAGCTCCCATATTTTTGATATTCTACCCTGCTTAGTAATATTGTTACATTTATAATGGTAGTTTCCTGATCCATTGGTGGTCTGCAACGTGTCCCAATGTCACTTCTTAGAAAATACTATTTGTAATCCACTGAATATGAGCCTTTGGCTCAGCTGGACCAACCCAGTTAACAAACGACAATAAATAAAATAAATAAATAATATGTTTGCATGACAGCTCGTGCTTACTCGGTTTTAATGAGTTACATTATTTTGTACACTGTCTATTCTTTACAATTTGTTTTATTGTTTATGGGCTACTTTTTGAAGCTTTCCTCCCTGGATGGCTATGAAAAAGAGCAATGTAACCCAGTTTGACTTTCCGTGTAAATAAAAGCAAATAAGTAAGTAAATACATAAATAATGCATGATTAGATGCTTATATATGTTAGTACACATGGCAGCACACATCAGTTGTTTAAGCAAAAGTCAGAAGAGGCTAAAATACATTTTATATTAATTTTATGCTAGGAAAATAATTTCCAGTACTATATTAGAGAGAATGGTATTCTTTATTAGGTTGGTGGTCAAGCCCTAACTTAAGAGTAGTGCGACAGTGGTTTTAAGTTAAGAGTATTGTCAAAGTAAGACACCAGCTAAGTTACTACATATGGTTAGGAGAGGAGGAAACATTTAGTACTGCAAAACTGCTGAGGTAACCTCCACTGCTCTAGAACACTAATTTACTGTTTGGTGTCTGCAAAGAAGAAAGCGCCTGCCAATGTTAATGGGAAACACTACCATTTGCTGCATAAATGTTATCTTGACAAAGTATTTTTCTTCAAGCAAATCTTTGCATTGTTGATATTTCAGTGCTCAGCCACAATTGTGTCTCTGTGCTCATGCTTGTATGTATGTAGTTCATAGGTCCATAGGTTAATACTAGGTTAACTGCCCTTAAGCCTAACCAGCTGTCTCATTTGGTACTTCAAATTAACCTATCACATTGCAGTTCAGATTCACTTAATCCTATGTAAGATCTATACTTATATACTACTCTAGTAATAATTATTAGATTAAAACATAGACATTTGATGGGGGATCATGTGTTGGGATAAAGCATTTAGGGGCTGTTCTCTTTCCATTAGTAGTACAGGAGGAAATCCTGGGGTAAATTTCTAATTTCCCATCCATTTATCCAAGTTACACTTGAAAGTAATTAGGGACGAGCTTTGTTTTATGCAGATGGGGAGTATGTTGCAGAACAGTGGTATTCTCTGTGAAATACACCTGTTCCTCCAGTACATTCTGTTAATGTTACAGAAAAGGGTTATCCCGTGAATCAAGTATTTCTGATACTGTTTCACTTGCAGATGTGAAGTCCATCAGTAAAGGGTCAGAGGATGCCTTGTATGCTAGACACAGGTCACCTCTTTACAGTCTTTGAAGAATCCCATGTAGGATATATTGTTTAGGCCTTGTATCCTTTTTGTAAGGTATATCTGTGGACAATTCAATTTTTGTATGTACCTGGGAAGATACATGCCAAAAGAGGCATTATACACAATGATTGACCTAATGAGGGCTGAGAAAAGGGGTACAATGACAGCCATAGATCTAGAGGTAATCTCCTAGTTTATGAGCTGCACCATATAGAAGGATTTCTTGACCACAGTTGAAGCATGCTGGTCAGAAGTTAAGTTAATGTGTGCATAAGTTCCCAAATCCTGAACTACTGGGCTAACTCTTAGGGGTGAATTGTCAATGTGGTAGCTCCTCAGGGGAGTTGAATCTCCAAAGGAGAGAATAATTAATGTTTTTGGCATTTAACTTTAGTCCATGAGTCTGGCCCAAAGCCTTCCTGCAGGATGGCTGAGTCTTTTGGAGATTTGATCACTGCTCCAAGCTTACAGACATCTGCATACTTAATTAGCCAGAGTCCTTTGGTGCTGACTTTAACTTCTGAGAAGTAGAAATCAAACAGAAGAGGTCCCAGCACCAAACCGGGGGATTCTACTAGTGGCTGGCCTTTTTATGGAGACGACTTCTACTATTTTGATGTCCTGCCTCTTAGATGTGAGCTGTTTAACAATTCAATGGTTGATAAAGGGGTTTATTCCTAGTTTTTTAAGTTTTTTTGCCATGCACAAGTGAGGGTTTGTGTCAAAAGCTTTGGCCAGGTCGAGGTAGGCAGTGTGTACCATTTTACCTTCTTCCACTGCTTTGGTCACCTTTTCAAAAATTCCAGCAATTTAAGTAAACATGATCTGCCTTTGACGAACTCAAACTGAGATGGGACCAGTGTTTGTAGGTTCCCTATGTCCTTATTAATTAATTCCATGATAATTTTATCCACAGCCTTACAAATGAGGCTGGTCAGACTTAATTAGATATTTCATGTGATTAAGATGTGGGGAGACAGGGTAAAGTCTGAGCTGAATTTATTGGCTAGCAGGTTAGCTATATCTTCAGCCTCACTGTAGGTAACATAACTTATAATCAATTCAGTACATTGTTGTGCTATGCTCCTGAGAATTCCACCATAAATAACCTGGTGATTGTCTTTTGCTTGTATGACTATTTACACCTCTAACTTGGCTTTGGTAGGTTTGATTAATCCCCTGAGTTGCTTGTTTAATTAAATTATGAGGGCTCCATCATTCTGTATATTGTTCTTTTTACTTTTAGCCAATAATATCTTCACTTTATTGTAAAGCATATTGATTTTCACGTTACACCAAGGGGATTTGTTTTTGTGGTATGCCCTTCTCCTGTTTCTTCTGGGTACAACCACATCTATGCAGATGTTTGCATGCTGCATAGTTTACTGGTGTATGTTTACACATATTAAGTAGAGTTAACATGCTGCATAGTTTACTGGTGTATGTTTACACATATTAAGTAGAGTTAACATGCTGCATAGTTTACTGGTGTATGTTTACACATATTAAGTAGAGTTAACATGCTGCATAGTTTACTGGTGTATGTTTACATATATTAAGTAGAGTTAACTTGGCTTGGTAGGGATTAGAAGCTTGCCAATGTATCACATAGGAGAGAGTAGTTTGTCTTGGAAATATTTTTAAATACAGTAAGGATGGAAGGTGTCCATAGAATCAATTTTATTTCAAAGGAGATGGCTTTACGGAGAGACCTAACAAGTGATGGTGCAAGATGCACCCATATCGATAAAGGCAAGGTTTAAGATGTGATTCCCTCTAATGTGAATTCTGACAAGTTGACCCAGGGCGTGTTCATTGGTTGTGGTATAAGCTCCCTGTCTGTAGTCAGACAGTTTAAATCACTTAGGAAAATAGTGTTGGGTTAGCACTGAGTAACTCCATTTCTTGTAGATATGCATTGTGCCATTCTTGGGTCATAGAGGGAGTTCTATAGCTTTTTAGGTATATGTCCATGTAATGCAATATTTGCCTTTTATAATAATATTGTTGATTTTGATGAGATTCGTGACATCTATGAATATTTAAGTCAAAATTATTTTTATACATGCTCTCCAATAATGAAATAACGTTCAGTGATATTCCTCTCCCTAAGCTGGATAAAGGCAGAGATATTGCTAGCTGTCTCATCCTCTTGCAAGGATTCATGTTGTATCCAAGTCCCTGAAATATGAATATGATCTTGAGGTTGTCTACATTGGGATACATGACCTTAGGCCCTCTAGACTAGGAGATATAGAGAGAGGTATAACCAAGCTCTCCATGCACTTGTCCAACTACACTTATGATTGTCTACTACTTATAGTGAGGATTAGAATAGAAAAGGTGTGGGAATCATGGTAAGAGATGAAATTCTGAAGATAATGAGGGATGTCACAGTCAATGACATAACTGTGGCAATTAGACTACAATCTAAATATGAATCAGTTGTCATGATGGCAGCCTATGTCCTACAGCAGGCCTGCAATGGCAAGAAGGGGGCATTCAAGCAGAGGATGCAAGCCTTTGTTTAAAAAGTAGGACAAGATGAGTTAGTCTCAGTAATGAGTGACTTGAAATCTCATCTCAGGGTGAAAATACATGGATATGATTACTGCCTAGATCCATGTGTTTGGGGCAGCAGGAATAGTAAAGGAGAGGCAATTGTGGACTTCTTTCTGACAATTGACTTAATGTTGGAAAACACCTGGCTCACCTAGACAAACAGCCACGATATTATATACAAGAGCAGTCAGCAGGCAACTCAGACAGAGTTTTTTTTCTAGTAAGAAAGGGTCATCAGTGTTAAATCAGAGACTGCAAAGCCATCCCTAATGAAACACTTGGCCCAAAGCATAAACTGCTGGTGGCCATAATTAAATGTGAACAGTGGTGAAAGACACCATTAAGGTCAACAGAGACCAGGCTAAAGGCCAGGAAGATGACTGCAACAAAACATAGGTCTACAAGGCAAGACTCATGATCCTGGCACCTCAGGAAGGTGAGGAAATAGATGCAGGAAAACAGGAGTTGCAGCATCTCATATCTGTCTGTGACTGAGCCAGTTGTAAAAATAAGGCACATTAGCAGTGCTTTTATTGGAAAGCATAAGTCCAAGATGCTATCAAAAGAATGAAGGAGAGCAGGAAAAAGTGGGAGACAGAAAAAATGGATCAGACTAAAGAGGAATACTGGTTGGCTAACAGACAAGCTAACAGAGTAATCACAATGGTGGAAAAACAAGGCATTAGAAAACTCTACCTGCTTCTGCAAAGTGACAAAAGGTCAAAAATGATAGCCATTAGACATAATTCATTAGAGACGCCAGAGACAATCTGCTCAGGTAGGAATAAGCAATTCCAGCAGCTTCTGAATGACAAAAAAACACTGAAGCTGTACTGCCCATGTACTGATTACATTAAAAGAAGAAGGAAAATCCACCCCACAAGAAGTATGAAGTCAAGAAACGCAACAGGCTCTGATGATGTCATAACAGATATGATCAAGATCTTTGGTGCATTAGAGGAGAAATGGTGCCTGAGGCTATTCATCATAGCATGCAGGGCTGGATCCAGCACAAGGTGGCCTAGCCAGCTGCCTATGACCCAGTGCTGGCTGGGGATCCTGGCCACACAAAAACTAAAAATAAATAAATATATAAATGCATAAAAAAGGGTAAAATAAGTCCTGCTGCCTTAAAATGATTTCCTTTCCAGCTGCTGAATTTCCTTCTGGGGCCTTTAAATGTTGTTGCTCAGCTCACCCTGCAGTCTCTTTCATTGACTCTGTGTCTTTCATTGGATTCAAAGCCATTGAGAGATTTCTAGAAACTAACACAGTTTTTGTAAGGTAAATGCAGGATGGAGCAAGCACATTGTAGAATGGGAGATGGAGTGCTATTTGGACCAGGAGACATGCAAGATGGAGCGACAACTTCAAAATGCGAGATGGAGAGCTACTGTGCCGCTGTTACAGCATGACTGGTGAGCACTTAAGTGTGTGTGTGTGTGTGTGTGTGTGTGTGTGTGTGTGTGTGTGTGTGTGTGTGTGTGTCTGAATGTGATCATGCTCAGAGTCAAACCTTTTAGTTTAGGTACTAAATGCAAAAGCCTTAATCCGCCACACCAACTACTAGACCTAAATTAACCCTTTTATTTTTGCTTTCTTTGGTAAATCACTAAGATTACAATCAGTCAATGCTAGTCATTAGAGTTTCATAATTTCTGTGCTTCATACACTATATATGGAGTCAAAACCTGTTGTTCTGTTTTTAAGTCATTTAGAGGGATCTGTTCTGTCTCCAGTTTTGCAGGACATCTTTGATATTTGTCTTGTATTTCTGCCCTGTCCTTGACTAAGTCAATTAACCAGACAGTCTTCTGGAGCAACTGGGAATTTGAACTTGCCTCCTCAAAGGTCCCCTAGACAGCACAAATGATAACTAGCTATAAACCAAAATTTTTATAGTGTAAAGGAAATAAATGAATTGCTGTAAACAGGCATTATCATATGAACCATATTGTTTGGATGTGATCATTGTTTTCCTTGTTTTGTTGACAGTGGGGTTATTGTTTAGCTGCGAGTAAATTAGACAACATGAAGTCTACGAATTTTCATGTTAATAGTTCTGTTCAGTCATCTTACTTCTGCAGAGTTTGCACATATTGATTTAGCACGTTATCAGGTGGCTAATATTTCTCAAGCTGTCATAAATACTCTTATCTAAGCAGTGCTGCACATGGCTGGATCTTATGGTCTAATGCCAGTGATATTTACAATTTCATAGCTTTTATTTATTTTATTTATTTGCTTTTGTTGACCAGGAAAGTCCACTGGGCTGAAATGAGCCCATTTTCAGTGGAGGCCTGAGGAAAAAACCTCCACAAATAAAATACAAGATAACAGAAGTTAATTAAAGGCCTGGGGAGAAAAGCACCACAGACAAAAATACAAGATAGTAGGCAATAGTCAAACATGGATATACAAAGTGTGAAAAGCATGCTAATCATTTATAATATTATGCAGCTGTATGGCTGAGCCAGCTAAGAGAGCTTTACAAGTTATGACAAAATACAAAGTGAATAAAATTGTTAGTTACACAGTCAAACTTACGAAGATGCTAGAGGGTGCGTTTCATAGGTGATGCATAAATTAGTTAAGTATGGGGACGGCTGGTGGTGAAACGGTAATCAGGTTATTGAGGATTGAGAGATAGTGCAGAGCCATTGAGTGAAAAGATATTGGTCTAAAGACTTTTTGAATAGTTCTTCCAAAGCTACCAGTAAAGTACATGTACCTTATTTATTCATAATAATAATAATAATAAGTGTACACAGTCAGAGGGATTTCTGTGCAAGACAGCGTTATTTGATCATTTTGAAACTGTCTTTAATCTGGCTTTGCAAAACTGGCATACATGCATGTGCAAGTGTGTGTGTGTGTGTGTGTGTGTGTGTGTGTGTGTGTGTGTGTGTGTGTGTGTGTGTGTGTGTGTGTGTGTGTGTGTGTGTGTATGTGTGTGTGTGCGCATGCGCTCATGTATGTGAGTTAAGTTGGAATACTTTGGCTACTCTGTGCTTGTAATCTTTGCACTCTGTACTGCACATTCAGCAAGGCCATTTGAGGATATTCAGGACTGCTAGTAACATGGATAAAGTCCCACTCTTTAACAAATCTCTGAAACAATTGACTAGTAAACTGAGAACTATTGTCAGAAATAACTTTATGTGGACTATCATGGACTAAAAAATGAGGTTTCATCTTAATAATAAACCTGGACGTTAAGTTAGGTAGCAAATCGATCTCAAGCCAGTTTGAATAAGAATCTACCAACACTAAGTAATGTTGACTGTTCTACTGAAATATGTGAGTTGCTACTGTTGACCAAGGTAGTTTAGGGATTTGGCTTAGCAGAAGTGTCTCTTTTTGCAAATGTGGCTTTGTACTATATTACAATGAACAAGAATAAAGCAAATGTCTTTTGCTAGAGAAGGCCAGAATACTAGTCCTCTCTCCCTTCTTTTGGTAGAATCGGAACCTGGGTGGTCACAATGTACAATCTGAATGTATTCATGTTGTAAGGAATTAGGAACAACACCTTTTGGACCATTGAAAATGATATCATCTTCCATCAGCATCTCATCTCTGTATGGAAAGTAAGGTTGTACTTCTGGTGGTACACAGGATTGCTTTGATGGCCATCCTACATTGATGAAGTGGTTGAGAATTTGCAAAACTGGATCAGTCTTTGTATGATCTCTGTCTTTGTATGATTACCATTTCAGTACCAGCCTTCCCCATCCACCTCAACCTATCTATCACCAAAATATCACTGAATAGCCCATCTTACATTCCTACAATATAGGAAATCACAACATAATTGCTGTAAACCACTGAAGCATCCATATAGCCCTTATAAACATCCTCTACTTCATGGGGACATTCATCCCAGCCCTGGACCAAATAGCAACACCCCTAGACACCTCTCTCCCCCTTTCACTCCAAGTATAACCCCAAATTCTCTACTCATAGCTCATCTCAATATAAGGAGCGTAAACAATAAAATTAGCCAACTACATGCTCTACTAGATACACACTCATTTGATATATTATGCTTAACAGAAACCTGGCTCAAACCTGTAACAAAAGACAATGAAATACTCCCACCTGGTTATAATATCTTGAGACCAGACCGAACTACCAAAAAGGGTGGTGGGGTAGCAATTCTGTACAAATCTCATTTACAGGTCACTTCTCTAGTAGTACAACCACCTCTAGATACTAATGTGGAAATTCTTATCTCCAAGCTTCCGCTCAATGCTACTAAATCTATATGCATAATATGCTCCTACCTACCCCCAGGCAATAACATCAGCATCTTAGAAAGTATCCTCTGCTGGCTTTCTACATCCTTCCCTCAGGAAACCATTGCACTTGGTGACTTTAATATAGAGTAGACTGGAACACCTGTACTTCACAGAAACCCACAACCCATATATACCTCTATGGCTTTTCCCAAACTATTACCACCCCTACCAGAATCCATAAACCCAGTAGCAAAGAAAGTACCTTAGACTGGATCTTAACTAACAGCCATCCTCTCTCTTATAAAGTAGGTATCCTTCCTGATGATATTAGTGACCATTCACTTACCTATATATCTAGACAAAAATCCTTTATCCCAAACCAAACTACTTTTAAAATCTTCCACAACAAAAAAAAATTTAATCCAGCAAACTTTCAAGCAGAGCTTCAAGCCTGTGACTGGTCACCCATAAGACACCTCCCACTTGATGAAGCAGTATCCTATTTTAACTCCAAATTCTTACAAATTCTCGAATTCCATGCCCCCTCATGCTCTATAAGAACTAGAAGCAAAGCAGCCCCATGGCTTACTAAAGAGACTAGACAACAAATCCTACTAAGAAATAAAATCTGGTCCAAATGGAGAAACACTAAAGACCCAATTGATCGGCAATACTTTAAACAGCTAAGAAATGTCACCAAAAAAATCAATAGTTCTTGATAAAAAAAAACTATTATTTTAAACTCCAGAAAAAGCACCACAAACAACCTCAAATCTACTGGTCAGGCATAAATAGACTTTTACACCCAGGCCACTCCAAAACACCAACCCCATCAGGTCTCTCTCTTAACACTCCCAACCAGATTGCTGATGCTTTTAATACCCTTTTACTGAAACTGTCCAATCTCTAGCTAACACCTTACCACCTATTAATGCTACCCTCTCATCCTCCCTAGCAACCATACCATCTACCTTTCACTTAAAACCTATTCCTGCATCCCTCATCTATACTCTGCTTCATAAACTTAAACCTTGTACTCCCTCAGCTGATCTCCTACCAGCTGAATACCTTCAAACTGCTGCAAAAGTTCTTGCCTATCCCATTTCTATCCTAATCAATAGAACCATCACTGAAGGCTCCATTCCTTCTCTCCGGAAAATCTCTCACATAATCCCATTTCACAAGGGTGGTAACTCAACTGAACTCTCTAACCTTTGGCCTATAGCCCTATTTTCTCCACTAGCCAAAATCATGGAAAAATGCATCCATCAACAACTTCATGACCACATTCTCCAAAATAACCTTCTAGCTGACTGTCAACATGGTTTTAGACCTTTCCACAGTACCACCACTGTTCTCCTATCCTTTACAGACTGTATTAATAAACATCGTAATAATAACATGCTCTCCTCTGCACTCTTCATTGACCTATCTAAAGCTTTTGATATGGTTAACCATCAAATACTTCTTAACATACTCAAATCATTCTCACTTGACACACAAGCATTACAATGGTTCAAGTCCTACTTACATAATACACGGCAGGCTGTCTTTGGGATAATAACCTATCCAAACATCTCCCTATTACCCTTGGTGTCCCTCAAGGCTCTGTCCTGGGACCACTACTGTTCTCCATATTCATTAATGACTTTTCTATAAATTTACCTCTACCTACCTGCATACAATATGCAGATGACTCCACTTTGATTTGTAAAGCCTCCTCTTCATCTGAACACCAATCCATCACTCAAACAGTATTTAACCTAGTTGAAAACTGGTTCCAACAAAGTTGCCTCCTTCTAAATGTCAAAAATATAAAACTATTACTATTTACTCCAACTATTAAATCTTTCCCATTAGATTTCTCTATTACATCTAACAATGGTACAATCATAGCTCCTGACCCGACTACCAAACTCTTAGGTGTAATAATTGACCATAACCTTAACTTTGACTCACATATTAATGCTACTATTAAAACAGTAAACAGAAAACTTGGATTCTTGTATAGGATAAAACCTTTTCTCATCTCTGAAGCCAGAACTACCATTGCCCAGACCCATCTGATCTCCACCCTCCTCTATGCCTCCCCCATTTATACTAATCTTTCCAAAAGCAACCTAAATAAATCGACTACTTCTTATAACAATATTGCCAGATTTGCTACTGGCTCCCCATTTAGAACTCATCACTGTCTCAATCTCAAACTTCTACAATGGCTAGAACTACATAACCATCTAGAATTTCAACAACTCACCATTACCCATAAGATTCTGTACCAGCCTAGTAATACTCATATTCTCAGTAGCTTCATCTCCCTCTACATAAATCTTAATACCCTTCGCTCAGCAAATAAACTTCTGGTTACCATCCAGAAATCCCACAACAAGGCAGGTGATTCTCTTTCCTCAAATTCAATGGGGAAGATTTGGAACAAGCTACCCATCAAACTTGCATCTCTGCCATCATCCTCTCTTTAAAAAGCAACTAAAAATCCAACTAAAAACACAATGGCTATGCCCATGTACTAACCCTAACACCCTCCAGTACAACATTATTCTATACCTCTCCTCCAAAACCCTCAATGCAGAAATAGTAAATCCTTCCCTTACACCCTTCTTAGTATCTTACTCCCAGGTAACTATCACTGAGTATGTTCATTGTAACAATCATTCTGCTGTGAGCACGTCTTCCACCTTGTATGTAGACCAACTATTGCTTCACTATGACTGTAATTACTTTTTTAAGTGTATATATTTAATAGCTTTCTTGTTTTTCAGAGTTATATTTTTTATTATAACCTGTATACTTCATTGTAAACTGTACATTTCTACCTAACTTTATGGTGAATGTCAAACCCTTTACCATGGAAATAGTACTGTATTGCTTTGTTAAACTCAGTAGTCACATTCTGTATAATTAAGTTCTTTGAACAACATTTTCATGTATAATGTATTGAGATATTTTTGGACTTTTTTCTGTCCTGTTTTTACTAGTTTAAGGTGGAGGCTATCTCCCCGGGCCTCCACTGAAAATGGGCATGTATCCAGTTGGACTAGCCAAATGTAAAATAAATAAAAATAAAAATGGTCTCTCAGCTCATCAAGTCTCATGGTTGAAAAATTATGCACTTCCATGACATCAAAGTCAAAATTCTCTGCATCAAGCTGTTCCATGGTACTTCTGGGCGATCTGGATAAGGTATCAGCCAGATAAAGAAGTTTACTTTTTTATAGAACATTTTGAAATTATACTTTTGCAATTTCAGCATCATTCTTTGTAGTCTTGATGGAGTGGAATGCATAGGCTTCTTTAGTGACTAGAGGTTGATGGTCAGTTTCTATCTGGATAGTTCGGCCATAAATACAATCATGGAACTTTGAACATGTGAACACACTTGCCAAAAGTTTCTTCTCAATTTGACAATACTGCATCTCAGTTTGGGTAAGAGTTCTAGATGCATAGACAACAGGTCTGCCCTCTTGAAGAATAACTCCACCAAGACTGAACTTTGAAGCATCACAGGAAAGAACTACTGGTTTGTGGACATCAGAGTATCTTAATGTAGGTGGGTTAGCAATTTGCTGTTTGAGGTTATCAAATGCTTTCTGGTGTTGTTCTAACCATGACCAGGCAACATTTTTGCATGTCAGCTCTCTCAAAGACACTGATAACTCACTAAAGTTAGGGATAAATTTGCCCAAATAGTTAACCATACCAAGAAAATGCTGTAAGGCTTGGACATTGTCTGGAGCTGGTATCTCAAGAATGGCTGTTTGTTTAGAAGGATCTGGTCGTAAGCCTGTACTCATAAATAAATGACCTATATAAGTAACTTTTGGTAGTCTAAATTTGCACTTCAGAGGATTGAGCTTTAAATTTATTTCATGTGCCCTGTCCAGAACTTTCCTGAGGTTTCTGTCCTGCTCTGCTTCACCATTACCTCCAACCAATAAATCATCAACTATTATTGCACACAGGTAGCCTAAAAAATGCTCCACTGCACGCTGAAAGACTTCACTGGCAGACTTTATTCCAAAAGCCATCCTGAGGAATCTGTATCTACCAAATGGTATACCAAATGTAGTCAGTAGTGAAGATTTGTGATCAAGCATTACTTACCAAAATTAACTCTGCATTAAAGACAGAAAAAATAGTGGCATTTGGCATGAGGGTTGCAATTTCCTCGTCTGCACCCATAGGATGATGACGTCTTTTTAATGCCTTATTCAAGTCTCTTGGGTCAATACATATTCTGATTTCATCTGAATTTTTCTTATGAGCACATACCATGGAAGATACCTACTCAGTTTGTTCTATGACTGGACAAATCACACCTTGCTGCACAATTTTATTTAACTGGACCTTAACTTTGTCCTGCATAGCTATTGGAAGTCTCCTTGCTGGTCTGACCACCGGACTGACCTCTGGGTTTATTTTCATGGAGTACACAACTGGAAGTTTGCCTAGCTTGTCATCAAAAAATCACCATACTCTGAGAAAATAGCATCACTGAAGGTGGAACTGGGACATGTGCTTACATGATGTACTTCTTTGGTAAAAGAAAGCGGTTTCATTCTTAAACTGTCTCTGAGACCAGCACGGCTGTTCGGGCTACATAAAAATGCAAGTTGTAACTGTTCCCAGCCAAATAGCATGAAAGCACTACCGAACCTTCAGTTTGAATCTCTTCACCTCCATAAGGAACAAGCTTTGTATAATTGCCCAAATGAAATTGCTCACCAGCCCTCATTTTAACAAATGTTTCTGCTGACATTACATTACACTTTGAACCAGTGCCTACTTTGAGCTCTAATGGCTTACCATTGATCAGGGCAGTACAAAATACTTCATTCTTTGCCAATAAAACTACTACTGCATTAACTTTTTCACTGACCACTGATACCATCTACATAGAAAATAGGGTTGCAGCTCCCTATATGATCAACTTGCTTTTTTGAGTGATTTTTCCTAATAACTGAATGAGGCTTGCTTGATTTACAAAACTTTTGAAAAATGGTTCCACTTTTTACACTGGTGGCATTGCTGAGCAAATGGTAAGCACTTTTCTTTTAGACTCATGGCTGGCTCCACAATTACGATGGTTAACACTAAGACTTGACTTGGGTTTTGCTGACTCACTCTTAAACTGTACTAAGCATGCTTCTTTACCTGAACTAGACTTGGAAATTGCTAGATAGCTGTGGGTTTCCCTGCCACACCCACAGGGGTTTCTCCTACCTTGTGCTTAGGCCTGTTTTTAAAAATAGTAAACAACAACAGCACGTTTATGTTATACTAGAACAGACAAAACTCTCTACTGACCACAAACAAACAAGGATCAGATTTTCACATAAAAAAGAACTTTTTACCTTGCTTTACTAATCCCTGAAAGCATTCCCCATTGCAAAGATGTCTCTATCATTATTAAACTCAAAAGACTTTTCAACTTATTCTCTGGACAAGGGTGTATCAGGAATAGTCTATGCACCCAAGACAGTACTTTTTTATGAATATATCTTAGAAATATTGTAGATGTTGTTTCTGACGCAAGAATATTTCTACTATTGTCTTAACTAAAATGTGTCTCATAGCTTTTTCAGAGGGATTCTTCTCTGAAAAACAACTTTTGTTACAGCTGTAGGGTAGAAAACCTGACAGTAATGCATGCATTAATTAAGCATATTGGAGCAACATCTGGAGAAATATGTACATGTTTAAATGCAAAGTGAGTTGAGTCTGCAACAATATGAGAATGTGAGTCCAAAATGAAATTTCTACACATTCCTATCTCTGAACATCATTTTAAATGAAAATGTCTCTGTATAACTATCCATTGACTCTATCCCCCAGATGCTCTATGCCCTGCATGGTGTACATGATTAGTGCAGGAGCTCTGACAGGCAATATGTCTGCCGTGCGATCCAGGAACAGCCTGCAGGGGTGTGCACGAGAGTTCCTGAATTAATCATGCATGGACTAAGCCCTGGTATGCAAATCACCTCATTTGCAGGAGAAAGCCATGCAAATGAGGTGATTTTGCAATCCAGGAAGCTTGCAATAGTCCGTGCAAGACTAGTGCTATCTGCAGAAATTTACTCGGTTGGTAAATCGGTACATTTCTGCAAAATCCAAAACGGAGCTATGACAGCTCCAAATAAAGACTGCATATCATTGAGGAAGCGTGGCCAAGTATAAGTAAGGCCATTGGCATTGCAAACAATAAAAAAAAAAAAAAAAAACCTTTTATTTTTTTTCGCCGATCATGGCTGTCTAAGCATAGGGCAGCAGCGCGCAAACGGGATTGGGGGTGGAATAATAAAATAAACCTAAAATAAGCATAATAACTAAAATCAGTATTCTTCCATGCAAGTCAATGGCAGGCAGAAGACAACCTGGCCAGTGAGTAATGGTTGCTAAGAGGGGAGGCTCAGTGTGAGACATGTAACTATGCATTAGTAGGCAATCCTATGCAAATGAGGGGAAGGATAGTGAATCCCAGTTTTCCTCAGCATGTGAGGCAGGTCTCAACAGTGTAAAAGTGGGAATAGCTTGGTGCAAGCCTAGGAGGTAGGTTACATCATGGGGGGGTGTCAGGCATACTGTAAGTGGATTGGAGCCCTGTGACTTGGGATTACTCCTAACTAAGCATAGCTAAGCTAGGGTGTGTGTCTAAACCTGCCTAGCACTCTTCACATAGCTAAGTGGGTGTGCTTGCTGTGCATCGGGTTTTAAAGAAAAAAAAATAAAGTAAACCAGGAAATAGCAGCTCTGTGCACATTTGAGCACTCTGTTTGCACGGCGCGCCCCTGGGCTTAAACAGGAAGGCAATGGGAAGGGAAAACAGCAGTAGGAAGGTAATCAAGGAGAACTAGCTTAGCTGGCAGGTGAAATGTATCAGAATCAGCCAATTACACAGGCAGCAGCCCAGCACAGCCCAGAACACTACTATAAACTAAGCAAACACCTTCCCCCCTGTTTTTTTCCCACACTCTACACCACCGGTGTATACAAGCAAGGACATTTTAACAAACAAACCTACAAAATGAGAAGGGCTGCAGCAGGCAACATAGAACAACATGTGCAAGAGGCTGAGGGTGGTGAAGATGTGAATGCTGCAGGACAACCCACAGTGAGGAGACGGAGAAGAGTGTACAAACTCAGTGTAACCTACCATGGGCTACATGAGCTGGAGATATTGGAGTGCTATAGGGTGGACAGAGACCTCCTACAGCAAATTCTTGAGCTGTGCCAGCCACACCTGACACACCAAACTTAGTGAGGGTAACCCATCCCAGTGGATACCAAGGTATGTGTAGGCCTAGGTATACTAGCCACAGGTACCTTCCAAAGCACAACTGGGGATATCATGGGGATCTCACAGGCATCAGCATCCAGAGTATTCCACGGACATGGGACCTGTGCCTGGCAGGGGTGCCATAGGCAGTATCAGGTACAAAGCCAGATAGGGTACTGTCCCCTGAGGTTGACAAAAGTCCATTGGATCCAGGTCCCTCCTGGGACTGGCCAGGGCCCTGTGCATGTGGTCTGCTATGATGGTCTGTGGACAGCACCCTCCCACAGTGCTGGGGCTGGTACTGCCACTACAGGAGTGACTGTGACTGGTGGGATGTCCACGGCGACTGCCAGCTGCTGTTGTTGGCATACGTCCATGTGGCCATCGTAACAGTCCCACCCTGTCCTGACACATGGACATGACATTGTTGATGAGATCCAATGTCTCACCCCACCATCTATCCATGACCTCATTGTAATTACAAATGGCACCTGCTAGGTCACGGATGATGTCATTTACATAGGTGTGATGAGCCCTTTGCACCCTTAGACCCTGTCTGGGTGTACCATTCCATTCATGCCTGTGCCTCCATGATGGCCTGGGACATGCATGTGGTAGATATAGATGTGGCACATCTGCCAGGGGCATGATGACCAGCAATGCTCCGACGAGCACCCCTGAACATCTGCCTATGTACCCCACTGGACATCTGGTCTGGCTATGGCTGCTGGCTGCTGTGTTCTGACACATGCCATAGATACCACACTGTCCTGGTCAATGCCAACCATAGACTGTCCCTCAGCTAAGGCCAATGGTGATGAGGTATGTAGAGGAAATAAGACTGTGTGCATGGATGGGGTGGATACTTGTGGAATGTCAATTGGTGGCCCAGCAGCAGCCCCTGGCGACCCTGCCTGTGCCTCAATACACCTATCCTCATGGTCACTGTCTGTATCAGTGACATCAGACTCCATGTGTGAGGGACCCAGCCCCATATCGCCACCTGTGAGGGGAAAACAAGGAACAGACTGTAAGACCTGTACATCACCACTAAACAGTACATACACACACACACACACACACACACACACACACACACACACACACACACACACACACACATATATGTGTGCAGACATGGCCACACACACAGACATACACACATGCAGTTGACATACATGACAACCCATACACTCCACCAGACGGCACCTATAGACAAGTCCAACACCCCCATAACACACAATAGCAGGAGATAGTGCATTACAGTATCACCCACAAACCTGTAATTACACGCATGTCAGCATGCAGGACATGTGGTTCTCAACAGCATGCAGTGCAACTGTAATCAATCCCCATTAACAACATTATACATGGCTGTGATGTATGGCTTCTGTTAGTAGGTGATGGCCCTCCCCCTGGAACACATTGCACCCATGTCCATGACATTGCTGTGTATTTGTTCAGCACCCTGGCATGTACTGTGCACCATACCTCACAGGTGTACATACCATTGCAAGATGGGTATCTGTGTGCCAGTTATGTTTCCTCTGCTGCTTACAGCCTCTGTGTGTTTCTGGATTATATGTGGAGACGTGTTTTGTGAATGCCTGATGTGTATTCACAGATGCCATCCTCTGTGGTGCATGTATGAGTGATAGAATACCATTAGACTGACCACAGACACAATGTATTGTACCTATGGTGAGTGTACAGACCATTATTGACATGGAACCTTGTTCCATGACATGCCATTGTGCAACACTACTGCATATGGCAATACTACACATGCCTGATATGTGACATATGACCTATGCAGTCAATTGCATTACAAGCCATATATGTCAGTTGTGCAGATGCTAATTGGGATACATACCGTTTATGGGTGCATATGTGTGCACACACATATCATGATGGTGTGTAGCAATAACTGCTATGTGTACCACTGTGGTCACAATACCTGGCAGGGGTATAGTAGCATGGGCCATCATCATGAGCCAGTAGCTGGTCAGTCAGGCCTGCAAAAATTCCCCAAACCTGCATGTTTGCATGCTAAACACATGCACAGCCCTTGGAGGTCATACAGTACCATGACTAGTGCTGGGGGGTCAGGGTTATGTCTGCCACACTTCATGACCTTGACTGTGTGCAGATACAGCCATTCTCAATGGGTTTGTCTCTCCCCTCCAGTGCACTGTTGTGTTTCAGGATGACACACCTTCACCATCTCCTGCTACATTGCAAATGCTCAAAACCTGTGGCCTACACATGTGTGTTATATTGCAGTATCCCAAACTAGGAACACCATGTGTACTAGCATATTCCCTGCCAATGCAGGGCAAAC
>NC_056742.1:458178533-458343533 GCF_019279795.1 Protopterus annectens | reverse complement strand
TGCTGCAACACAGACAGGTGTCACAGGTGAACACAGACTAACATTAGGGGAGTATATATGGTGACAGATTTTAGATAAGCATATTATACTGTTATGGCAGTAGGGCATGCTGTGCTACACTTTAACATCACTGTCCTGCAGGTGGTGTGCTCTCACACCCATGTGTCTATCATGACAGTATTAATACAACCAACAGCCATTGGCCACAGTGATGTACAGAAGACCGACATTATGGGTCACATCTTTGCCATTCACTGCCGATCTGTGCAGTTGACAGGTATGTCCCAGTGCCCACAGGGACAGACACTATTGTCCAGAGCAGAACATCATTACAGGAACAACTACTGATGGCACATATAAATAATTTCACATTATATATCCTATTATTCTATGCCATATACTACATGCAAGTAAATACATATCTGTTTCACATACCTTTTATGTTTTTTTCTGCTGTATCAAATCCCTGAGCTTTATTTGTTTTTAACTTATGGTTTTATTTTTTTCCTCTCTCTCTCTCTCTCTCTCTCTCTCTCTCTCTCTCTCTCTCTCTCTCTCTCTCTCTCTCTCTCCCTCCCTCCCTCTCTCTCTGTCTCTCTCCAGTAGAGTGATTGAGCTGGTTTGAATAGATTGCAGCATGCTTTTGTAGGTATTGCACATGGTCAGGTGATGGCCTCTGCACCAGTCAGTGTGCACCAGTTGCTAATTGCATGCAGCTTGCTGTGTATTACTTTAGATAACCACTGTCATGGCAACCCAGTACTATAAATTGCTGACGTCTGTGGGCGTTGTCCCTTCACCTTTCCAGTATGGAGGGCATCCGTCCTGTGTGTGGACATCAGTGTTACAGGCACCAGGTAGCAATACCTCTTACAGCAGAACCTGCAGACACAGGCCAAATACACATTTGGGTAAGGTTCCAGACCTACAGACAGTGTGAGTAGTGTTATTGTGTGCATTGTATCTTTCTGATCTTACAGGGTTTCTGTGTACATGGTACTTTAGTATGGAATGTAGTCTGTCTGCATAGCTCTCAACTGTGGCCTATCCATATGATAGCCATAGGATTGGCTGTTAGGGTTTTGTCTGTGCACCAAATAGGTATTGTCCCAGATATATCAGTGGCATTCTCTCTGTTGAGTGCTATCATTACATGGCTGCATCCATTTGTATTTCGATGTTGTATTCCTGCATAAGGGTATGTTGCAACAAATACTGTAACACCAGCAATTTCCAGGGTGTGTAACAGCAATATTGCAAATATGGCCATATGTTCCTGCCTCAGTCCCCCACATATATGCCAGTCTTTGTCCTGCTGTGATATAGAAAGGGGTTGTTAGGTAATAGCCTATCATTATTTACTGCTAGCATTACTGCTATCATCCCAGTCATGTCATGGACTCCCACACCAACTGTTGGGCAAAGTCCATATATATGGGGGCAACAGCTGGACAACACATATGTGCTTTGTACATTCCAGAGGTCAGTGTGTGGTACACAGTGTTCCTTGCCCTTGTACAGCCTTTTATGGGGGAGTTCAATGCCATTAACCTAGGCTGTGACACCTTTTCAGGGATATAAGTGTTAAGACAAGGGTCATTCAGTGTGATAGTGAGATGTTAGGTTAAGCAATGTTATGTACGAGATACTGTGACATTACCACAAGTGCTACATTTCCCCATAGTGCTTGACTACAGGGTGTAATTGGAGGCTGCTGAGCTACATCTGTAATTGCTGATTGTTACTTATCTTGAAGGCAAATTCTGTGTCTACTGTTGTACTAACTGAAGGCCTTGGCCTGGACAGCATAGTATGATATATATCCACATTGCTTGCATCTACTGTTTTGTGTGAGCCTTGCATTCATCACTGATTACATATTTCATAATTTATGCGGTGTAAATACTGGCATGCATTATTGTATAGTACACAAATAAAGGTTTTCTGTGTATGCATATCTGTGTGTCGTGTCATGTCCTTTGAATTGTGGGTGGGCATATGTTTAATGTAAGTATTCTCATTTGTGGGAATGGTTGCTACACTACACATTTCACAGGTGCCAGTTACAGGGCTTGTGGCTGAGGGATATACTTTGCACCCAGTACTTCCGCACTACTTCTACATATGTATGGCTACTAATACCTTTCATCTGTGTATGTGTGTATATACCTATATATATCTCATATAGCTATATCTAAATATATATATCTATATATATGTATCTATATCTATATACACACACACATATATATATATATATATATATATATATATATATTTTTTGACCCCGGGAATCATCTCTGTGTCACTGCTGGACAGAGGCACAACAAACTACAGTATTTTTTCATATAAGGGTGAAACTTTGGGCTAGGCTTATAAATGCCTTAGGGCAGATAGCCTAGTATAAACCTATGAACCTATATATATATATATATATATATATATATATATATATATATATATATATATATATATATATACACACACACACACACACATATATATATATATATATATATATATATATATGAACATATTTATCTATCTATATACAATTGATGTTATATGATTATTTGCGAGTTTTATATATATATATATATATATATATATATATATACATATAGCTATCTATCTGTCTACATTTACAGATATATATCTGTCAATATGTCCATGCATGTTCGGCCCATATTTTGGCCTGTACCTCATTCTCTTGGCAATTGACATGGATGATCACAACACTGAAATCAGTAACTAGTGCCGACACCTTTCTGTTTCCTACTTTGTTTCCTTCTACATATGTGTTCTAATACATATAACTGTGCAACTAGCACCATTTTAAGTGTATTAGAGCAGTAGTTGACATATATCCCTATTTGTTCCCACATTGTGGCACTCTTTGTCCAGACTTTGTGCATTAACAGTTTGTGTGGTATGATATTACTACATTTCCTGTACTGCTGACTGATTGTGCTGGATGATATGTTTGTGAAAACATCAGTGTTATGTATAACTGCCATTGTGTAGTGGTAAATCACTTTGTGTATGGAGTGCAGGGTCCTTGGTTTGAACCTTGCAGAGGCAGATTATTTTGCTGCTGGGCAGAACACAGGCCATTGGATAAAGAGTGATTAAGGCACTTTAAAGCAGTTGTAAGTGGGTTTGCGCAGATTTGTGTGGAGCTAAGCACTGCCAACTGCCGGTTACATTTTCTTACAGTCAGTTAGCTTCTATTTTGCTTAACCTGTGTAGGCAGTGCTTACCCCTGTGCAAACAGGCTGAAACCCTCTTGCTGCTGCTTAAAAGTGGCTACTCCCACTTATCCCTGTGCTAATTTCTTTAAAAGAAAAGAAAAAGGGTTGATAGGAAAGTGGTGAAAAAGGGGCACAAAGAGGGAAAGACAGTAGGCAAGATAGCAAGGGATGTGCAGGAAGGGTGTAGAGAGAGTCCATAGCTGGCCATTTCATCTACAGCAACAGCTGTGCATATGTAATGAATTTGGAGGTACATATGAACACTCCAACTCCTGGGAGAGGGGTGAGGACAACAATAATATGTTGTGATGCCAGTTAGACCAGATTACATGTATCCAGTGGACATGTGTGCAAAATGACCAGCTATGTATGGGGTGTGATTTTTTTTTGGAAACAGATTGCCATTTTTTTTAAGGTGAGAGTGGGATGTTGGGGAAGGAGAGTAAGTATGCTTGGGGATGTTAAGTTGGGTAGGATGACAGACAAGACAGACAATACAGCATACAGGGGCAGTATATGACACATGTGGGGGGGCACCTTCGATGGGGAGGGGTGTTTGGAAGTTGCAAGCCCATAAGCGCCCAAATGGAAACAGTGGGACTGAGGTCCCCACCCATGGGCAGTCACCACTGCACCTTCACGACCTAAAAAGTTGGCTGTGCTGGGGGCTGTGTAGGAGTGGCAGGCTCACCCTCTTATTGTGCCACTTGGCCCTCAAGCTGGCATAGCTGCTCTCGAAACTCCATATCAAGCTCCCTACGCATCAGGGCCTGGAACTGATGACAGGTGACATGTTCCTCTCTGCGCCCACTTCCAGCGGGGGGCGAGCCCCATCCCCTGCAGTGGTTCCACCCTAAGGGGGGAGGAGGTCCCAGGCTGGGCCCCAGACATGCTGGTGCCCGGTGCCATGGCCAGCTGAGATGGGACAGGTGGGTCAGCTGCGACCGGACTTCCCATATGAGCTATGTTGTAGTAAGTTTATGACAGATATGGGTTAGTAATAGTCAACAGCATTCGGAATTAGTTATAACAGCATGCATAGGTATTCCCATTAACCCAATACACCAGATTTAACACAGTTGCAGAGCAAGCAGAACACATGCATATATGGAACAACAGTGGCCATTACAACATCATGCAGGTTTCATTGATGGCAACAAGCCACCAATATGGGTGTATTTTAACATGGCACATGCATAGAAACAAATGCGAATATTTATAAACCATTAGGACATATGTCCCAACATAAGTTTGGAGTGTACACATACCTGTTGATGTGTGTCATTTTGTTATTTTTGCACATATGGTAGGGGTGAGAGAGAGAGAGATTCAGTTAACAACTTATATATCCTTGTAGTTTTCACAGCACTGTTAGTCACTGCAGTGATCTGTCCCTTACATGTATTATTACACTACCCAATGGCCTTATATTGTACACTGGTATGTTTATAGATTATTATATACGTGACCTGTGTCTTACATACAGGCGTGACAGGATGCAGGTGTTAATGCAACATATGTTGAGAATTGCTCATACACTTTGGGTGAGGTGCTAGAATGACAGGTTTGTTTTCATATACATTCTCTGAGTAGGTACACGTAGGTACAAGTCTGACTATCAGTTATATGTTATTAACAGCTGCCTACATTTCTTGGATCATCACACTGATTTTTCAGGGGAACAGGGTATCATGCCGGTGATTTGGCCATTTATCTGAACATGCTAGACAGATTGGAGCAGGTGTGGGGTATGAATATTCGTACAACGCTCTATTTGAACTTTCTAGCAAATTCTGTACAGTTGGGTGTAATTATGCATACAGCTTTCTATCTGAACATTGTAACAAAATCTGTACAGTTGTGGGGTACAATTATGCATACAATGTACTAGCATTACTGGGATTCAAACCACTGCTGTGTGTGACAAATAAAACAAAAGTCAACATCACAGTAAGCTGTGCTATCAGGGAATTGATGTGAGGCTTTCTACTGTTATCTGTGTAAGTCTCCCTCACTTGCACAATATGGCTGACCTCTTGGCACTTCCAACATTGTTATACAGAACTTCATACACATTTTGTCTGCATACCACAGTGTGGGCAACACTGCTTAATACAACAATACTATTTATAGTATGCAACAGTTCAACAACATATGACAGAAGAGTAAACAGAAGCATTCCAGGGGTTACACCTTTATTCACAGAATATTACACATTTATTTCTACTGGTATGACACTTTCTATTTTTATTTGTTATGACAGTACATGCTGAATGATTACTAACCTGCCTCGCAATGCAGCCTTTGCAACCTAGCATCATGGGTTGGCTGGTTTGCAGCCTGCTCATCTGCAGCTGTCAAGGAATTACAGTGATATTTAGCCATACCTATCTATAGTATACACAAACTAGGCAATTATTAACTACTTAGTAGAATGAGTACTTACTCAGTACTTGGGCATTGGGCATCTGCCGAGACTCCTGGATCCACTGTTCCAGTACATCTCCCCTCTGCCGCTTCAGGTCATCATGGTGGTGTCTGACCTGCTCACCAGTCCGGGGGATACCTGTGGCACTGGTGAGGTCACAGGCGAGACTGTCTCAGGCTTCCATTTTATACTACAAGCCCTGGTACTGGCCCTGCAGTAGTCTCTGCTCATGGTGTTTTACCAGGAGCCATACCATGAATTTTGGTTCCTGGATGCCCCAGTGCTGTGCTCTAAATTGAGTGCCTTCACCCACATCAGCCATTCTGCCTGCAGTAGGAAGCTACAACCAGTTATGGGAAGTATTCCCACTTGTGGGGTTTAAATATGGCCAATTTCCCACACTTTTCTGTGATTGGCCAGTTTTGAAAAGACTAAGCTATGGGCACACCTGCTTACCTAAGGTTGGCAGTGCGTAAAGAGGTATACCACAAGGCAGATTTAATTGGCTCCCCTACACATTGCTTACACTTACTAAGTTGAGCTGTGCTGCTGTTAGCATTGCTTAATAGTTAATTAGCACTATAGTTGCCTTTTGACAGTGATTCATTATTCATTACAGGTTATATATGTGCCTGGTATCCGTGATTCATGTGTGCATTCACTGTATGGGGTCCTGGGGACTTCTACTCTTTATTACAATAACACCTTAAATCTATGCTTACTGCAGTACTCCAGTTCACATATTTATGTTCTGCGGCAGGTTATACATCATCACACTGTATATAGATTCAGTTCACATGTTTGGTTTGATTTTCCTGTGGTGAGGATTAGTTTGCTGATACCTCATTTATATGTATTTTATGATGGCTGAGTAGTTAACTATTGTGACTGTGGTGTATAGGGCCCTGAGTTTGAGCCTTGCAGAAGCTATTTATTTTGTTGCTGGGCAGAACACAGGCCGTTGGGTACAGAGTGATTAAGGCACTTTAAAGCAGTTGTAAGCCGGTGTGCATGGGTTTGCGCAGAGCTAAGCAAAGCAATTCTGCAGTGTGACTTGAACTGGGAATGCCTGCTCATTAGGCAAATGCTCTGACCACTACACTATTGATGTGCTGCATTATTTGCATATATCTTCCTTGTTATCCTCTTCAGCCTTTTAAGCTGCTTTAATCGTAGCTAAGCGACGGGCACACCTACTCACCTACGGTTAGCTGTACTCAGAGTTTAAAAAAAAAATTAAGGGGTTTCTTCTTTTTATTTTTATGTCCTGTTGCTGTTGTACACATGGGGGACTGTTGGTGGGGATATGCGGACACCTATGAGCCATCTCACTTATTTATTTACACTTTCTGCTGTTCTACATTGCAGGGGCATGTCAGATTAGGAGTTCAGACAGCACGCCTTCATTAATATGCATGGTGCACTGTCGTCCTCCCCCTAAATGGCCGCTTCAGTGCAGGGCTAGATTAGTCCTGCATGGAAGATTAATAAATCTAGGAGTATTTCTTTCCATTCTAAATAACCATCCATTTTTGCCTCACATGACTATTCATAAAACATCTTCTACACAGCCCTCACCAATAACCTTCCCAGTCAGTACTGCTAACCTTACACATGCCATTCTCTCATACTGACCAAGTCCTTATCCTCCCCTATAATATCACATGTATCCTATCACAGAAACAAAAAAAAATCAAACCCACTACTCACATATTACTGTTTCTCAATCCATGAGATTTACAATTAGAGTAATCTGGCTAGTAAATATTTTCCTTTTATGTATCAACCCTGAGTCACATCTTGGTCTACATTACTGAGCTTACATTAAAACAAACTTCCTACCTAGCAAACAAGGTTTCACATAAGAAAATAGCTCCAGTCAGTGCCAGTATTATGCTGAATAAACTTGAGCAACTCCATTTTTTAAACACCCAGTCACCTGAAATATTAGTCATTTCAGAATCAAGAACTGAACCTGATACTCTTGCAAGACCAGGCAACAGAGCTGATTGAGGAACTCTTTTCCTGAATAAGGAAAATCAGAAAGCTATCATAAATAACAAAGTTCTTTGCAAAATAAACATGCACCTAGCTATCTATCCATCCATATAACATGCATCATTGCTCTTTTAATAGCCTCCCTCTGACTCCAGCAACCCAAAATGAGTTTATTGTCACTCACAAATTACATCTTTAAACATTCCAGTCTTTTCAAGGGCATTATAATTCTAAAAGACATCAGTATGAACCCATAATCCTCACCAGTGAAGGTATTCAAGACTCTTATAAAGTAAGAATTGTACAGCTAGTCAAAGAACCTACCAGGTCAAGCCTTATATTTGGATCACTCCCTTCTTTCTAAAAATGTCAACGAAAGATATACTCCTATGCTCATTACTTCCAGCTAAGAACCAAAAAAAGTCATTAATGCCCTATTAAATGAACTAATTAAAACTAATTAGGCCCACACAGCATTTATTTATTTATTTAACATTTGTTTAATGGGAAAGTTCAACTGAGACAGAGCCCATTTTCAGACGAGACCCAGAAAAAAAATGCTCCAGATGCCTCTTGCTCTCTAAGTACACTGTATCCCAGCAAATTGCATTCCTCACAGCCGCTATTAATTGCTTGCTCTCACTTCAAGGCAAACATTTCCAAACTTCTCCAAGTTACAGAAAGCAGCCCATACAAGGGGCTCACAACAAAAACTAAAAGACTGAACAAAATAACAAGCATGGGAGATTGCAGACATCTGTGCTGTGACCAAGACTCAGTTTAAAGCCATAGAAAGTACTCTGGCAATGGAAGGCTACATGGCCTTCCACACATTTAGACCAACAACAGCACAGACTTGGAAAAAGGTGGAAGTGTCTAGAATTTATATTGGCAACAAACCTACCTCCAGGTTGGTTAATCAGGATGATACTATGGAGCTCATCCATGTGCAAGTTACCATAGATAAGGTCTCTCTCCATATCATGGTTAACTCCAGATCACCATCTATGCCCACAGAGTCTCACAACTCTTACCTAAACCTACTAGAGGCACTCACCATCCAACCAAATACCCTATTCAAGGGTAACTTTAACTACCCACCTATAGTCAGGGAAACTAACACTGCCTTAAACCCACAGGTATAATGCTTGTTGGACCTTATTAACAAAAACACCCTGGAACAGATAGTACATGCTCCAACCAGATGATCAAACATATAGGATCTGGTACTCAGCAGCTTGAGATTGCTGCTCCCTATCATGTCCTCACTAGTGAGGTTGGATCAAAAAGTTATTTTGTTTGAAGTAAAAATCAACCTGGAAAGGACCTGGGGAACCATCTGCTCAGAGGTGACATGTGACCTGTGGATGGGAGATCATAGGCTGGACAGAGGCACAACAAACTAATACCTATGGAAAACCCAGCTAAACCAACAAAAGTTCGAAACTAATGTAAAGCAAATTACATCTTTTAAGTGACAATTTGTTAAAATTAAAGGTTTTGCCTAACCCTGAGACCACAGCTAACCCTGAGACCACAGCTAACTACGTCAAATTATTCACAAAGTCTCTGTGCAAACATACAAATGGCTGTATAGAGGTTGCTGTACCTACCAGAAGTAGGAACATCAACCAACCTGGAGAAATACAGACCCATCAGTATAATAAGCCTAATATGCAAAGCCATGGAACAACTTATCATGGGAATAATGAACAAGGACATTAGCAACCTACAGACACTAGAACCATCCCAATATGGCTTTGTTGGGAGAAGGTCATACCTATTTAAACTAGTAGACTTCTTTGAGAGGGACAAAGCAATGGGTGAGGGTAAAACAGTGCATACTGCATATCTTGACCCAGCCAAGGCATTTGATACAATACCTTACTCAGGCAATGTTGACAAGCTCTCTGATCTAGGTATAAATTCCTACATAACTCACAGGATTGTTTGCTGGTTCACAGACAGGACCCAATAAGTCAGTATTAGTGATACCACCTTCACCAAGAGACCATTCATCAGCAGAGTAACCAAGGGGGCTGTGCTGGGTCCACTTCTGTTTGGCATCTGCTTCTCAGAAGTCAAGGCTAATGTTCAAAGGTCTCGGCTCACCAAGTTCACAGATGATTGTGAATTGGGTGCTATTATAGATTCCCCACAAGACACCAATATCTAGCAAAAGAGTTTAATGCAGACAAATGAGTGGTGCTGAAGCCATGGTCTAAAACTCAAAGTAAAAAAAAAGCATTATAATGTCCTTTTGGAAACTGTCAACCCAAGTTAATTACTCCACTGATAAAACACCCCTAAGGGTGGACCCAGTAGTATGGGATCTGGGAACATATGTAGACAGCTATCTGGCCTTTGACCAACACATAAGTAAGAAAATAAGAAAATCATTCTATGTCACCCAACTTATAGGTAAGAGTATGGAATCCAGGTCCAAGGAACTCATAGTACCACTCTACTTGGCTTTTATAAGACCTATCACTGAATCAAATGCTCCCATTGGCATGTATCTAACAAGACCATTGCAACAATTGGGAGGGTCACAAAGGATTCTCACCAGGAAAATTTACTGCATGAATACTCTGTCCTACATTGATCGCCTAAAGACTTTGTCTCTGCATTCAGTCTCCTACAGGCTGCTGAGAGAGGATCTCTGCCTGGCTTACAGGGTTTCCTCAGCCCTATCATCATCATCATAATCATCATCATCACCATCATCATCATCATCATCATAATCATCATCCCCATCATCATCATCATCATAATCATCATCCCCATCACCATCATCATCATCATCATCATCATCATCATCATAATCATCATCCCCATCACCATCATCATCATCATCATCACCATCATCATCATCATCACCATCATTATCATCATAATCATCATCCCCATCACCATCATCATCATCATAATCATCATCCCCATCATCATCATCATCATCATCATAAACATCATCCCCATCACCATCATCATCATCATCATCATCATCAATCCCCTTCTTACCATTTTCTACATGGGTCGGGGTGTAGTGTTAACTGTCACCATCTTCCTTGATTCAGTGCCACACTCCAGCCTTCAACGTTTATGCCTGACCATCGCAGATCTTCTCTCACACAATCCATCTACCTCTTTACTGGATGCCCTCATTTCTTCTTTCCTTCTTCTTAATCACATTGTCTTCTACTTTTCTGCACATGTGCATGAACCACTGTAATCTGTTCTCTTAGAATTATTTTGGCTTCTGCTCTTATGTCTTCATTTCATTGTCTGTCCTACAGTGTACATCTTACCACCCTTTTCAGGCATTCAATTTCCATCACCTCTAACTTTCTCATCTGCTCTGCCTTTACTGCCCAGGCTTCTGTACCATACAGTAGTACATGTTACACCACTGTTTTGTACACCTTACTTTTTAGCTTCTTTGTCATTCTTCTGTCATATACTATACCAGACTCTCTATGGCAGTTGGCTGCAGCCCCTCTGATTCTAAATTTGACCTCTTCATTCAGACTTCCCTTCTCTTCAACCACCCCTCCCAGAAAATTAAAGCTGTTAACCTGTTCCACTATCTTCCCTTCTATCTCAATTCTCAACTTCTTCTGATTTCCCCAATTTCTGCCATTGCCACTGTCTTATCTGTACTTAGTTTTATCCCACGTGCCTTCAGTTTTACATTCCATACCCATATCCATTGCTGAAGTTCTTGCTCAGAGCCTGCCTGTAATGCGACATCATCTGCATACAGCAACTTTGTTGATCTGTCCCCTCCACCCTGTTTGCTAATGTAGTCCATCACCAGCATGAACAGCAATGGGCTCAGGTGTGAACCCTGGTGCACATCCACTCCCACTGGGAACCCCTCTGTGAGACTGAACACTGTTCACTCTTGAGTCATTGGGTCCTCGTACCTTGGACCTTTTGAACCTAGAAGACATAAGCCAAGGCACTAGTTCAGTGTACTGTAGTTTGTTGTCTGCATGTACTAAGGTCTGCTTTTATGTGCCAAAAGTGAGTAGTATATTGGGTCCTTCTGCATAACTGCACTAATTCCACCAATGTTCCTGGGACATCAAATCACCACAGTACTGTCCAAATCACCTTTCTTCTGACCTACTTATATGTTTTCTCTAAGTGTAGGAATGCCCAGATAAACTGTTTCCTCATCTCTAGCTTCTTCTCAACTATATGTCTCACTGAAAACATTGAGTCAGTTGTGCTGCATCCTGATCTGAATCTGAACTGCTCATCTCTCATCTTACTTTCTACTACTCTGCATATTCATTTATTAATCACCCTCTCCAGAACTTTCATGCAGTATGACAGGAGTTTGATACTCTGTACTGCCCACAGTTCTGGATGTCCCCTTTGTTTTTGTACACTGGCAGATGTATGCTTGTTCTCTAGTCATCTGGGATATGCCTCTCCACACTGTTATGAGAACCCTCAGTGGACATTTCTCCACTATCTCACACAACATCTTTATCATATCTGCTATGACCTCATCTGAGCCTGCTGTTTTCTTGACTGGTGGGCTCCACTTCTCTCATCATATGCTGGGCCTGGGGTAGTACAGCTTCTGAGCTTCTGTGGGGTTTTCTTCATTCAGAAGCTACTGAAAGTATGCCTTCCATCTGCCTTTGATGTCCTGTGGACTGGTGAGTAGGTTGTTGCTGGCATCCCTTATGAAGGGTATCTGACTCTCTTCTGTATCTTTCTGTCTTTGTGTGATAGAGTGCCTCCGATGCCCTGTTCTTTGCTATTGCATCTCCTTTCTTAGCTTCCTTTTGTTAGCCAACCATTATCCCTTCATAGCCTGGTCCATTTTTCCTGTACTCCTTCTTTCTTTTGATGACTTCCTAGACTTTTACATTCCATCGCTAGCTTTCCTTATGTAACTTATTTCTATACCTGGCTTGGCTGTATATCTGTTCTATAGTCCTCACACATGCTGTTTCGAGGTGCTGCCATTCTTCATCAACTCCACCCTGTTTACTCCTCTTCTTGGGGTTCTAGAGCCCTGGGTATTTTTTTGAACTGTTGTGCTTTCTCTCCAGCCAGCTTCCAGGTCTTCAGCCTGGTCTCTGTTACCATTGCTTGCAGCTGATTGTGGCAACCAGTGGTTTATGCTGTGGACTGACAGTTTCACTGAGGGTGACTTTGCAATCACTGATTCTATCCCATTGCTCTTTCCTTACTAGGAATAAGTCTACCTGAGTTGCATGTTGGCCACTTCTGTAAGTGATCTTGTGGCTGTTTCTCTTTCTGAACTATGTGTTGGCTACTGTGAAGCCATTTACCAGACAGAAGTCTAGAATGTCTTCTCCTTCTTTATTTCTATTGCCCCACCCATGTGGACCCAGGCAGTCCATCCTGTTATAGTCATATATATATATATATATATATATATATATATATATATATATATATATATATATATATATATAGATAGATATTTGTAGCTGTGTGTGTGTGTATGTGTGTGTGTGTGTGTGTGTCTGTGTGTGTGTGTGTGTGTGTGTGTATATATATATATATATATATATATATATATCTATATATATCTATATATATATATATATAAATATATCAAGGTCTACTTCACATGACTGAAAACTCAAAATACTGAATTTCATTTGACTGAGACCACAATACCTATTTTTCAAAATACTGAAAACTCATTTGACTGTCTCATTATACTGAAAGCTTACAATCTTGAACTTCAAAATACTTAATTTTAAGCCATAGATGTGATGTGTGTTTCCATTTACCTGTGATATGCTTGTGATAACAAACATTACTGTAAATTAAAGTGCCGACTGTCAGAATACTGATAGTAGCGTATAAAGTAGTGTTGTGGTGTTTCTAAATGAGGGTATGTCTCTACATTTTTATGGGAAGTATCTAAAGTAATATGGCAGATGTTTTGTGCACTCCTGGCAGAAGTGGCAGTGTGTACAGTACAGTAAGGTAAGTAAAAGGTATATACCCTTTTCCCCACTGTAGTGCTATCAGGGAGTTAGTATATATAGTTGGGGGGTGTGGGGGGCATAGCCTCCCACCTAGTTTGTTTTTATATCATCCATTTTCTGTTGAAAGGGTAAGTAAGTAGTTTTTAAATTTTGGAAAGAGTCATTGGTGTTGTAAGTGTGCATGTCTATGACTTAAAATTGCATCTATCTTCAAAGGAATGACACATTTCTTGAAACTGTATTCAATGATATTTGCATATTTAAAAACTCTTTCATCATAGAGAGCATCATTGTTCTACGCTTTCAAAGGCAAAATCCATCTGATCAACCACAGCGCAACATTTGTAATGTCTTCCTGTATTCAAGCATGGCTTGTTTAAACTCCTTTCCAATTTTACTAGTAGACTCATCCAGAGAACTTCCTCACACAACCAGAGCTCTCTCTCCCCTACCCCCACCATCTCTCTCCCCTACCACCAACAACTTACTAACTCCTATAATAAACTCCTCTGCACAGACTATGCTTTGCGGGGACTAGCAATGAAACTTTTGAAATCCTATCCTACTGATATAAAGTGCATTTACCGTCTCATGCAAGAAATTGAGACTGCAGCTTAAAAATGCTAAATGCAAACGCTTCCTAAACAGCAATGTCACATAGTGAATTTTCAAAATGCATAGTTCCCTGGTTAACTTAAAGCAGTGTACCCCACTCTTATTTAGTTACTCAAATGAATGGCTGATACTTCTCCCAATAAGGGTATTTTGTCTTCTGTCTCTTGTTCACTACTCCTTTTTTTCATCTTCTATCTTTTCTAACATGCTTCCTCTGTGTAGTTTAGCTCCTCCCCCTCTCCATAATTGACCTTTTCCATAACACTTTTCTTGTACGGCAACTATATTGTAAATAGAAACATTTGTTTTTTTTGTACTGTTTAAATATCTAAACATTGATGTCATGTTCTGTGAAAATAAACACACGTCCTGTTTGTAAAAACTGGTATGGCTGGATATTTGATCTGTTTGAAATCTGGGGCTGAACCTAGAAATGCCCAAGGGAGACCAGTGTTTTACCCCAATCCTCAGTAAACAAAGAAAAATTTAAATAAAATAATACAAATAAAAACCATGGCTGTAAGAATTTGGATAATAGCACATCTTTTCTGCTTTGTGTATTGGGTTGTAGCCCAAGGTAACCTGGTATACAGAGATGGGGACATGTACTTACCGCAGTACTTAATTGCAGGCCAGTGATGCTCCCTGTCTTTTTTAAAGTTAATTGAGTGAGTAGAATTTTTTTCTGCTGCTCTGTTTGTGTGCTGGGCTATAGCTTGAGGTAAGATAGCATACAGAGTTACAGAGTTGGGAGGGAATTCTATACTTGATGGTGGCCAGTGGAACTCCTTGTGTTTTCTAAACATGAGTCAGTGATTTATTTCTACTCTGTTTGTGTGTAGGGCTGTTGTCTAAGGTAGCCTAGTGTATAGATGTGTGTGTGTGTGTGTGTGTGTGTGTGTGTGTGTGTGTGTGTGTGTGTGTGTGTGTGTGTGTGTGTGTGTGTGTGTGTGTGCATGTGTGTTCTGTGCCTGACTGATGGGCAGTGAAGATTTGTCTAAACATGGGCTAAACTCTTGGCTAGGCTTATAAGGGCCTCAAGGCCAATAGCCTCGTAACCTCCTATGATCTCTGTGTTATTTAAACTTGTGTCTGTAAATACATTTGTGCTTTTTTCTGCTCTGATGTGTGTTTAAACAGGAGACTTGATTGCAATTTAAAGCATTTAGAAGTTTTTTTCTTTGCATACTCTCCCCTATTTTTATAAAGATGCAGGGAGCACATATTTTATTTGTGTTTTACTCTTCCTGGAGAGTGCCTGAGCAGATAGTCAGAGGATTATCACAATCACTTCTGTTCTAGCAATATTAAATGTTTCCCTCATGATGAAATGTTTGTGAGCCAGAGGACACGTGAATATGCATTTTTGTGACTGCATATTTGGGTTGCCTTTGTCTAGGATTTTTATTCTATTTATCATATTCTGCCAAGAATCATCAAGTTAAACATTACATTAAGTTCAGTTGCCTGTCAGTTTATAATCTGAGTTCATTTACACTCATTTAGCAGTGTAGTAGGTGAGTACATTTGCTTCTTCTTCTTCTTTCAGCTGCTCCCGTTAGGGGTTGCCACAGCAGATCAACTGTTTCCATTTCTTCCTGTCCTCTGCATCTTGCTCTGTCACCCCAACCACCTGCATGTCCTCTCTCACCACATCCATATAAACCTTATCTTAGGCCTTCCTCTTTTCCTGTTACCTGGCAGCTTCATCCTTAGCATCTTTTTCCCAATATACTCTGCATCCCTCCTCAGCACATGTCCAAACCAACGTAACCTTGCCTCTCTGGCTTTGTCTCCAAACCTTCCAACCTGGGCTGACCCTCTAATATACTTAGTCCTAATCCTGTCCATCCTCATCACACCCAGTGCAAATCTTAACATCTTCAACTCTACCATGTCAAGCTCTGACTCCAGCCTTTTTGTCAATGCCACTGTCTCCAACCCATATAACATAGCTGGTCTCACTACCCTCTTGTAGACCTTCCCTTTCACTCTTACTGGTACTCGTCTGTCACAAATCACTCCTGTGCCACATTCTACTATCAATGTACCTAATACAATATTAGATTTAAAACTATACACAAGGCGACTTAATTTAGCAGTGAATTTGAAAGGGAAAGTACCAAATAGTAATGAGTTGTGTAGAAAAAGTACATGGAACCCCCCACTTCACCCGGTCATTAAAACATTCGAAGATCTAGTGGAAATTGAAATTAGAAATATGACTATGGATAAGAATTTAAAAAGTAACAACTTTTCTGAAGAATCCTATCAGCTGATTAAGAAATTAAACAGCGAAGGCATTAGGGTGATGAAAACAGATAAAGGGGGGGGGGTTGTATTAATGTATCAACATGACTACACAGCAGCCATACATTCCCATTTACACGATAATGAGCAATACAACCAGGTATCTATCAACGAAAAGAACATCGCATACGCTAAAATAAAATACAGGCTAGAAGACAACTTGTATCAAGGAGCAATGAACGAACAATTATTTAATTATTTGGTGGTCCCCAAACCAGTTACCCCTATTATTTTCGGGATTCCCAAGGTGCACAAAGGGTTGCAACCACTGGCATTTAGACCTATTGTGGCGGGCGCCAAGGGAATAACCGAACCACTAGGAAAATTTGTAGATGCAATATTAAAAAAGTTCACAACCACCTTGAAATTTCTGTGTAAAGATTCCTGGGAATTTTTGCGTAGCATTAAGAAAGAATTTTTTGATGAAACTAATTTCATGGTCACGGTGGATGTAGTCGAACTATTTCCAAGCATCCCACATGAGACAGGCTTGGAATGGTTTAACGACATGCTAGCCGAAAATTCCAATTTAGGTGGTAAGATGATAGCACTACTCGTGGAATTTATGGAGATAATTTTGAAAAATAATTTTGTATACTTCTGTGGAGAAATATTTCGGCAAAAAAGAGGGGTGGCCATGGGGACCCCTTGTGCCTCTGCGTATGCGAACATCGTGTTAGCTTATTGGGAATCCAAATATATATTCAATACAGAATGGGCAGAGCATTTAACACACTATCGACGCTATTTGGACGATATATGTATTCTTTGGAAGGGCAGTAAAGTAGAATGTGAGCAGTTCATTGAATACATTAATAATAGTACTAATTTCCTTAAATTCACATGCAACATTAAAACAGACAATTTACAGTATTTAGATGTCGATTTATGGAAAAATAATGAGAAAAATTGTTTCATGTCCAAAATACATCGTAAGGACAGTTATTCAAACATGTTTTTACATTACAATAGTAACCACCCCATGTACCAAAGGAAAGGAATTATTAAAGGACAGCTCATCAGAGCAGCAAGAATATGCAGTGATGAGACTGGGTTTAATAATGAATGTTTGTTTTTAATGAAACTGTTCCAAGAAAGGGGCTACCCAAGGAGATTAATAGAGGGGGTAATGGAAGAAGTAAGAGGTCAAAGAAAAGAGAAGTACTTTCCCTTACTGGGTGAAGACCGTGGATATAAGAGTAAGAACATGGACAAAAAAACAAACATTGAAGTAAAAGAGAGTGAATGCTTCTTTGTTCATACAAATTGCAATGAAAGTGTAGAAATAGAAAAGGCGATTAGTAAATATTGGCCTATAGTTGTTATGAATGAAGAACATAAAAAATTGCTTGGGGGTAAACCACATTTTATTAGAAGGCGTAACAAAAACTTGAAAGAAATGCTGGAGACAAACGCAGAGGTAGGGCAAGGTGCAACGACGCAGAGAATTGGAACATTTAAATGCAATAGTTGTAAACAGTGCCCTTATATTATGAACAAAAAAGGGTTCTATCTGAGGTCTAGGAAAACATACATAAAATCCCCAGGGTACTTTAATTGCAAGGCCAAAGGGGTGGTATACCTTGGTTTGTGTAAGTGTTGTCAAAGTTTTTATGTTGGAAAGACAGAGAGAACACTTGCCAAACGGATATATGAGCACCTCTATGATATCAGTAAAAGTAAAGAAGCAAATGCCTTCTATAAGCACTCCTTAGTATGTGAAAAAATGAAGATAGAATTTATCATTCTGGAACAGGTGAACACCAACCCCAGAGGAGGTGATTGGGAAACATCATTAGAATTTAAGGAGTTGCTTTGGCAAATTAGATTAGATGCGGCCAAAACCCCAGGACTAAATGGAGCTATTAGTATTGGTAGCCTGCCAAAAATCAGAAGGGCCAAGTTATAAATTTATAACGGAAGAAACTATGTAACACACTTTAGAACCATTACTAGACAAAAAACGAACAACATTCAAAGGGAAGATGTAAAGGTTGAATTTGGAGCTGCACTATGAGCAGTGAAGCATGGGTCACCTAGATAATTGTAAATTTGGTTTGAATATAACACAGCAACAAAGGGTGAAATAAATAAGGAATAGATATGTCCTTTATGGAATAATAGAAGAATTAAGGAAGGTGCAGATGAATGTGCACCTTCACCAGTTTTTTGTGATGGGTATCTTAAGATCATATTTTTAAAAATTTTATACATTGATGTTTTAAAATAAGGGGCATGTAGTATGAGTAGTATGACTATTATTTTTGTTGATATAGAAAACAGTATACTATAAATAGAATGTATTAGTAATGTGTTATAGGAAGTATTTTATATGTGCAATGATTTTTTACATTTTTTTATATTTGTAATTTTCTATGGCATATGTAGGGCAATTGTCATTTTTAGGAGGGTAGGAATAATAATATGTATGGCCTATGTATTACCTATATAAGACATTAATATAACATAACAGGTACTTTACATTTATTCATTCTGAAAAGATGAGTTTTAAAATATAGGACATTCAACAGATGTTTAATGACAATTGGATAAATGGGTAAATGTCCATTTTATGTATATGCATTTCATGTATATGTATGTATGTATTTATTATCAATATGAATAATGAATATGATTAAGGTATAACCAACAAATAACAAACAAACAAAAAATTGGTTAACACTATTATGTTGTATCAGGAATATATATATATATATATATATATACAAAAAGTATTCCTGTGGCTTTAAACCAAGTGTAATTTTGCAACTGATTGATTATTAATTAATTAATGAAGGAGGGCAAATAGTATAAAAGAAGTTGCTGGGAATGAATTAAAATGTCTTGATAAAGCCTGGGAGGGCCCGGGTGAAAGCGCTTGACGAAATTTGGATATTTTGTGTGTTTTTACGCTTTTTGCTGGTGGAGCTGCATATTAAAAATCTTTTTCTGTACTTTGGTCTGACGCCTGGACATCTTACTTCGTTGATTTACCAGTTGGTATTGTGTTCCAAAGGAGTTTTTGGTTGTTCTTTGTCTCCAAACCTTCCAACCTGGGCTGACCCTCTAATATACTTAGTCCTAATCCTGTCCATCCTCATCACACCCAGTGCAAATCTTAACATCTTCAACTCTACCATGTCAAGCTCTGACTCCAGCCTTTTTGTCAATGCCACTGTCTCCAACCCATATAACATAGCTGGTCTCACTACCCTCTTGTAGACCTTCCCTTTCACTCTTACTGGTACTCGTCTGTCACAAATCACTCCTGACACTCTTCTCCACCCACTCCATCCAGCCTGTACTCTCTTCTTCACCTCTCTTTCACACTCACCATTACTCTGAACTGTTGATCCCAAGTACTTAAACTCATTCACCTTCGCCACCTCTCCTCCCTGCATCCTCACCATTCCTCTGTCCTCCCTCTCATTCACACACATATATTCTGTCTTAGTCCTGCTGACCTTCATTCCTCTTCTCTCTAGAGCATATCTCCACCTCTCCAGGGTCTCCCTCACCTGTTCCCTACTCTCACTACAGATCACAATGTCATTTGCAAATATCATAGTCCACAGGGACTCCTGTCTGATCTCGTCTGTCAACCTGTCCATCACCATTGCAAATAAGAAAGAGCTCAGAGCTGATCCTTGATGTAATCCCACCTCCACCTTAAATGCATCCATCACTCCCACTGCAGACCTCATCGCTGTCACACTACCCTCGTACATATCCTGTACCACTCTTACATACATCTCTGACACTCCCGACTTCCTCATACAATACCACAACTCCTCTCTAGGCACCCTGTCATATGCTTTCTCTAAATCCACAAAGACAGAATGCAACTCCTTCTGACCTTCTCTGTACTTCTCCATCAACACTCTCAGAGCAAACATCGCATCAGTAGTGCTCTTTCCTGGCATGAAACCATACAGCTGATCACTAATCATCACCTCCCTTCTTAACCTAGCTTCCACTACTCTTTCCCATAACTTCATGCTGTGACTGATCAGTTTAATCCCTCTGTAGTTACTACAGCTCTGCACATCACCCTTATTCTTAAAAATCGGTACCAAAACACTTTTTCTCCATTCCTCAGGCATCCTCTCACTTTCCAAGATTTCATTAAACAATCTAGTTAAAAACTCCACTGCCATTTCACCTAAACACCTCCATGCTTCCACAGGTATGTCATCTGGACCAACAGCCTTTCCGTTCTTCATCCTCTTCATAGCTATCCTTACTCCCTCCTTGCTAATCCACTGCACTTCATGATTCACTATCTGCACATTATCCAACCTTCTCTCCCTCTCATTCTCTTCATTCATCAACCCCTCAAAGTGCTCTTTCCATCTGCTCAACACACTCTCCTTGCTTGTGAGTATGTTTCCCTCATTATCCTTTATCACCCTTACCTGCTGCACATCTTTACTAGCTCAGTCCCTCTGTCTAGCCAATCGGTACATGTCCTTTTCTCCCTCCTTAGTGTCCAACCTTTTATACAATTCTTCATATGCCTTATCCTTAGCCTTCATCACCTCTCTCTTTGCCATGCACCTCATCTCCTTATACTCTTGTCTACTTTCTTCATCTCTTTGACAATCCCACTTCTTCTTCGCCAACCTCTTTCTCTGTATACTCTCCTGTACTTCTTCATTCCACCACCAGGTATCCTTGTCCTCCTTCCTCTTTCCAGATGTCACACCAAGCACCTTTCTAGCCATATCTCTTACTAGCTCTGCTGTAGTTACCCAGCTATTCAGTAACTCTTCACTGCCACCCAGTGCCTGTCTTAACTTTTCCCTGAACATCACCTCAGAATTACCCTTTTTCAATTTTCACCATTTGATCCTTGGTGCTGCTCTCACACTCATCCTCCTCTTCTTGATCACCAATGTCATCCTACAAACCACCATCCTATGCTGCCTAACTACACTTTCCCCTGCCACCACTTTACAGTCTCCAATCTCCTTCAGATTGGCCCTTCTACATAAGATATAATCCACCTGTGTGCTTCTTACTCCACTCTTGTATGTCACCCTATGCTCCTCCCTCTTGTTAAAATACATATTCATTACAGCCATGTCCATCCTTTTCGCAAAATCCACTACCATCTGACCTTCTGCATTCCTTTGCTTAACACCATACCTACCCATCACTTCCTCATCCCCTCTGTTCTCTTCACCAACATGCCCATTGAAATCTGCTCCAATCACCAGTCTCTCACCCTTGGGTACAGTCATCACCACTTCATCCAACTCACTCCAAAATTTTTCTTTCTCATCCATCGCACACCCAACTTGTGGAACATATGCACTAACAACATTCATCATTACACCATCAATTTCCAGCTTCATAAACATCACTCTATCCAACACTCTTTTCACCTCCAAAACACTCTTAGCATACTGTTCCTTCAGGATAATGCCTACGCCATTTCTTCTCCCATCCACACCATGATAAAACTATTTGAAACCGCCTCCGATACACCTAGCCTTGCTCCCCTTCCATCTGGTCTCTTGCACACACAATATACCAACCGTCCTTCGGTACATCATATCAGCTAACCCCCTCCCTATACCAGTCATACTGCCAACATTCAAAGTTCTGACCCTCACTATCACAGTCCTAGCCTTTACCTGCCTTCAGGCATGCCTTCCGCCTCTTCTCCTCCTTCGGCCAACAGTAGCCCAATTTCCGCCAGCACCCTGTTGGCCAACAGTACTGGTGGTGGTCGTTGTTAACCCGGGTTTCAACTGATCCGGTATGAATTTCTGTACAGTTTTCTTCATATGTGATGTGGCAAAATTTTATGCCGGATGCCCGTCCTGACGCAACCCTCCCCATTTATCTGGGCTTGGGACCGGCACAAAGAAATGCACTGGCTTGTGCATCCCCAGTGGCTGGGTTGAGGTGAGTGCATTTGCTACTGAACCAATTACCTTTACATCTTTTATATTTTCAATTTTGTTGTAACGGGGCACTATGATGGCATTTGCCCATACAGCTCTTTCTGCATGCAGGCTGCTATAGATTATTTATGTATACTATTCTACTAAGATAGATAAATTACTTGAAGGGTAACCGTGTTAGCTCCTGTTTATTATTTATACAGGATTTGATTAGAATAAACATGGATACATTTATCGTTTATGCATTCAAAGACTTTCTTAAACACAACTTCCTAACAGTGCTTTCAACGTGATGTTTATTAAACAAAAACTTACTCAGAATGCTTAAACTGCTCTAAACTCACATAGTTAGCAGAAATTATTTAGGGGAACTGATGGACATCTCTCCTTCCCACAAACTTGGAAATGTCCCAGCTGACAATGTCATCTTTTGTAAAACTGTGAAAGTGAGACCTGTATGACATAAAACACACTCATATGGACCTTAAAACATCTAAAACTCCAGACCCAGAAGTTGTTGAGCAAGCTCCTAATGGCCCTTGTGATAAGTTTACAAATGCAAATTTAGTGGGGGATCCATTCCAATCTAACATCACGCATGAAGTTAATACTACTTAGTGCAACAATCTGTTACATGCAAAATAGAATGGGGGGTTAATGGAAACTATTATTACATTAATGGAAACTAATATTACATTGACATCTCACAAAATTGACTCAGTTACTGATAACTCTAGCACTAACATTTCACCTGTAGACACCCCTGCCCTCAAAAAGGTGACACCACCACAAAAGAAGAATAAAAGTGTAAAAAGCACAAGGATATTTTACCTAAATATATACAAAATATGCAAAAGAAAAGGAAAAAGCATACTAATGAACTGGGAAGCAGGAAAAATAAACCAGGATCCTCAGTGATAAATGCATTAGATTGCTTTCGTTTTTCTGTAGTGTCTATAGACACTATTTGTATCCATGACACAGGAAAGCATTCAATAAATGGTAATGACCAGGAAACTAGTCTGACTAGAGGCATTGAAGCAAGCAATACCATAACTTCACACCAGGTGTCATACCCTGAGCTTAAAATAAATATGCATCCTCGGGATAACTCAATAAAAAAATCCACATTCTATAACTAAAAAGTTAAAAAGGAGATCCTTAGGAGGTGTGACACAACTGCAGTTGATGGACATGGCAAATGTACCAGTTTGAGAGGACACTCATCAATCATTCTTTTTATGTGCTGCCATCTGAAAAAAATATCTGTATACTATAATAATGCGAGTGTTACCAATCTTAACTTGTCAAATCCTCACTCTGATATAAAGCACAGTAACACCTGTATGGTTTCAGTATACTTTGTGTTAAGTGACTTAGTGTTAAAGCCAATTAGACAAAAGTTCAGTACTGTTGTTAAGTCCAAAATTAGTGTTTCTTCCCATTCTGGTTTGAAATAAACCGATGTAACTGACCTTCTTGAAAGTTACTTTTGGGAAAACACAATATACAACCCTTCTCTTTCACTGTGATACTGATTTACATTCTTCCCTTTTATATCACATTAAAATGCTTTGCCTGCATCCTTAAAAGTTTGGGAATTCAATAATATTGAAGTAGTCCTGTCTAAGATAATGCCATCTAATCTGTGGAATGACTACCAATTTACAAAAGATTTCCTTGTTAATAATTGGCTAAAGCAGTTTTGCCATGTTTACGTAATGGGAAGATTTCATACATGATGGCTGCATGTTTAGCTATGATAAAATCTATTTCAGTGACTGTGGAGCTGAGATCTAAATTTTGTAATGCCAAAATCCAAGAAATAAAACCTAGAATTATGTTCCATTTTAGATCAAGACAATATTGATATATCAGCCACCAATAAAACCTGGGACTCTTCTGACGTTGTTTTCCTCGCACATAATATAATTGAATACCTTAGAACAACACTAACTGGAACTAAAGTATTATTACCAATCCATGAAAAAAATCCCATGCCGTATTATTTCAAGAAATAATACATTTGAAACAGTTGCAATGACTATTCAACTAACCTACTATGAGGACTTCATCAGGGTTATTTGCATATATGAATTCAACTACTAACACTGCATATCTTAAACATACTGAAAAATTCTTATAACATCCTCAGATAGTCTTAGATGATGATTTAAACAACCCTTCTATTGACTGGAATGCATACTCATCAAGACTTAAGATGGAGCAACATTTATTAGATTTTTTTTTATAAATTAATTTAAGTTGTTAATGAACTTAGGAGGGTTAAATATTTTTGATATCCTTGTGAGGAACTGTACATCAAAAATAAACAACCTAATTACTGGCCCTTCCCTAGGCACTTATGACCATTTGTCTTTAAGGTATGAAATCCTACTAGGTTCCCAAATACATTTACCAATTAAGATGGAATTTAATTTTAATGCAATTAACTGTACAGAGCTAGAAAACACAATCACTTAGCTTGATTGATCCCACAAGTTAATAGTAAAATTAGATGGCAGATACCCCACCATTTAGAACCATCTTCCTTACTAGTGGGATAAAGAGTTAAGGAGACCATATTTTATATATATATATATATATATATATATATATATATATATATATATACAATTTTCAAAAAAGAACAGTGTTCTATAAAATACAAACACTCCCCTTAGATTGATATCAAAACCAAAGTAAGTGAAATGATAGGAAAATTCAAATCTCTACTAAATAAGAAAAGAGTGGGAGTGAAAGAAAGCTGACAATACTTTCAAGTAGTAATAATCAGTTTTACAAATATGTTAACTTGAAAAGTAAAAATAGCCACTTAATAATGTCCATACTATCTAATGGAGGAATTATATCGGAACCCATACTCTTTACTGATGAAATTACTTATTCTGCTCAATCAATTAATAACTTAGCAATATAATTTGCTTAGAAGTGTCTTCACCTATCCAAGACTTTCAATTTTAATATAGCTCCATTAAATGTATTCTCAAATTGAAAGCCTTGGATAGGTGAAGACACTTCTAAGCATGTAACATAGTACCCAAATAGAGTTGAACTAGGATTGATTTCTAAATGGCTGGATCCAAATGTTTTTATATATTATAAAAAATGTATATACTTCCTGCATTTTTACAAGGATTAATATTGTTATAATATACTAAATATATATTCCTTTTATAAAGGGGTTTTTAGAAAAATCAGGTTTTTAAAGTAGTGGCAATTGGATATACAAGGTTTCTGTAATGTATTTATGTAATAATGTTATGGTTCTTTCAATATTTAATATTCCTTAATAAGATAATGGTTTAATTAATAATTCTATATAAGTATTGAATCTTGGGTCTATTTTTGTCTGAAGAAATTCAAGCATTGGGCTTGTATGAAAGCGCTAACATTAAATTGGTTTGAATTTACAGCATGCTGTCTTGATTTTGTTTTTAGTTTGTTTCTGAATTTAGAATTTGTAAGTTTTAAAAAGGTAGTAAACTAGATATGGCTAATTACTGACCAATTAGTGTTGTATTAATAATTTGAAAATGCTTTGAGAAATGTCTGCAGACTTACTTTCTGCCTATATGAACTATAGATTCATACTGACTTATACCAACATGGATTTAGTGCTGAAATATCTACACTAACAAATAAGATTGACTTCTGTGATCAGCTTACTACTGTACTTGATTATGGTTTGTAAGTAGGAGTTATCTTCTTAGATTTAGCCAAAACTTTCAGTAGTCTACTCCACAAATAATGCTTTATAGAGCTAGAGATATAACCCTTTCTTAATAAATTGGATTGACAATCGGTTGTTTGGTATAACTCAGTGTCTTTCTATTCAAGGTACCAACTCTCTCTACTAGCCTGTGTCTGCTTGCATATTGCAAGGATCAAGCCTGGAGCCATTTCCATTTCATTTGCTTTTCTTCACCAATCCATCAAACAAACAGTGTTGGCTTGCTAAATATGTAGTTGATGGTAAGAAAAGTTACATTGTTAATACTAATGAGGATTATTTAGAAGTTAACCCATTTCAGGAGGAGTTCTCAGCATAGGCAATAGCAAAAGGCATACAGTTTAGTACAAATAAATGTTAGGTTCTATATTTTGGGAATCTTATCATAAAATGTCCACTTAAACTGATTGACTCTATATATTATGGGAAGTAAATGAATATGAAGATCTTGTAATTTTAATCATATATGACTTTTCCTTTGACAGTCATGTGAACATCCTAAGGAAAAAAAGGTTCTTCATCATTTAGGGCTCTTACTTACATCTATTTTCTTAAGGGACAATAACAGTTTAACACTTATTTATAAAATGTACATTTGTCTCATTCTAGAATTTAATAATGCTTTTTAAATATATGCTAGGACACAGTTACTTAAGACAGAAAAATGTTCAAAGAAATTCACCAAACATGTACCTTCTTTTTGGCATCTGATTTATCCAGATTGATGAGAGAATTTAAAACTGATTTTCATGAACTACAGATATTCTTGCAGCAAAATTCCACTTGCTTACAAAGTGCATAATGATAGATTATTACAGGCAGATTTTGACATTATTCATACTACCAACCATAGAGTTCACCAGTGCAATAACAAACTTTTACATTAGTAAAAAACAAATGTCAGAAACAAAATTATCACTCAAACAGTAACGTGATTCTGGAAAAAAAATTCTTGACAGATTAGACTCTTTGACACTATAAGTAGGTGATATGAGACAGAGAATAACTGGAGCCTTTTGAGTCTGTCCATGTAGGACGTGTGTTTAATGCCTAGGATCCTCTTCATGAGGTACTTCTGTGGCCTCTCCAGTTGTTGCAGGTGTCTAGTGAGGTACATGCCAAATGGGCCATTATACTCAATGATTGGTCTAATGAGGGAAGAGTAGAGAGAGAGAGATGATGACCTCTTTCTTCTTGGATGCAAAACCCTTGGTAATGAGATGTTCCACATAGAAGGACTTTCTGACAACAGTGACAATGTAGTGGTCGAAGGAGAGGTTGCTGTCAACCTGCACCCCCAGATCTCTTTCAACACCATCTGTGTTTACTGGGCTCACATCAATGTGGTAATTAGTGGGAATTGAGTTTTTACCAAAGGGGATGATGACACATTTTTTGGCGTTAAGCTTAAGGCCATGGTTTCAACACCAGTCATTGGTCTCAGTGAGGCCTTTCTGTAGGATGTCTGCATCACTTGGGGAGTTAATAATGGCTCCCAGTTTGCAGTCATCTGTGAACTTGGTCAGCTAGCATCCCTTTGTGTTGGCCTGGACTTCTGAGAAGTAGATGCCAAACAGGAGAGGACCCAGGACCAATCCCTGTGGGACTCCACTTATGACTGATTGGCAGTCTGACTTGGAGTCCGCTATTTTCACACTTTGTGTTCTATCTATGAGCCAATTTGCAACCCACCTAGTGATATAGGGGTTGATGCCTAGTTTGGTGAGTTTATCAATAATCTCTGAGTGAGGAATGGTATCAAAGGCCTTGGCCAGATCGAGGTAGGCTGTATGCACTGCCTTACCTTCATCCACAGCCCTGGTGACTGACTCAAAGAAGTCAACCAGGTTAAGCAGGCATGATCCCCCTTTCATAAAGCCAAATTGCATGGGGTCTAAAGTCTGGAGATTTCCTATATCTTTATTAATCAGGTCCATGATGATGTGCTCCATAGTTTTGCATATCAGACTCATCAGGCTAATGGACCGATAATTCCCAAGGTTTGTAGTCGCTTCCCCTTTATGGAGAAAGATGACTGTACCAGTGTGCCATTCAGTAGGGGCAAAGCCTGAGTTGAACAGGGCACACAGACGCGGTGCCAGTTCACTTTGTAGTTCATGTAGAACACAGCCAGGGATATTATCTTGTCCCATGGAAGCTGCATTCTTGGCCTTGGACAATGCAGCTTTAACCTGTGCTGCAGTAATGCAGGGTGCCTGGCATTCTTCTGGTATTGTGATTGGTCTTTTTGGGGGGAGGGGTAAAGATGGCACTGATTTTGCCGACCAGTATGTTGGCAATATCTGTTGGCTCAGTATGAGGTACCATTGTGCAGTAACTCAGAGCAAATCTGGGTATTGCCTTGGAGGTTTTTGATATAGCTGTAGAAGGCATTGTGATTGTTTTTAGTGTCTGCTGCAATTCTGCCTTCACAGCTGGTTTTAGAGGATTTGATAAGGGATGTCAACTTTTTGTTGAGATCAATAAGGGAGGTTTTCCAGTCTTGGGACTTCACCTTTTTCTGCAACAGTTTCTTCCTTCTGTTGTAGAGTTTATTAATGGCTGGGGACCACCAGATTGGCTTCCTTTTTTGGAGGAGAGTGTCTTGGTTCTGTTGGGTATGGCTAGTTTTATGCATTTATGTACATGTTTGTACAGTATATTGGTGTATGATTTGGCAGTCATGCAGCTATTTTCCATTGGCATGGGTGCCGTGAAGTTAGCCACCTCTGTTTCTAGAAGTCCAAAGTCAGCTTTGGAGTAGTTTTTCAAGGTGGTTACCTTTGAGGGGAGTATGGGCGAGATGTAGATTTCCATGTTGATTAGTTTATGGTCGGATCTGACCAGGGAGGGATTGACTATTGGTGTAGAGCAATGGTCACCCATTTTAGTAATAACCAGGTCAAGGATGTTGCTTCCTCTAATGGGGGTCAGAGTGAGCTGATCTAGGGCATTGGAATTGACGAATTCCAGAAAGCATTGGGCCAGTGTATTGGTGCTTGAGAAGTTTTCCCAGTTGATGTAGGAGTAGTTGAAGTCTCGTAGTAAGAGATTTTTGGGTTGGACCTTGATAGATTCCAGGGTGCTTAGGAATGTGTAGTGAGTCTAGCTATATGGTTGGGGTCCTGTAGCAGGCTATGACCTGGTTCACCATCTTACCCAGTGTTAGTTGTACATGAAGTATCTCAGATGCGTTATGCTGGGATCTATATCATGTAGTCGAAGTGCCGTAACTTCGACTGACATATGTTCAAACACATATGTCTGAAGTTATGGAACTTCAACTAGCTATAAAAAAATAAAAACACAACGGACAAATATAAAAATTGCTGTATGCAGGGGGGCAAGCCCCCCTGCACCCCCCACACCCCCCACTACTTAAATATACCAACTCCAAGATTGCACCACATTGAAGTGAATGGAAACCTTTGCTTATGGAGATTTCCATTCGCATGTTCGAACATTTAAAAATTCGAACATATGGTCTCAACCATATGTCGTTCGAAATTGTAAATGTTCGACTACGTAACAGGAACCCGTTATGCTGGGCTAGTAGTCTGGAGGTCTGCGTATCCTTTATGAATATGGAGACACCGCTGCCTTTGGAGCTTCAGTCCATGTTTCTGGGTTTCGGGGCCGAAAGGTGTGGAATGAATTGTAGCCCTGCAGCACAGGGGTGCTTTCTGATGCTTTAAACCAGGTTTTTGTTACAGCACAAATGTCGATGTTCTCCATTTTGAGGAGCTCTTTGAGTGACTACATCTTGAAATTTAGACTTCTAGCAGTGAGCAGCATGACCCTCAGATTGCGTTTATTTATAACTGTTACAGTGGTAATTTGGTCTTTGGAACACCACCTAAAAAAGCACTATAGGGCTGGCAAGAGCCTTAGCCAGTACCCGGAAACCCAGGGGTGACAGATGCAGGCCATCTCTGACAAAGCATCGAGGTCTGTCAGTCATGTCATCCCAAGCAGACAGATACTGGATCCCCTTAGAATGACACCAGAAACCTAGCCAATTGTTGAAGTCAATCATTTTTTGTTTGTACTGCGGTATCATTCTGGGAGAGGGTAGGATAATGCTCAGGGATAGTGTCATACCTGCCTGGGTCACATAATCTGAGAGCTCCACCATGTCTCTTCATGTAGTCCAGAGAGATGCATCTCAAGTCATTCAAACCCACATGGACAATGACAGAGTCATACTTGTACTTGGTGTGGAATGACCTGAGTGCATGTGCTATGTGTCAGATTCTGGCATATGATAGACAGCTGACTGTTACCTTCTCCTTATTCAACCTAGTGAGTGGGACATCTGTGTGCCTCACTATTGAGTCACCTATGCTTAGTGTATTGGGCAAGGTGTTTAGCCTTAGGGGCTTAGGTTGAGGGGTGCACTGTGGAGGTGAGCTATGTGTTCTCTGGTTTGTGCTGTGTTGTGTTGGTTGAGTGCATTTCTGTCTTGGAAGTCCCTGCTGTTTGGGTAAATTTCTATTGCGACCCTCCATGAAGATGGGTGTGTGGTTTGTGTTTTTATGTGAGAGCTGTGATAGTGGGTGTTCTGGAGGGCTATGTGTTCCATGTGGTGTGGTGCAGGTGTTGACCTTCTCATCTTGACCAGCTAGTCTGGTGTTGGCTGGAGAGTCCATAGTTTCCAATTTGGTGATATAAGTGCATCTCTCACAAGTCTGAGTGTTGGGAGGTAAGAGGAGAGGATTGTATGTGTACATGAGGCAGTTGCTACACTGCCTCAGTATGACCAGAAGAAAGCACATGAAACTGCCCTTTAATCATGTCAGGAGGGGTGGTCATAACTACTAAGTCCTGGTGCTATTTCTGTGAAGAATGACTAGCATTGATGGCACTTAGGTGTGCTACAATAATTGCTACAAAAACCTGTTGAAGTGTAAAGCAATTAGGCTATTTGAAGTGCAAGAGAAAAAGAACTATCAAGATCTAAGGGAAAACCTGAAGAGCAGACTTTCTGGCACCAGTAATAGTTTACCTCAGCTCGGCGCTGCTACACAGAGCTTAAACAAGCACAAACCCATGCAAATGCAGGCTTTTAGACCAGAAAGTTGAAAGGGATGGAAAAACTGCCCAAACAGCCAATAAACTACAACTTCTCAGCCAGAAACTACTCCTCTTTTGGTAGACAGGCTACCTAATTCTTACCACTCCCACTGATAAGCTAGAAGGCTTCCCTCAAACACAAAAAAGCTTGGGAGGGCCCAGAAGCTTGTAAACAGTTCTGGATACAGCAAATCTGTATCTGGACTAGACTATTTCCAGGAAAAGCGGGAAACAAGCTTAGAATTTTTTTTATTTTACAGAAAAGCAGCTAAAACAGCAGTAAAAACAATTAAAATGCAGTGCAAGCTAGCACACTTGAGTGTGTAGTAATGTTAAAGCAAATACAGTTTAAATAAATGCAATTAAATTAAAAAATGACCAAAAACAAGTGCAGAAAGCAGTAAATGTGGAAAAAATCAAGATGGAGGCACTACAAGTATCAGAAAACAATGCCAGCAAATATATAAATAATTCAGTCAAGCAAAAATTAAGACTCTGAACAGTTTAAAAGTGCCAAAAATATACTTATCAGCTCTATATTTCCAGATTGTTTTAGAAGCACACCCCGTCAGAACACAAGGAAATTCTAGCAATGGTAGATTCTAGAAAAGTGTTTTTTTTTTTAGTAAAGTGGAAAGGGAGAGAGGAGGAACAGAAGATATTTCAAGGCTAAGAAACTAAGTGGGTTGGCCTTCTCAAATGTTCTCTCTGTATTAGATAGAATGAGCTAATGCCACTAGACTGGGAGGAGTGTCCCAGATGAAATTTACAGTGGGGGTGGGCAACTGCAAAACCACCAAGTATAAGAACAAGATACCAATAGGGAGGGAGGCTGGGAAACTATACTACAGCTACTAGCTACACTATTTTAGACAGAAACACTACAGAAATGTTTATCACAGCATAAAAACAACAGTGAGCCTCTAAATTAAAGTTTTAAACAGATAAAGGAGCAAGGCAACTCTAGAGAATGCTTTTAACTGCAAACACATCAGTTATGTGATACACTCCTTGTCAGGAAATCAGAACAAACAGATGCTTAACAAATGTAGAAAATTTCCAGTTAATACCTTTCACATAGTGAAACTAGCTAAAAGAGCTAGATCATAGGTGTATCTGAAGAATAATTTTATAAACAGGTATTCAATGAACATAAAGGAAAAAGTGATTAAAATGGTACCACTGCAACTACTAGTCATTTAGGTATATGTGGCTACATACAGACTAGAAAGCTTATAAGGTAATTCATATTACAAGAAATAAATTCTTGTATTTCAGATGGTAAGAAATCAGCGCAGACACAATGTACTTATAATGAAAAATGTATTGTGTGAATCTGATTGACCAGTATCATCTACCAAGCTCATCTGAAAAAAGCAATTAAAATAATAAGAGACACTAACAAAATTATATTCATTGGCCCTACACCGAAATACAGCTAGGCCATCTGGTACTCCTACAAACTATAAAGTTCTAAAGAAAAAAAGTCTTCTGAAAGGCCAAAAAAAAAGCATTTTTTTTTACACTTCATGAAACTGTTTCAAACTGTTTGCTACAAATGTTACAAATGGCATGCTGCAGTTAAATCAACAAACACTGAAATTTTCAACAGATGCACTGTGATCCCCAATCCAGTATCAACATTCATTTATGAAGCCACAATGTCTGAACAGCTTCATAAAGCTGGTACTGCACACTTACACCATCAGCAGGTAGTGCAGCCTGATAGGTCCTGCCCAGCATAGCCACACCATTTGTCTTGTTCTAGTTATGGCTCTGGTTCTACATAGGTATTCATTAAGATACCATGTATGAATCTTATAGTATAACGAGCTAACAGAGAGATAGAATTGTGATAAGATGGACATAATAACAAAATACCTGCAAATGTTTTGAAAAAATAGCTTTACTAATGCATCAAGTTGTCAGCAGGAGGATAACCTAAGAATAATAACAAGAATGAGGCCCACATTGGGGATGGCTGCAGGAGGGTTTGGCCTTAAAAAATAGTTTTAGTTGGCCAGAGTTACATGGAATTACCTTGCATGTGACTGAATGTGTTTAATCAGTCTGTGTAGTTCAGGTAGCAGTTTCTTGCAGCTCCAGCTGAAGAACTGAGTTTAGAGCAGCTAAGTTGTACACAGATCTAGTCAAACATGTATACATCTGGCTTATGCATTCCCTGAATGTGCCCAGTGGCACAGACAAAATGACACATTTAAAGTGGTAAATTAAATCTGTAATGTAGGAGGCAGAGAAGGCTGCTTCATGAAAAGAAATGTCAAAATTACTTCCCTGTTTCATTAATGGCTTTAGTGAGACCAACGTTAGCAACCATATAGTTAATAATGATGGTGCATGTCTAGTCGCATACTGTTGTGGCACCAGTGTTGGTGTAGGCTTGAAAGACAGGGTGACTGCGACATGCATATCCCTGACTGAATTTCACCAAAATAAGTGTACCAGCCTTAGATGTAGTCTGCAGATGATGGAAAGATAAAGGCAAGGAAAGTTTCTGTCTACCAGGTCTTCTGCCTCAATTTGATTTTTATGGGTCTATATTATAAGATCAATGGATGAAAACATCGAACACCATGTGGTCGACACCATATGGTCGATATCTTCAAACATCAAACTTATAAAAACAACAACAACAAAAAAAAGAAAAAAAGCACCCTAATGGGTTTAAGCAGGGAGGCAAGCCCCCCTGCACCCCCACACCCCTACTACTTAAATATTCCAGCTCCGAGACCGCACTATATTGAAGTCAGTGGACTCTCCCCTTATGGAGATTTCTGTTTGCACATTCAATGTTGTGCATTTTTGCTTTTCTTGTGTTGACAATATCAGCTTCGATACTGTCGGCTTTCGAGAATATAATATAGACCCGATTTTTATATATCAGATCTAATTCACTCTTCTTCCATAACTTTAGTTGCTTTTTAATGAACTTTACATTCAACATCTTTGATCTCACATCCTTTAATAAAGCACAGTGCTTACATTTGTGATCAAGGGTAAACACTACAAAACTCTGAGAGGAAATATTTTATCATGGACTACTGCAACCATATTTATATAATATTAATATGAATTTATAACTCAGTGCAAACTTCACTCACCTAACCACTGACAAATGGGACAACTCAAGATAAATATGGCTAGGCTTGTAAGGGCTCTAGGGCTGTTAGCTTAGTAAAATCCTATGAACCTGTGATCCAGTTATGAAAATGAAGACATCTAATTCTATTAAAACAGATCATCCAAACGAACCACTGTGCAGTAAAAATAATTTTAACATATGTGTGGTAAGATTGACTCTCATTAATTTTAGCATATGTAAGATGTGATTATTTTTTGAGGATTGGTGAGAAAAACTGCAAGGAATTTGGAACAGTGCATGATATAAAATAGGCCCTCATACCACCCTACATCACTATCTAGGCAAGACACAAAACAAGTGTTTGTTGCTTGTAAGGAGCACAGTACTACTTGTGAGTAATTCTGTTTGTGAAATTAGGCATAAGAAGGTGGGGTAATCACAAATGTAATGTTTTACTACTATAGTAATCATAGTTTACTGTATTGATAGATTAACACATAATTATCAATCTCTCTTCCCCTGTTGTCTAATGATAACCTATGTAGGGTCATGACAATTCATCAAACATTCCAACAACACCAAGAGCTTCTCAGAGAATCACGGAGGCCCAACCCAGGCCAATGAACATCACAAAGTCTCAGAGCCATGGAACTCATAAAAAAGCTAAAACAGTTGAGTCAAACTTTTAGATGAAAAAGAAATAATATAAAAATGCATTTAAATTAAAACTGAATTACCTACACACAGGCTGAAAACTATCAGTGAGAATATTTGAAAAAAAATGTTTATTTTAAAACTACTTTTCTGGCCTTATAGATTTCAGAGTTGTTTATAATTAGAGAAAAATCCAACTATTGCAGTATGTCACTGCTGATATTAAGCAGGGCCAAGCCATTGCAGTGCTCTTTTTTATATAAATTATATACATCACATGCTCTCGGTGACAAGATTCGGTCTCTTCTATCTAATTAGATCAACCACTATCTCATTGTCCCCCACTTTGTCACAGTTTCATTACTGTCTCTCATCATCTATCCAAAACTAATATTCCTTATAATGGTCTGAGTAGCCCCAACCATGTACACTTTCCTAATTACTTTACTTATCAATCTTAAATGTAATGATACTTTCATAATTGCTCTACTACTAGCATATCCTACTATATTACATTATAAAGCATCTTCTTCCCTTTCCAATATTGCTATTAAGCTGTCTCTTTTTTCGTTATTTTAATCGTAAGAAATCACAGTTAATATTGCAGTATCTTTTGCAATGGTATATTTCTGTTTGCTATAATACAAGCCTGTGTTCATTTCTTATGAATGTTCAACACTGTATATGCCTACAGTATGTAAGCTATGTACATACTCTTTTTCTAAATGATGTTCATTTACGCAAGTGTGAAACTTTTGTCTCTCATGTACGTACATTTACCTATATTTTGTATTCCTTCTGATATCATGTAACTGCATTCTGTGTATATGTTAAAACCGGTGTTAAATGTGGAACTTTTCTCCTTGGGCATCTGGTGAAAAGGGGTTTTATCCCAGTCGGACTTTCATTGTAAGCAATGGTACATAGTTAGATTGATAGATAGGTACATAGATAGATGTATAAATTGATTTTAACATGCTGAAAGTACATTCACTCATAGATACAGATGCAGGAAGACTAAGAAAGATAAACAAGGCAAGTGTATTATTAGGATAAACAAAATATAGTCCAGCTTCAGATATTTCTCAGAGGATTTATTTCCCTTTGACCTGCAAAGTGATTTAAATTATGTGGAAAATGTTTGTTTTGAGAAAGACTAACTGATCAGCTGGTTCAGCACAAAACTGCCACTAATTGCAGATTTCCTCTACTTAATTCTCTGAATTGCAAAAATAATGCAAAGCAGGCACAGCCATGTCAGAGTGACTATATTAGTGTGCAACACTGGAATTGATGCAATCAGACAGCATGTTAGTTTTGTTATGGTTCTCAGCATCTGATTAAATACAGCAGTTGTGAGCTGTACAGAGTTCAAATGAAATGGCTTTTTTTAGCTACTGTTTTGTTTGAGTAACAATGTCAACTTATTGGTAATGAATCATATTAAGTAACTTCATCTATATGAATGGCAATAAAACAAATTTAGATTTCAGCGTATACTTACTCCTGCAGTGACTTTGATTCGGTATGAGCTTGAGATGTGAAACTGAAGTCTTCAAGTATATCATTGCCATCTCATGCAGACCATCATTTTTTTTTATTCTGAGAAGAACAAACATATGTATTCAAAGTCTCTCACTTTTGAGACTTGCTACTGAAGATATTTGAATTTGCTGATTCTTCATTAGATGGGTTGCAAAAGTTGACTACAAGATTCATGGGAGGGTTCAAAAATGAATATCACAATGCAGGCATCAAAATAGTGTGGGGACTGGCAGTGCAAAGGGGGGCAGTTCACAGACAGAGTTTGTACAGTTGTACAAGCAGGCACAATTGCACAGTCATCATCATGTGGTAATAAATGTATAACAATATGGAAATGAGCAACATAACAAGAATGAATCCATCTGTGAATACAGTGAGGGCAACCAACATGGCAGTGATTCAGAAACATAAAGACTATGCACTCAATGAACAGAGACATAGACAGAGACTGTGCTATGATGATAGAATCAGCAGCCTTATTAGCTGATCAGTACATGTTAGAGGTCACTCTTGCAGTCAGTGTCTGTGACTGGGCATAACACAGTCTTCCTCAGTGCAGGATTTGACCATGTCTAACAAGTCATCTGTTTGACACGGACAATACTGAAGGCTAACATGTGGACAGAGCAACCATGTAGTAGCTGGTAGAGATGTGCTGACCTCACATGGAATCTCAAGGAATGTATAAAATACTAATCCCTGGGAGCACCAAGGGATGTATAGATTTGACAATGCTTGCTAGAGGGACCTTCCATTTCCCAAGAACAGAAAAGGAAACAAATAGCATTGTTCGGCCATTTATGAAATAGCTTATTTCCCTGGGAATCAAGGGGCATTTGACAGCACCCACATCACTATCAAGTCCCTGCCTTATCAACATGGGCAGTGGTACATTAGCTAGAAAGGTTTCTAGTCTATTAACTACATGGAGCTGCACAATGCAGATATACAATGATTCTATGTGCCATTCAGGCAGATTCCCACAATTCCCACATCTGACATATATCCTATTACTGGTAATGTCGGATACACTCCGGAGCAATGAATCATGACAGCAGTATGTAACCCACAGAACATGACAGAGATGGAGTGCAGAACTGCACTGTCACAGGCTGGTAACTTCACCAGGCCGTGTATTTGGATTGATGGAGGCCTGCGTCCACTGCCTAGATTTTTTCAGTGGCATGGCTCAGTATACCCAGAGACATGCAACAAAATATTTGCTGTCTGTGTATTTCTACACAACATGGTGACAAGCAGACTACTAGCACAGGGAATTGCAATCAGAACCAGAAGACCATACAGTCTGGAGGCAGCAGATGATGATGAGGTTCTGGTTGAGGAACCATCAGAATAACTGTTTGCAGAAGAAGACCACATGAACAGAGGCAGGCAGAGGCAGGCAGATGCAGGCACAATACAGTGTGGAACTAGCAAAGAGGCAGCATCTGCTCCAGAATTATAGGTAAGATAGACACAACAAAAATTAAAACTGGTACAATCAGTAGCACACTCAAGCTATGAGCTCCACAATGGATCAGACATCACTTATCCATGTAACAGAGGAGTGCGTTCAGGGCATGGTTGTCATCATATGTTCAGGTTGGGAGGGGCACAGTGACATGAATCAGCAATGGGAACAATGAACGGTCTAAATCAAGGATGTGGAAGGGAGTATGTGGCATGACCATGAGACTGGAGGGTGCTGGGTACACTTTGTCAAGAGGGAACAGCACTTCCTGAAAGGAGTGGATGTCCAGCACTACTGGGCATTTATTTAGAAAGAGTTCCAAAGGGCAGAGTTCCTGCTGATGTGGTTGCACTCAATGTATGTATGTATATTTAAGAGGTGTTGTTGGAACTCAGGTGGAAATATACAATTCATGAATGTCCCTGGACATATGTCCCCATCCAAGCAATGGCACTGGCAGCTGCTGGCAAGGATGAAGGTGAATCATGAGACAATAACCACTTGACTTTAGTTTCTGCCTCCTTACCATGTACTCCACATCTGCATGGGAAACTGTGCTGTGCTGCACCAGAAAGATGAGCAACAGATGGTGTGGAGGAGAAAGCAGTAGATGACTTTGACCTACCTTCTTTGTAGGGTGTACTCACAGTGCAGGTAGGTGAAGAGAGGTCACAGAAATAGAGCTGACCCAGGTATTTAGAATCAGACTGCCTATGGTGGCTGTAAGCACAACCATGCTCCTGTCAAATACGCAGATTAGTTGAATCAGGCATTGTTTGCCCTCACATACAATATCTTACAGTCCCACATTATACATGTTATCTCTTCCATGGGGGTGAAAAAACTTGTTTCTGACTGAATGGTTGCCCTACACATCCGTAGGACGATGCCCATTGTGATACACATTTCAGGCAATAATGAGGAGCCATGGCAGTGACAGACACCCTTGCACCATTCCTTGCCCTCTCCTCATGCTCTGTTTAGGTGCCACAGTCCACAGCAGGATAAGATGACAGTCGCGCAACAGGAATACATGACCTCTCCTTCCACAGGGTCTGGAGATAATGTGGCATATTTCATAGGCAACAGAATTGTGTCACTGAATGTAGGCAACTTTGTGTTCTTCATAGTCACCATTGCTAAGTCTGGAGCTATGCTATCAGGCTGTGCTGTAGGATGGCTGCCATCACTGTCAGTATGCAGTGCAGCACTGATATCAGTCATGCCTTGCTCCTGAGTGAAGGACCCTGTAACCATAGCACATGTGAGAGGAGACAGATAGCAGCACTGATATCAGTCATGCCTTGCTCCTGAGTGAAGGACCCTGTAACCATAGCGCATGTGAGAGGAGACAGATAGCAACACTGATATCAGTCATGTCTTCTTCCTGAGTGAAGGACCCTGTAACCATAGCGCATGTGAGAGGAGACAGATAGCAACACTGATATATGTGAGGAGACAGATAGCAACACTGATATCAGTCATGTCTTCTTCCTGAGTGAAGGAGCCTGTAACCATAGTGCATGAGAGAGGAGACAGATAGCAGCACTGATATCAGTCATGTCTTCTTCCTGAGTGAAGGACCCTGTAACCGTAGCACATGTGAGAGGAGACAGATAGCAACACTGATATCAGTCATGTCTTGCTCCTGAGTGAAGGACCCTGTAACCATAGCACATGAGAGAGGAGACAGATAGCAACACTGATATCAGTCATGTCTTCTTCCTGAGTGAAGGACCCCATAACCGTAGCACATGTGAGAGGAGACAGATAGCAACACTGATATCAGTCATGTCTTCTTCCTGAGTGAAGGACCCTGTAACCGTAGCACATGTGAGAGGAGACAGATAAACACCAGTGTCTGACATCATTAATATGTGATAATCCCACTTCTCCATGATGAAGCGATGGCACACATAACAGCTGTGCAACATTGCTAATGAATGTACCTTGCACAGTATACCTTCATTTCTGCATTTAAGATGTGAATGTAGACAAGATATGGGGATGGTGAGCATCCCTGAGCTTATAGTACAGGTGTTGCATTAAAAAGTTTTATGTTGACATAAGGAAGTACCAACATAATGCATCTTCAAAAATGCTGTGTCCTGTTCAACTCTCACATCCAGCTCTCAATTAGTGGTTATGTTCCTTTCAGTCTCTCCAGACAGGAACAAGAAGAAATCATTGTTGAAACTCAAATCATGGTCACTCTCTGCAGTTCAGAGGAGGGGAGACTTTATGGCATGGATGAAGAATCAATGTGGTGACCCTGCAATGGATTTAATGGGGTGCCCTGCTGAATGCAGCAACCATATTGATATCCATCACCAACTCACAGCACACATTCCACACTGATATCCATCACCAGCTCACAGCACACATTCCACAATGATATCCATCACCAGCTCACAGCACACATTCATGAAAGGCCCAGTTGTGCTTTTCTGAGTACAATATCTGCTCTCTGTACTCTTGAAATTCCTGCAGTAGCACATCACTCTCTGCCTGGAAGTACTTTTCTAGATGCTTCCTCTCCTTAGGTGCCACATATCTGAAAAATGTGGACATACAGCAATGGTCAGTGACTCAACACATAACATGTTCAACATCATTAGTAGTGGTCATACACCTGTTTTCAGATGTGCCACCTCAAGACAATAGGCCTACCATAGAGCAGTATCATATGACAGTTCCCACAGCAGTCCAGTAGGGTAGCAATGGGATGGAACGTGTCATTGATCTGCACATTGTCAACAGCCTACAATTATATGTGACCAAGAAAGCATAGCCTTTGCACGTTTTCCATATATTCTCCCCCACCAGTATTAATTATCCAATGTGCCATCTCCTCTCACCTTGTCCTTGTGTTCTATATATGAATCACAGACACAGATAATGTGAATCTGTTTTAGCCACATAACAAGGATCATAGTTCACCTCACAAACCTCCACAGCCAGTACCTTGGTTGACTACTGTTTCCTGCTTCCGAGCATTGTTCTCTGTCATCCGTGACCTCAACTTTCCAATCAAGTTGCTATGGCTATTACCCAAAATATAAAGGACTCTAACATAGATCCAGTTGATCTCCTCATCTGTCAGTTGCCTGTGTACTCTCAGTCCAGCAGATGTTCCACACATCTGTAATCTGTTGAACAATGTACTTAGTTACTGTGAAAGTTGTGGCTGTGAAGGAACACCATTTCCCAGCTTTAGTTTATTACTTCAGTAATGCAGTCTTTATCCCACTTCCTTCTTGCCTATGTACCCTTACCACATCAGTGTGCAATCATCCCTTTCCTCTGCAGATTGATATAAATACCACCAACAAATGTTTCACTTACTATTCAAACAAATTTCAGTAGCATAATGAGCACTACAATGTTTTGGGCTTTTTTCTCATGCAGTTTCATTGCTCAAACCTCAGCAACCATGCTGATGAGGCAATTAATATGTCTGAATATCACATTCAATACATGTAAACCATAGAATGAGACACATGTCTGTCTGTGCACATGTACTGCATCCTGCAAAGTGACTTGCATGTGTGTAGGTAGGTCCATGATGTCTATGGGGCCAGAGGTTTTACAATCAGCCTTATGGTCCCTAGGGGCACTATACCACAACCATGGACAATATCATGGCTTCTATGAAGCCAATATTTTTAGGCCAGAATGTTCCCTCTGTAGTCATTGGTGATGCTCTAATATTTAGTGACAATGGGCTTCACCCTACTGTTCTGCAGTCCATCTACACACATCATGTGACGTCTCAATGTGCATTGATTCAGGTGTGGTCCATTTTTATCTATATAGTGACCTTTTAAGTGACAATGACTTCTGAAAGGATTAAGTGTTGAAGGGCTTCCACAAGGTGCAGAAAAGAAACTAAAACATTTCTGTACCTCTTGCACTGGGACCACCAGGAGTGTCTGCTGAGAGAATCCTTGATACAGTGACCTGAAGACTAAAACTGACTAAAATTTACTACCCAGTTCTCCTGCCTGAAAGAGTAGATGGCTTTTATGACCTATTATATATATTTTTCACACATCATTATGTAACATGCATATTATGAATTCACTTCTATTTTGTATATAATGTATGGTCAACTTTATTGCTTGTCTTATGTTTTCCTTATTTTCTTTTATTGTCTTCACAATTGTACTTCTTTGTTATTGTCTTAATATTTGTAACCATTGTTCGATTTTTTTTTTTAAATTCTGTTTAACGTGTACTGTGGAGCTTTTCTCCCAGGGCCTCAGCTGAAAATGGGCTCATACGCAGTCAGACTTTCCTGATAAACAAATGTCAAGTAACTGAATAAATAACAGCAGCAAAAATAAGCAATGCAAGGATAAAGTCCAAGTACAAAAAAACAAACTCAGGAGGTGACACCACGGTGCAGGCACAAAAACACTTTAATTCCAGTAAAATCCAAGAAGTAAGCACTTTCACATTCCTTTCATGGATGCTTTATCAGACATAATAAAGTCACATTTTAAGCTGTGATTTAAATATTACATCCAGCCTATCAAAATGCAACATTAATTAAAACATGAAACAGATTAACTCTTCAAAATCAAGTTGGGACTGGATATATTTATTTATTATTTATAAGTTCCAACTTGATTCTGAGTTAATTAATCAGTTTCATATTTTAATTAATGTTGCATTTTGATAGGTTGGATGTAATATTTAAAATGTGGCTTTATTATGTCTGATGAAGCATTTATGAAAGGAACAGGAAAGTGCTTACTTCTTGGATTTTACTGGAATTAAAGTGTTTTTGTGCCTGCACCGTGGTGTCACATCCTGAGTTTGTTTTTTTTTGTAAACGAATACAACTAAATAAATAAATGAACAAATAAATAAGGATATAACTTTGACATTTTTAGCCAATGAGAAGAGGAAGTAAGGGACAGGGAACCATAGTTTTAGTGCAGGGTGGTTAATTGTCCACCTACCTTTTTTAAACTAAATGCAGGTCTTATAGCTCATGATCTGACTTCTTTCGTTTTTCTGTTTTTCAGCACCTGGTTAAGTTGAGGACAATCAGTTTATATACCAGGGTGCCAAGCAAGATTGTCTAGGATCACAGTATGTATATGGCATTGACGTAACAGATGCATTTTTGTTGGATTCCTACTTCGCTGTCCATGTTTTCATTGTTGTTCTTTTTGTTAACCACTGAATACAGCTTTGCTTTGTATTCTGTGTCACATAACTTGTCGGTACATATTGTACTGTTCTACTACTCAACCTATCACCAGTTGCATGGGGATACAGACTGGGCTGACAGTAGGTGTTCTCCCACTGCCACCACAACCACCACCACCATCACCATCATGGGACCTGATTGGTTGCTACCATTTAGTGCCATGTCCATGGCTGTATCCTCAGCATTACTACAGGGTGTTTTGGTATGTTTGCCATGCCTTAGTCTTCTGCTGCCCATTCCATCTCTCCTGCTTGTGCCAGTAACACCTGGCATACCACAGGTGTTCATCTGTAACACCTGGCATACCACAGATGTTCATCTGTAACAACAGGCATACCACATGTGTGCATCTGTAACACCTGGCATACCACAGGTATTCATCTGTAACACCTGACATACCACAGGTGGTCATTTGTAACACCTGACATACCACAGGTGTTCATCTGTAACACCTGGCATACCACAGGTGTTCCATCTGTAACACCTGGCATACCACAGGTGTTCATCTGTAACACCTGGCATACCACAGGTGTTCATCTGTAACACCTGGCATACCACAGGTGTGCATCTGAAAGGCCATTAGGTGATGCATTGTAGTGGCTGCCTTATGTCATAGTATGTATCTAACACTGAATTTTAGAAGTCCCATGTATACTATGTTTAGACATCTCTGGTGGTCTGTACATGGCTTGATCTCTTCAGTGTCATGCAGAGTACTGTCTGATAGGTTGTGTCTGTCCCCTGATGGTAATATTAAATTGTTTGGCTGTATCAGGCTCTTGGTATTGTTCATTCAAAATTTACTACCCATTGAAGCAATATGGTTTCCAATCATGCAGTTCATGTGTCCTACATATTGGAGGACTGGTTGTGTGACATTTAATTATGACCATTGTGGCACACGGGTTCCTACCACATAGTCAAACTTGTGCAAGTTCGAACCTTATATGGTCGAGACCATAAGTTTGAACCTGTACAAGTTTGAGCGTTTCAATAGATATCTCCAGAAGGGGAGGTTTCCTTTCTGTTGAATGAGGTTCGATCTTGGAGTTGGTATATTTAAGTAGTGGGGGATGCAGGGGAGCTTGCTCCCCTACTTACAACAGTTTATTTATTTATTTATTTTTTTTTATTCATAGTCGAAGTTTTGTAACTTCGAATGGAATGGTTCATACATTTTGTGTTCGAAGTTATAAAACTTTGACTAAGTGATATAGACCCATGGCACACATAGTGCTGTAGTTCTTTTCTGTTCAGTCTTTAAATCATCCATGTTTACCAGCGAATACTTAACATCAAGAACTGTACAGTCACTATGTGTAACACGTTACTAATAACCACATAGGTTTTGCTCTATCATGGCCTTTTTTTTTAATTTGTCCTTTGTTACTTTGCTGCTCTGTCTCCATTTATTTATAGGTTTTATGCAGTGCTTCTTGCAGTAGTGGATGTGGCATGACTTTATCCACTGCACAATGCACCTGTCTTGCCATCACTTGCTGGTTCCCAGACTATGTCAAGACTAGCCTCTCTGCTGGGTGATGTAAGTCATACAACAGGAGGTGACCCGGAGGGTTTGTTGGTGCCCTGTAGTGGTCCATGTCTGTTGGAGGGTAGTGTATGCTCTTCATTAGGGGGTGCCACCCAGGGGTCCTGGCATGTCACCAGGTAGGTGATGGAAGGCCTGCTGGCAGACTTGGTGGACAAGCAGCTGGTCACCTGCACTGGCGACCTGGAGTGCATTCTTGTGTGACTGGCAGTCGCTCAGCTGCCAGGGCTAACGATGGCTGTGCTTAGCCATGAGGGTCTTCATAAAGGTGACTGCCTCATGTTGTTTGCTGTACTGTGCAGACTGAAAGTCAGCTGGTACCACACCCTATCCAATCACCCCGTCATATTGTTCCCTTTTCTTTTGTTTCACTGACTTCACCAGTTTGTAGTCCAATCCTTCTCATCACCAATTGTTTTCCCTCTATTTGTATATTTGTCTACGTTATGTTTCCCCATTCATGTCAGCACCTTTCCTAGGGTTCTTTGTCTCTTTCTCTTGTGTTTGTCTGCCTCTGCTGCCATCATTATAACCTCTTTTCTGACCACATTTTCCCCTCACTACCTTTAATTTCTACACTTCTTGAAAATAGAATGAAATGGCTCCTGTCTCAACAGAAAAACAAAACTTTGCTTCCCCACCTCTATGCCCCTAGTCCTTTCTCATTACTCATCTGTGTGTTGCTATGCTTGTGCTAACAATTTCCTGTCCAATACATTTATTTCCTTTCATTTTCTTAGATAAAACAGTGAATATTTCACTGTAGCCATTAGCTGGACTCTCAGCTATGTATGTCACAGTGAGCAATTGCACATGTGAATGTGTGTGGTCACGAGCATGCTACATCCATGCTACTGGGATCATGAGGTCATATTATTATTATTATTAATGCAGTGCTGGGCATTTCACAACCTGCTGCAATGCATTTTTGCCAGTGAATTCAGTACTCATTTTAACCCCATCACCCAGTGTCATCCCTGCTATATATTTAGTCAACTTTGGGCATCAATATGTTACTTCATCTGTACTATTTAGCTCTTACAAAGCCATGTAATGATTTTTCTGAAGCTGATTGTCAATGAAGTTGTAACCATAGCTGGAGAAATAGTTTCTTTTGTGTTTTAAAATAACTGCTTTCACTAATTTGTTTTTTTATAGCTATATTGGATTGATTGCTATAGGCCTGGTGAATGCAAAACTGTAGCACTGAGTCAGATGTCTTAATGACAACAGAATTGTTAGCAGTAAACCATAATAATAAGTTCCATGGCTTTACAGATCAGACTTGTCAAGCTAATGGGGCAATAGTTTCCAGGGTCAGTAGTGGCAAAACCTTTGTGCAAGGGGATGAAAATGGACGTTCTCCACTCTGCTGGAGTGAAGCCAGTACTTAGGCTGTGGTTGAATAGGATGCTAAATGGCAAAGCCAGTTCTTACTGGAGATGGTGCAGAATACATCCTGAGATATTATCATGTCCCATGGAAGCTGTGTTCTTTGCCTTGGATAAGGCCTGTAACACTTGATCTACAGAGATGTGAAGTGCAGGACAAGTAACTGGGATGTCAAAAGGGACTTTGGGGTACAAGGCGGTGAAGTTTGCGCTGAACCTATCTGCTAGCAAGTTGGCTAGCTGGCTCAGTGTAAGTGATACTGTTAAGTACTAATTCAGAACAAACCTGGGCTTTGCTTTGGAGGTTCCTGACCTAACTGAAGAAGACTTTATGGTTTCCTTTTGTTTTGGAGGCTAGTTTCAATTCATAATTGGCCTTGGAGGTTTTCAGTAGTGATCTAATTTGCTTGTTGAGGCTAAGGATGGAGCTTTTCCAATTTGGAATTTGTTCCTTTTTACCCTTGGACAACCAGTTCTTCCTTTTGTTGTAAAGCCTGTTGATAGAGGATGTCCACCAAAAAGATTTGTGTTTCTTTGAGGAGCAGATTTTAGTTCTATTGGGTATGGCTGAGTCCATTGAATTGATGAAATCAAGGAATTGTTGAGAGAGTGCATTAGTGCAAGAATAGTTCACCCAGTCTATGGTGGGGTAGTTGAAGTCACCAAGGATCAGGGTGCTAGGGGGTACCTTGATGGAGTCAAGTAGATCCAGGTAAGAAGAGTTAGTGTCCTGAGTCATGGAGGGAGTCTATAGCTGGCTATAACTTGGATGGGTGTCTTGCCAACTGTCAGTTGCACCTGGAGTATTTCCAGTGCGTCATGCTGGCAAACCAGTCTGGAAGTGTGTCTGACACATTGATGTTCAGGTGTTGCCCCACTACTACAGCACAGATTGCATCTAATGGCAAGTGCCCAGAATATGTGCACACTGAGCACCAGACATAACACCATAATCATAACATATTACATTATGAACATATACAAATCCATCACAACAGGGATCATCAGCTCAGGACACAACTGACACAGGCATGCATACAGACACATATTGGTGTATTAGTGCATGGCAGACAATAAGGGGCACCCATTTGTGCTACACATTCCTATGTATCCAGTATAAAAAGATGCAGACAGGTAAACAACTCAGGATATAATGCAGAACTGTTGTTAATATCACAAGCAAAATATATCAAAATAGAGAATGGGTAAAGTAATGCATTAAATGGAGTCAGCTATGTTTAGTACAACTGTTGGACTCCCATGTTATCAGACTTGTTAAAGAACACAGATGATAACATTGTCAGTGTTCTGCACAACAATCATTATTGCCATGAGGTGAGACTGACCCTACCAAATGGAGTCGATCAGCTGATAATGTTACTCTAGTGCAGTCTAGGGTGCCCACATTGATGGCTCACACCACAGTCTGGTCTGCTCCTACAACATATGGAAACACTCGGCCTGGGTTGCTCCACAGAGGAGACTAATGGGGTGACCCCAGCATGTGGAGGTGAAGGAGTATGATGCAACTTACTGCCTGGTCATGACTGCTGGGCCCAAAGCAGATGGACCAGCAATGGAAGTGTTTGCCCATTGGAGCATAGACATTGATGCCTGAAGGGCAAAGTTTATTCTGCTAAGGGGGGCTAGTTCTCTGTGGCAACTGGCTGAGCACAGTCAGAGTAGACAGAACCATGCTTGTACTATGGCACTACTGTAGTACTGTCAAGGCTAGGGAATCTATGTACCTTGCCATAAATAACATACTTTCAATCTGTGTAGCCAGTGATGACATTATCTCACCATGTCTGTACTCCTGTCCTTCATTCAGTATACCCAGCTTGTTTGCTAAGCAATCTGTGTTGTGGGTGAGTGCACAGATGTCAGATCCATGATATATCTGGGAAAATTAATTTGCCTGTAGGAGTAGGCTGACACCATCTGAGATGTGCCCTTGTAGACCAACTGTACACCTATGTTTACTGTGACAGGCAACCGTACACCTATGTTTACTGTGACAGGCAACTGTACACCTATGTTTACTGTGACAGGCAACTGTACACCTATGTTTACTGTGATAGGCAGTATCAATGTGTTGTGGGGAAAAGTCAACATACGCAGCAGTCTCAATATAGGTTTATTTTCACAGGCCTCATCCAATCCATCATCTGATGTTCCCTCGGGCTGTACAAGTCTCCCTCCACATCTGAGGCTACAGTCACATCCACATGACTGTCACCATCTGGGCCAGACTGTATCACCATGTTAGTGTCCTGTGTGCCAGGGGCGATGCTACCATTCTGAGACACATCAGATCTCACTGGATCAGTCAGTGGGATAAGAGATGGTTAATATGCTAAAAGAAGAGACAGATTACACAGATCAGAACAACAGGTATATATCACATGCTCTGTATTATTAGAGACATATGATACATACATTTGACTGCAATGTTACAGATAATAATGGCTTACCATTAGGTCTTGTCTGTGTATGGGTCATGGAATCTACATAACTGGGAGATGGCAATTATGTTACATATCGAACATACGTGACATATGTGAGGAATACAACCAGAGCACACATCTGACAAGTCCTCGTGGAAAGATAGCTCTGGAGGAGAGGGATGAACTGCAATTTTTTTAGGGAAGCAAAGTCAGCATTCTTACTCACATCATTGCTAGCACGGACTGTTCCAACAGCATTAAAATATACAGTAGGTTTTACACAGATATACCACTTACTTGTGCACTTGATAATAATGCAGTGTGTCCTATGAATGGGTAGAAGGACAGAGTATTAATGGAGGACAACAACAGGAGTAACAGCAAAGACATGTATAAAAGAAAGGTCATAGCATGCCACTGACAAACTCTCAATGTTGTGAATTTGTGTGTTGTCTTGTGGATCCTGAACTGATAAAGTAAAGAGAAAGACAACACTGACATATATGCAGGCAATGAAATAATGACATGATGACATATATGACACAGTAACAGGGGCTGCTGATACTCACGCGACGTATGGTGCACCTGCTGGCCAGATGGCCCCATGTTGAAAAACAGTGACATTAATGTCATATAACACAGGCTTGCTACACATTGCTACAATCTCTTATCCTGCTCTGGTAATAGGTTTATAGGTTCATAGGTTCATACTAGGCTATCTGCCCTAGGGCATTTATAAGCCTATCCAGAATGTGTTTGGCTTTCGCCACCCATTTTAAATTTATTTTGCTATGCCCTTTTTCGAGGTTAGTATACTGTACCTCTGTCTAACAGTGACACAGAAGTGATACCCGGGGTAAACCTACGATCTCCCATCCACTCATCAAGATTCCTCTTGAAGAGAGTCAATGAGGGACTCTGCCTAACCTGGACTAGGATTTTATTCCAGAGTGAAGGGAGTCTCTGGGTTATGAATCTGTCCCTCCAGCATGTCCTATTTATTTCAGTGCTGAGGTTCAAGTCTCTCGAGCACGTAGCTCGATGGGATTTGGATTTTCTGAGGTGCACCATGTCCATTAATTCTGGGTTGGACATGGCTTTATACGTCAAGCACAGATCACCTCTGAACAGGCGGTATGCCACTGAGTAGAGCTGGAGTTTCTTTAACCGGGCAGCATATGGCATCTGTTTGAGCCCTTTGATCCTCTTGGTGAGGTACTTTTGGGGTCTTTCCAGTTGCTGCAGGTGTCTGGTAAGGTACATCCCAAAAGGGGCATTGTACTCAATTATGGGCCTGATGAGGGATGAGTAAAGAGGCACGATGACCTCCCCTGATCTAGATGTGAATCCCTTCATGATTAGGTGGGCTATATAAAATGTTTTTCTAACCACTTTGGTCACGTGGTTGTCAAATGAGAGATTGCTATCAGCTTGGGTCCCCAGGTCCCTAATTACTTCTTCTGTACTTAATGGATTACCACCTATGTGGTAATTTGTGGGCACTTTGTTTTTGCCAAAGGGGATGACTATACACTTTTTGGCATTTAGCTTGAGGCCTTGGCTCTGGCACCAGTTGTCTGTTTCTATGAGGCCCTTTTGGAGGATGCTTGTGTCGGCTGGAGAGTCGATTATGGCACCCAGTTTGCTGTCATCTGCGAACTTGGTCAGCCACAGTCCTTCCGTGTTGGCCTGTACCTCCGAGAAATATATACCGAACAAGAGAGGTCCCAGGACTGAGCCTTGTGGGACACCACTTGTAACTGGTTTGCAGTCTGACATGACTCCAGCAATTCTAACCATGTGGGTTCTGTCCTTGAGCCAGTTTGCAATCCATCTAGTGACATAGGGGTTTATATTTAAGCTGGTGAGCTTATCTATAATGCCCGAGTGGGGTATTGTATCAAAGGCTTTTGCGAGGTCCAGGGAGGCTGTGTGGACCACCTTCCTCTCGTCAATGGCCTTGGTGACTGTTTCAAAGAAATCAACAAGGTTTAAGAGGCAGGATCTGCCCTTAACAAAGCCGAACTGGGTAGGATCCAGTGTTTGTAGGTCCCCAATATCTTTATTTATGAGGTCCATGATGATCCTTTCCATAGCTTTTCAGACCAAGCTAGTCAGGCTTATGGGGCGATAGTTTCCAGGATCCGTTGAGGCACCACCTTTATGGAGAGGGACCACTGTTGCTGTACGCCACTCTTTGGGCACATATCCTGTAGTAAGGCTGAGATTGAACAGTAGTTTTATGTTTGGGTTTAGCTCTTCTTGGAGTTCATGTAGGACGCAGCCTGGGACACCATCTGGTCCCATTGATGCTGTGTTTTTTGCTTTGGAGAGGGCGGCTCTTACCTGAGCATCTGAGATGTCAGGGGCAGCACTCTGCTGGGATAGATATTTGCCCTTTGGTGGGGAGCGGGGGGAGAAGTTTGCGCTGAACCTGTCAGCTAGGATGTTGACAATGTCTGTGGGTTCGGGTATTTTTTTGTCATTTTGGACTAATTCTGAGCATATCTGGGAATTACCACCCAGGTTCCTAACATAACTAAAGAAAGCCTTGTGATTATCCTTAGTGTCCTGTGCAATTTTTCTCTTGAAGCTGGCCTTAGACAATTTTATGTGTGCCCGTAGTTTTTTGCTAATACTGATCAGTGATGCCTTCCCTTTTTGTGATTTTTCTCTATCATTTAGTAGCTTCCGCCTTCTATTGTATAGTTTGTTTATGGCTGGGGTCCACCAGACAGGACGTCTGCCTTTGGAGGATTGGGTCTTAGTTTTATTTGGGATCGCATGATCCATGCATTCCTGAAGCTGTTCATAGAATGCATTTATAAAGGATTCTGCGGTCTGGGCCGTATTTTCCACAGGCCCGGGACTTTGAAGGATTCCACCTCAGTTTTGAGGAGTGTGAAATTTGCTTTAGAGAAGTTTTTCACTGTGGTTTTCTGGGCAGGGGGCCGGGTCGGGATGTGAATATCCAGTGAGATTAGTTTATGGTCTGATCTTACCAGTGAGGGATACACTTCTGGTCTGGAGCATAGAGTCCCCATGTTGGTGATGATCAGGTCCAGTATGTTTTCCCCTCTTGTGGGAGTGGTAACAAGTTGTTCCATAGCATTTGAGTTTATAAATTCTAGGAACCTTTGGGCTAGGGTGTTGGAGCTAGAGTAATGCTCCCAGTCTATGTTTGGGTAGTTCAAGTTGCCCAGTATAATGGTGTTTGGAGTGACCTTCATATTTTCCAGTGTTCTCAAGAAGGCCAAGTGGGGTTCCTGGGTTTGGGAGGGTGGTCTGTAGCAGGCTATAAACTGGAAGGCAGTTTTACCCACTGTTAGTTGCACATGGATAGTCTCTGATGCTTCGTGCTTTGCCACCAACCTGGAGGTGTGGGTATCTTTGATGAATATCGATACTCCCCCTCCTTTTGTGGTTTGGTCCAAGTTTTGGGGCCGAAAAGCATGGTATGAGGTATAACCTGGTAGTGCTGGGGTGCTCTCGGGAGCCCTGAACCAGGTTTCTGTTACTGCACAGATATCGATGTTCTCCATGCTAAGGAGAGTTTCGAATGCGTGCATCTTGAGGTTTAGACTTCTGGCATTGAGTAGCATTACTCTTAGTTTCTTATCCCTTGTGATACCTATGGAGGTGGGTTTGTCCTTTGAGCCTTGCCTAAAAAAGGCACTATGGGGGTAGCAAGAGCCTTTGCCAATATCCGAAAGCCCAGGGGTGACAGGTGCAAGCCATCCCTAGCGAAGCATCGTGGCTTGTCAAGCATATCATCCTAAGCTGACAGGCATTGGATCCCCTTTGAATGACACCAGTACTTAAGCCAATTGTTGAAATTGATCATCTTGCCTTCATATTGTGGCATCACTCTTGGTGAGCGTAAGATGCTACTCAAGGTCAGGGTCATACCGGCCTGGGCTACATGCTCAGAGAGCTCCTTTATGTCTCTTATAATAATAAGTAATGTACCTGGTCTGTCTGTACTTCCAACTGGGTCTATATCACCTGAACGAAAACCCGACTAAGCGAATCTCAGTTGAGAGACACATAAAGAGCAAAAACCGCTAATTTTGAACCTGTGAAACATAACAAGTAAAACAGGTAAACTCTCACTATCTGTTTTATGCAGGGGAGCAAGCCCCCCTGTACCCCCACACCCCCCTACTTAAATATACCAACTCCGAGATCGCACTATATTGAAGTAAAGGGCCGAATTCCCTACAGTGATCTCCGTTCATTCTTTCGATATTAGCGGTTTTCACTCTTTATGTGTCGTTCAACTGAGTTTCGCTCAGTCGGGTTTTCATTCTGCTGATATAGACCCCTTCTAACTGCATGGCTTGTGCCCCCAATAGATGTATTTCTAGTGTACAATGTTAGGGAAATATTAATATGACAACAAACAGCAATGCCATGGCATGTGGCTGAGAAAATAACTAGCAGTGGTCACAATAACACTGTATAGAGACATTCAACTGCCATTTCTTGGTGTTGTGCAGAGGTGGATGTATTTGTGAACATTAATGCAGACAGCATTGCACATGTTATTTGTACTGTTCTTTCTGCACTGCAGTTGTATGGCTACATGTCATTACACTTAGGTTGATCAGCATCCTGTATAGATCTCTGTGAATGATTCAATTCTGCTGCTGAAAAAACAAAAATGACAATGCACGAATATGCATGCAGCAGAAATGTCCACTGACTTACTCTATAGTCATCCATGTTATGGAAAATAATGCATACATGTGCAGCCTAGAACACCTGCTTCTATCCTATCCCCAGGTATGTGTCACTTCCCACTCACTGTATGTAGGGATGCAAGAAATATTATGATATCATTGTGGGGGGGGGGTGACATCCCTTGATCTCTCGTACCACTGCAACCTGTTGGCAACATGGAGAATAAAGTAGGGGCAGAATCAGCTTCAAGCCTAATGGGATCTACTCACCACATTAATCACATTGGTAAGGTCAGCACAGATTTCATTCCTCCATACTGTATTCCGTTCCTGTCCAAGGAGTCTTTGTCCATGTTGTTGTAGAGTATCTATTAAAGTCTTGTTTTTCTGTGGGTAGAAATAGTCTCCCCTGGATCTGTTTGCCATCTAAAAGACAGTGATATGCCCATGTTTATATTCATGTGGGGGCCCACTTGTGGAGATGATTATGCAGACAGCTTATGCCACTGTAAACACTATGCATTCCTATGCCATGCCAATTTCTATGAAATGCTCATTGTGACATGTAGTAATATGACATGTAAAAACATACAACAATGCCTGCATATACAACAGTTGTAAAAGCAACATAATGTGTGATATCTGTAGGGGCCGTCTGTGGGATTCAAACCCCTTACCATAGATAACTGTGAAATAGAGTTCCAAACACAACAGCATCATACCACTGGAGCCAAAGTCTGTATGATTTCACATTAACATACTACACGCACATATGTTCATCAGAAGTGATGGTTGTAGCTATAATGCAATTGCAGGCTAAACAGAAAAGTATTCAAAAAACATCTGTCATATCTCATGTGATATATGATGACCTCAGATCAACACAATTATTACTGATCATTGAATGATATCCACATCAGCAGAGAGTATCTGTTAATTATTAATTGAACAACTTACTGAAGGCATCGGAAAGCCTCAACATTTGTAAGCAGGCGACAAATAGTATGAATCCTATTTGTACTGACCCAGTAGTTCTAAGACTTGTTTTAAGAGCCATCAATGAATAAATATCCATAACAGCTAAAGAGAAACACATTACATACAATCCATAGATTTCCATACATACACTACAGATTGGATGGATTGACCCGCAAGATATAGAAATAATCAATAAATCCATATTTATGTACTGTTCACATTTTCTATGTACATCTGTCTGTACAACTGCATATCAGAAATTACTGCATGTCCTTGACACAGATGTCAATACCTTTATGCATGTAGGTAAATCACACACCACTCCAGTAATTTACAAACATTTTTCATAATACACACATTTTCCATAAATGAATAAATCTGAACAGATGCTTTTGAGAATCTGCGATATTAACATAGGTATTTAATGAGCTAATACTGTAAAAACAGAAATGCTAGAAGGTGCCAATTTACCATAGCAGCTATCTATGACTCAGGTTATAAGTGAAAGTAAGAGCAGCTATGTGCGTACATATTTTAAGTATCATTTGTGTGCCATGCATAATTTAATGAGGTTCATTAAAATTCTAGGTTTTGGAATCCCATTTGCACACCTCCACTTAAGTTCTTGAAATTTGGTGCATTAACCACTAACTCAGTGCAACGGGAAGCTGGTCTGTGCAAGTACCCAATAGGTATCATTAAATGGTACCATGTTTAGCACATGATGATTATTTTACAATGATCTGTTAACATGACAAAGGTGCCACTTTTAAATACTGATTTTGATACATTTACAAATTAGACCATTTCTACCTGCAAACGGAGTGGGACCTCAGTGAGCAATTTTCATATCTGAGTATTTTTTCCATGGGATTATTGACATTATCAAGATGGCTACTTCAAGGATGGTTCAACATGTCCAGACACCAAGTTGAACCAAGAAGAAGACCAACCAGATGCTGACCATCTACACTGGAGTAAAACTTTGCATGAGAACCAGGCCATGGAACTTCATGATAATCAAAATTTGGAACTGGGTTGCGAGGGAACATCATCACATGCGAGGATCTACTGGACAGGAGTGGAGGTTTGCCACCGCTACAATTACCTGAATTAAGCTTTCCCAGAGAGTTGCTGAGGTGCATCATCAGCTGGTGGATACCTACAGTAAGTGTCATAATACTACTTATACCTAAGCATTTATTCTGCAGTTAGAGATATAGCCGTATCCCAAATATATCAGATAAATTCCTTTTCAACCATTAATTAGCTTTTCTAACAATTAGCTCATCTGTATAATTAAGAAGACATGGTGACTGTTTTTGGTATCAGTGCACATTTTATTCCCATAGGGTACATTTAGTAATGTTTATAATGTACATATTGCACATTGTAGATGTACATCTGTTTTACAACATATAATGACATAATTTCACACATTCAGTATAGTCATGTGTCACTGATGCCTATAGTGCTTAGGCTGCTACTGACAGCACATTTCATAGTTATCCATAATGCTATGAAAGTATCACTACATTGCCACTGAAGGAAATGGGACTTGTAGGGAATATAAATAAATAAAATTTATTAAATAACAATTTAAATTTCAGTTAAGCATTTTCACCCATTTCCTAGGTCTATGGACTTCTTCATATTCAAGATAAGAATGGATCAGCCCACCTCTATTGAAAACTTTGTAAATGTTATTTATTAAACATTTGTTTACTGGGAAAGTCTAACTTGGAATGAGCATATTTTCAGCAAAGGCCAAGGGAGAAAAGCTCCAGATGCATGGCTTTGCAATATGGGAGGAAATTGGAGCAGCCATAGAAAACCCACACTAATGCAGGGAGGACATGCAGACTCTACACAGAAGGCACCCCAGCTGAGAATCAAACCAGAAAACCTCTTGCTGTGAGGTGACAGCATTAACTGCTGCATCACTGGGCCATCCAAATGAAAATGTTAGACTCCAAAAACCAAATTCTTAAAGGAACATGACCAAAAAATCTAAATCATTGTAAATATAACCCATACCAAAAATTAAATGAATATATTCAAAATGAGATTCCTGTAAAATAAGTAATATAAAATAATGTAAACAGTGTAAATAAATAAGCCTAAATAACTGTGCAAACTACTATAGAATTGTTAAAAATTATTTAAGAATTCTTTAAAGAAAAACTGTTACAACTTTAAGACCGGAGCTTAAGGGCATTAGATATACTAATATTATCATTTAAACTATGTAGATCTTGTGCATTTAGCATTAGTTGCCATAACAATTCTTTATACTCCAAAATAGTCTCCCAAGGTCCTCCTCTGGGATTTGCCACAACCTTCTCTAGTATTGCGGATTAGAAACTCTTGTAGGGAATACAGTCTTTCTTATACCTATAAAGAGCATTATTCAAATTAATTTTACATGTCATAGTTGTACTCATACATACATTTGTTAAAAGGTTTTTCAGTCTACCTAACATAAAATGCACCACAAGGATCACATATTGCAATGTAGAAAACCACCGTAGTTAGACAAGTGACCTATCGGCCAAATGAATCTTAAAAAACAAAAATGCCCAATAGAAACCGCATCTTGCTCCAACATGTATGTGTATTGGTTGTAGTGTCCACATTTCCTCATGCCCTTTGCAGGTACAGAATGCTGAGGGATGTGTGTTCTCTAGAATACTTTTATATTCCTACCCCTTTTTTGGACTATTAGGGTTTTTTCACCAATCACATCGCCTATATTTCAGTCAATATTAAAATTATCCCAATATTTAAACATTTTTTTTCACTTCAGCACTCAAGGGGTTATATCTAATTAGGTTTTTACTTAAGTCTGATAAACCATCTGGAATTAAAGTGTTCGACTGTGTGTCTATCTGACTGCGAATGAGATTAAATCCAGTGCTCCTCAGAATGGCCACTTCTTCTCTAATGTTGTTGACCATCTGGTTCAGATATCATCTATCAACACATTCCAACCAGTTTATTACATCCATTGTCAAGCTCTGTGTTATCAGTGGTCATTTTACTGATCCTGACAAACTGTCCCTCAACCAAGGATTTCTTTTGGGACAATGGATGATCACTATAAAAGTGCAAATAGGCATTTGAGAAAGTGTATATTGGATTTAAAATTGCCATTGTCCATTGAAGGAGTCTTCTGAAAGATTAAAGGTAAATTTTGGAAACAAAGTAGTGGAATTAATACAGTCCATAAACTCATTTAATTTATCCCTAGTGTCATTCCATAAAATAAAGATGTCCAAATATCTGGTGCATAACAGTCAGCTATTCACAAACTGGAAATTAAAGATCCAATTCTGTTCCCAGGCTGACATGACCAAGATGGAAAAAGAGGGGCACGGACTGCACCCATTGTAACACCTCATAATTACTTGTAATGCTAATACTCAAAATAATTACAATTATTGTCCAGGACTAGTTCTGTAAAATTCAACAATATTAAAAAATCATCAACTATAAGGGAATGACACTTCAATAAGTCTCAGAAAACCGTTCCATACCTTCAGAAAATGGGATGCACCCAAATAAGTCCATTACTTCAATGCATACAAAAGGAGTTCCTTCACTGAATAAATCTTGAGTAAAAGATCTCAGAAATTCCTATGAATCTCTGAGATAAGGAAATGTGTGCACAAATGATTTCAACTTTCAGTCTATATACATGCAATGGATATGTCTTCAAACACTTAGCCAAAACTATAAGTCTCAGTGGGGGGGGGGGGGGGTTGACATATCCTTGTGCAGTTTTGGAATACCACATATAGCTGGTATAGTAGGTTTGTAAATAGATAGAAATTTGCGAGTAGAATCAGTTATAAGACTCCTCAAGCTAAGTTCTTCCAAATATGTATCTGTTTTGCAATAAGCAACATTGATTTCATTCATCGACACTGTAACATATTTTTGAACATCAAGCAAAAGTCCTAAGATTTTGCTTCAGTAATCATGAGAGTTCATAAAAAACACACCACTACCCTTAGCAGGTTTTACATTTCTAATAGTAGGGTCCTTGCTCAATTTGAACAACAGGTGCCATTCTTCATAAATGAAATCACATTCAGAGCAAAAACAGGGCTTTTGTGGCAAAGTATATATATCATGTCTGCACAAATTGTGTAACACATCAGAAACATCAAATTTGGAAGAAGGTATGAAGGTAAATTCCTTGTCAAATAAATTGAAATGTAAATCTGTAATGACAGTACTGGAGTAATTAAATATTTTAAAACCATGTTTAGAAAGAACACATGGACTAATTGAGACTTTGGGAAAATATAGGATAACATTCCCTCTATTGGATAAAGGGGATCCCATTGAATTTGATGATTATCCCCATTGTGTAGCCAATCTTTTTTAGTATTAAGGGGTTGAAAATCCAAGGAGTCATAATTAAAAATTACTTGTTCTTCAGTATGTGAGCTGTCATGTACAGCATCCCCTAGTTCTATCTCAGGACTAAAACCAGTATCAAATTCAGCAGTATTTATAATAGCAGGTCCCTCAGACTTGGGTATAGGGTAGGCCAAATTACTGCTATAGGCTCTTTCATCTCTCTCTCTAATTTTTTTCAGTTTCTTGCATTTAAAAAATTCAATTTGTTGGTCTTCAAAACTAAAAATTTTATCATAAGTATTGAATGAAGTATCAAACAACAAATCTGATGTTATGCTGGAATCCAGATTATGAAGTTGTTGAGACAAAAATTCCATCTTTTTCACATTTTCTCTAATTAACACGTCCACCAACATGTTCATCAACCCCAAATTCAAACCTGAACTATGTGCAACACCAATGGGGAACTTCCACATCTGTAATCCTTTGGGAACAAACCCTTTTTGCAAACATAGATCCAAATAAATATTATCCATTTGAAATTTACAAAAATTCAGCACAAGTTTCTGAAAATGAGAAATTTGTTGAATTAATGTTTTGCCCTCTCATACAGAACTACCCCTTTCAGGTACATTGAGAGAGGGAATAGATGCAATCGTGTCTGTTATACAGCAACACACATTTTAGTAAAACATGTGCTCATTCTTGGACAAATTCTTGCTCAAAATGTGTACACCATTATTATTAATCATATAGATATCAATCTGGTTACTATTGTTATTGTTATTAAAATTATTCTGGCTCACATGTTGGATTACACCAGGTATAAAGTTGAAAATCCAACCCCTGAACCTATTCATACCCATGTGTTAGAAACCAATGACAATGCCAGTTCGTTCACATGAGAGGTTGAAATACCATCTTGAAAAGTAGTATTCTCGATGGTATCATTAAGATGGAAAATGCTGGTGTTCTGAATTGCTTCCAAATGGGGAACTTCCATTCCATAGACTACACCTGGAATAATAGAGAGACAATTATCAGGAACAGATCCGGGAGGTGGTGCTCAATGTGTTTTGAACACAGATGAGGGACATATTTTTTTCCAGGATATGGCATGGGTTATGTGTGACTCATTCAGGGAGGTAGCCTGAGAGATCATTCATGATGTTTGTCCCCATCAGGGCAGTATTGTCTGTGTGCTCCAGTTGTGTGATGCTGTCGCCATGCTGTTTGCCATATAATTGATCAGGCTGTATATGTACTATTGTTTATGCATACCATTTAGCTGCCTTGCCTATGTGTTACTTGTGCAAACATACAATGAGGATATCATTGCATGACATTTAATTATGTTTCAACGTGTAGATGATGCACATTAACACATTACACTTTCCTTCCACATTCAGCTGTCCATGCTACTGCTGCAACAATTACCCCGTAAATGTGTTTTAGTGTGAGAAACCTGCATGTTGTCCATAGTCAACTGCTATCAAAATAGTCTGGTTAAGATTTGTGTATTGCCATATCATGTATGTGCAATAGAAGTACATGTTGCTGCACATGGTTTTGGATAACAGTTGTCATGCTGTCTCACTATCATGATGTCATGTTGTGTCCTCCTTTTCTGACTGCATAGAACACCGATTCGACATTCATGTCTACACTGTAGTAATGATATTTTTTCAGTAACAGTGCAGTATGACGTGTTTGGTTTGTGCTACATTTCCACATCCATTAGTTATTGATATAAGTTCACACCTTCTGGCAATAGTTAGCACATTATCTGATGTATGTACATGTTTCTGCATATAGTCTAATCCATACTGAAACACCATTGTACCTGTGAGATGTGAGCATCACTGACTTATTGCTGATGTGCTGTAATGGTGCTCACAGGAATGTCCTCTGCTCAGTAATGAGCAGGGTGTGTACCATACACCTGCAGTTGCTTATTCTACATTGTCATGACAGTATATGTGTATGTGATGGAAGTTCTTAGCTTGCTTACCTATGCATGGTGATGTCACATGACTGCACATTACTGTGTATGTATTATTTAATTATTTATACATGCCCATTTTTGTTGAAGTCACTAACACTGTCTGCCCATGTGACATAGATTTTCCATTTGTTTAAATGTATTTTGGGCTTCAACAGCACCCTTATGTGGTGTACCCATGCATTTGCAATGTGTAACCTCACCTTGTTGTCCTGCTTTATGTGGTGTATCCATGCATTTGCAATGTGCAACCTCACATCGCTGTCTTGTTTTATCATCTTCTTCCTCGATGTGGGCCCAGGTTGTCCACCTCCCTTCCACCTTCGTAGTTACGTACTATATTTTGTAGATATGTTTACCTTTGTTGCAATTATCTTTCATTATTAAGTATTGCTTTGTTTACAAGGTCAATATCTGCCAACTCTATGGCCATTATACAGATACAGGACATGTGCACACAAGTTGCTGGCTACTGGTTGCAGTACATCCTTGTTCTCATAATACTTGTGTGTTGAAATTCATCTGCACAACCTGATATTTGTTTTTCAGCTGTAGTGTTAGATTTGTGAACATATTCTTACATGTCACTGGTGTGTTTATGTGCAATGAGGATGCTTTCATGTACATTTCATTTAGGCCACTGACAGTCATACATATACATCTAAACCCATGTGTTTCTTTTTCATGGCATATGTATGTGACATATATGCATTCCATTACACATTTGTTTGGGTTGTGTACACCTAGTTATGTATGTAGCAGCCATATTGCTGCAGTACTGCTGGTTGGCACTCTGCTTGGTGGTTTGCCTTTACCATGTATGGTTGAAATTCTGTTCTCTCTTGTGCTAGAATTATCTAGCATTCCTAGATCTGCATTTGTCTATCTGTGATGTAGCTTGGATTACACTTGTACTGCTGACAGACTACTTGGATTTGTGTTTATTTATCCAATGTGTACTGTGATCATTATTTATTACCCTCCAAAACAGACCTACCACCGGTGATACACATCCAGGGATAACTGACACGCAGTTTGCAACATGTCATGACATGATACTGCATCGGTAGATATGTCCATCTGCATTTCACCATAGATGGTCTGCATCCCCACCGTGTTTGACAACTTCCCATTGCCTGTATTGTGCAGTGTGCTATTTGTATAACTTACCTGTCCCTACTGTTTTTTTCAACCTTTGTCTGTCATGTGTTATGATAGTTATTCCATGAGTATACCTGCTGTGATGGCCTTCTCCTCCTCTTTCCATATCTTTACCTTTCTTTCTTTTCTTAAAAAAAATGCCCACACCCATCTGACTTTCCCTCAGATTTTCCTATTCCAACATACCTCTTGCGTGTCCCTCTTCTTCACCTATACCCCCATGTCTTCTTTTCTCTCTGTTATTTTCCTTCGGTGTGTGCATTGTCTGTGTTTCTTCCACATGTACCACACCCATTGTTAGCTAATGTCAGCTGTGGCAATGTGGCCATGACTGCCCTTTGCGTTTATTCATTTTTTATTAAAAAATGTATGGATTCTTTTGGAATTGGTAAGGGATAGCTAGCATATTTTAATAATGACCATCTCAAAGTGCTACTCCATAGTTGTCTTTAAGCTTGCTGGAGAGATTCTGTTATAGATATGTACTTATGACTGTCAGGATGCTTAGACTATGAGATTCCTGGTGGAACATTGTTAATGTACATCACACTTTGACAACAAGTTTTCATTACTTATGGATTACCTGCAAGTGATAAGCAGTGCACCATTACTACTGAGATATTCCGTTGTGCTCCATGATATTCTGAGTTCACTTTAGCATATTTATATATTACATTGTTATTCACAACTTCTCTGCTGATGATGGCATAATGCACAGGATTCCATGAACTTTATGGAATCTGACACATTATTTGCATGCAAAACTGCTGCAGAAAAAATTGATTTTCTTAAAAAAAAAACATTAATGGGAAGTAAAACTGTCCTGCTTGGAAATCAACCATTAAGCACCTAGAAGTACAGCAGTGAATGCTACTAATCTTTTTATTCTGTTTAGGACTGTGTTTGGATTTAAAAATTTTAAATTGCAGAGAAAACTGAATCAATATAAAATAAAGGGGTTTACTATCAAAAGCACGAAATTCAGAAGTGCAAACATTGACAACGTCAACACATTACATCGGCATCATGAATATTAAGTAGGTTAAATGATCGACAAGGAAATTTGAAATTTCATTGTCGATGTAAATGTCGACTTTTTTTTCTTGCTGTAGTGCTGCAAACTGTGAATCTAGACTCCTGGGTTGTGTGAAGCATTACAAAATCTATTCCTTAGTTCATTACAGGAACACCACAATATTTCCATGTGATAGTGGCATATCCTTGAATTCCCCTTGAAATAAACAGTAAAACACTGCAATAGTAGTGGCCATCAAACATATTCACACAGACCATGTTGCATTTCCATCACCAGTTGGCCTGATACATATTATACATCAAGCATTACAACATTTGCCACAAATACATTGCTGGAATGACATCTACAACATGTATATCCACACCCTAAAAGCTGCAATGTTTAGCTACAAGTTCAACAAAACGTTTAGGGGTGAAGTCATTCCTCTTCTGGAGCAATCTGAGAAATACCCCCTCCCTGTCAACAAGGCATCTACGCTTAGGAGATGATGGTAAACAACTCATAAGTCTGGTCCACATATCCGCAACATGGTTCTGTTCCAGGCAGATTACATGCAGCACATCATATAAAAAATGCTGTTTCTTGCCAAGCAAACTCTTCAACCTCCTATGCCAGCCCTCAACACTATTTTGTGTATGTGGATATCCCATAGTACACATATGTGCTTGATTCCAGAAAGCCACTTCAAATAGTGATGGTATGACTTTGGTGGAGGACTGTCTCATGTCACTTCTATGTGGTCTGCCCACTAAGTAATTTGTTTTAAAAAACTCACACAGAGGCTTCCCATGTGCAGGCATTTCACTCTGGATTTGCTGGAATGTGTCCATGAAATCATTAGGGGGTACAAAGGCCAATGATAGGATCTGCTTACACAATGAAGCAAACTGGATGTCATTGCCAAACTCCACAGTGAGCCGTAACGTCTGTATCTGCCGTCATATGATCTGACAAAAATGGAACCAGCGCCACGATGCATGTGACTCTACAAGATTCCGTTTCACACTATATGATCTGACAAAAATGGAACCAGCTCCCCGATGCATGTGACTCTACAAGATTCCGTTTCACACCATATGATCTGACAAAAATGGAACCAGCGCCGCAAGCAGCTTTCTCAAAATTACTCAAAACTATGGCGGGCTTTAATAACAACCCATGTTGCTGACAAAGCTGCAATAATACTCTCCAGAAATAGTCATATGTCTGCTCAGATTTTGATGTCAATACACCATATACTGCAGGAAATACCTTACCATTAATATTCCCCTGTAAATTACTGTGCACAGTATATAGCTGTTACATTCTCTGGTGTTTAATGGGAATGTACCATCAATGAGTATTACTTCACTCAAACATAGTGTATGGAGGTTACTAACAGTAGTGATGATTACAGCTGGTGGGGTACTCTCACTATGTTTACCCGGGCCTATTAGGAAGGACCCTGACTTAAGTGGCAACATATCTACTGTCAAATCCCTCAATATAATATTTTCATTGCCTTGCACTTCCCTACTCTTTCTGCATAGTCTGTGCATGGACTGTTTCAAAGCATCTTCATTTGGCAGAGTGGTAACTTGGTAACTATATCAGTGCATGTGCTTGCCATCACCTCAGATACTATCCTGCAAGGGTCCTTCTGACAGGAAGCAGCATGTGCCTTGAAATTGCAATGTACCTGCACTTTCTCATATCTTTCCAGAGTAGGACCATGAAAATGGCCAATACTTTTTAGTAGCCATTCACCTTCTGCTATGGTTTCCCCTACACAACGGCCCTTACAAGTATCCTTTATTTTTCTAGTGCAACACCAGTAGTTCCTGCTACCTCTATTTCTTTCCAAGTAGTACTGGTAGCCATCTATATTCAGTAGCTTTTTGCCCTTCTGTGTTTCGGTGGTGGTGTACGTGGTCCCCACTATGCCTGGGGTTCTGTCTCTGACGTCCAACATGCCCACTATACTGTTATGACCTATATATGGGATACATACAGATAACAAACCATGTCTATCTTTGCCAATATACTGCGTTTTAGAGTACTGTTTGCCGCTATGACACTTACCTGGTATACGCAGCCATCCACCGTTGTAATTCCAAGCACAAATGTTATCCAACTAATGTTGCTGTCCTTTTAAATTGTGCGCATCTGCAAAGTATGTGCATTTATATTTATATAACGTCATTACCACAACATCCGTTTGATCGACGGTTGTATGGCCGACAACACAAGTCATATGGAGTTATGAATGTCGGTTAAAGTAAGTTAGGTGACATGAATGTCAATATTTTGACTGTCGGACATTCGACTGTCATGTAAGTCACTTTAGATGTTTTGATAGTAAACCAAATAAAGGACTATGTGTAACAATGCATGTTTATTGAGTCTAGTACTTCATTGTAATGTCTTCTGTGGATCAAATCAATATTCCTGTGTTTTCTTTATTACATAGGATTTTGAACTTAATGAACTCTTTTCAAACTTGAAGCAACAAAACAATTTCTGCAGGAAAATAGCAGGAGGAATGTATAAGCTAAATCGATGATAATCTGCTTTTTAGTCATTTTAGTCAACAGACATTTTACTAACATAGTAGCAATTATGCAGCAGTCTTCTCTAGATGGAATTGGAACAATCTATTTTGTCGTACTTAGTACTATGCTGTTCCCGTACCAATTTATTATCTGTTTTTCTTTTTTCTTCACTCTGTCATTAATTCACTGTTGCCTATTTTGCTTGTTTTTTTTTGCATTTTTACCTAAATGTTCTACTTAAGTAAAGTGTCTTAATGTATTTAGTGACAAAAGTATATGGGTTGTTTCGAATTAATTAGTATATAAAGTTTATAAAGAGTGACTGCACAACATTTGTGTAAATTTTGGTATTAGCTCATTTTCAAAGAGAAATTGTCTGACTATAAGGTACTGTAAATTTAATATGCTGGCTACATACATACATAGAAATATTTCAAACATGGGCATTAATACCCTTCTAGCTTGACAATAGACCAAAACAAATGTTCCCATAATAAGTGTTCAGGCTGTTCTTAAATATGCCTAAACTAGTACTTGCTTTAATGTAATTTGGTTGTCTATTCCATGCATCAGCTACTGTGTCAGAGAACCAATTAGTACACTTCTCATTCCTATAGAATCTTCTACATAAGTTATATGATGATTCTCTAGTACTTTTTGATAACCCCAAACATTCCCAGAGGTAGTTGTCTATAAATGCCCTATATACCTGAATAAGATCTCCTCTTAGATATATATAAGAGACACTGTACAAGTTCAGATATTTTATTCTTTCATAATAACTTAAATGTTCACATCCATGGATGTCGTTGGTATATTTCCGCTGTACTCTTTCCAATTTACTCATTCTTGTTTTCTTATAGGGTTTCCATATTGTTATTCCACACTCAAGTTTGGGTCGAATGTAACTAACAAACAACAATTTCATCATTTTTAATTTCCTAGACTTTATAAATCTTTTTTATACAACCTATAGTTTTATAACTATCATTAACCAATGGGTTGATATGATTAGAAAAACTCATAGTTGGATCTACCCATATACCTGGGTCCTTAAATGAGTCTACACTACAGTTTCAATCACTGTGTACTGTAGCAAATATTTACCTTTCAGTTTATGTCTCCCAAATCTCATATGCTTAGTTTTTGATGTATTTATCAGCATAATGTTCTCCTGTGCACATATGGTCAATTTAGTCAAGTTATTTTGCAGACATGCCTTACCTGTAACATGTTATCAGTTTAACCAATTTCATATAGACTGCAAAACACCTCAGATGAAAAAGTTTGGTCAGAAAGATACTATATAAACAAGCAATGGCTTAGGACTGAGCCATGTGGGACACCCTGACTGTATCCAAGGGGTTCACCTGTCTAGTTGCTGTATGAGACTTGCCATGTCCTATTTGAAAGTCATGCAGCTATCCATCTTATCAATAGTACATCAATACCTAATTCTTCTGATTTACTGATCAATGTTTTGTGTATGGCCCTGTTGAGTGCTGAAGTTAAATCTATATAAATTACATCACAGCACAATTTTTCATTCATAGCTGTTATTATATTGTCATAGAACATCATGTTTCAGGTGGTAATAGATGTATTTTCAACATATGCATGCTGATATATGATTTCAAGTCCCAACCTATCCAATTATGACAATATCTTATCCAGTATTACCTTCTCCATTATTTTTCCATAACATGAAAGTAGACTTAATGATCCATATGACTCTGGGTTTGTCCTACCCCTTTTCACTTAAAGACAGGTTTAATAAGCGCATGTCTCCAATCTTGTGGATTTTCTCCATATTTATATGACCTAGTGAATAATAGGTATAATGGTACTATAAATTCTTGGTGAAGTGTTCTCAGGTCATTGTTACTAATTCCGTCTTCTCCCTGTGCTTTGCTTGGATCTAGTCTGTGCAGTTCTTTTTCAATATAATCTCATTTGATTCCAGTATCTGAGATTACCTGGATGTCACTAGGACAGCTTATCACCCATTTTTGGAGCCAAACTGTTTTGCTTAAGATTTTGTAAATATATCTATAATCTGTTATGTCTGAGAATAAATTTTAGAATCTGCACACAGTTTATCAATTTGTATGTCTTTACTCCTTGCACGTCTTATGTATCTATAAAACGTTTCTTATTATGTTTAATATCTTTATGTAAATTTTTTTCAAAATGTTTTTGATCTTGTCTCACACTATGCTTAATCTTTTTGCCATGCTTATTTATTTCAGTTTTCAAAGTTGCAGTTCGACCTGTCTTCCATTTCTTATATTTTTTGTCTCTCACCTTAATCAGATTTCTCCCGACATTATATGCTTATATCCCAATGTTAAACATTTTTTTTTTTTACACTCAATTTCTCTTTCAAAACTTTTCACATCCCATCTGCAGTTTTTCTACTGAACACCTCACTCCAGTTAGTTTTACATAGTGATTGTTTTGTTTTCATATAATCTGTAACTGACCTTCTGTGCATTGGTTTAGATTTCAGTTTGGCAGAATTATCTAGCAACAGATTAACTTTAATAACCCCATAATCACTGCACATCAACAGTGGTAAAACTTGACTTGAAGTAACAGTAATTTCTTTGGGAACATAAACAATGTCTAGTATGTTCCATTCCCTGGTAGGTTTTTACAATCTGAAACTAGAAGAGTGTTTAGTAACAGGGACATTGGTATCAAATGTGTCTAGCTGATGGCAGCTTGGAAGGTGGTTAGTGGATTTGGTATCATCAGCCATTCTTGGTAAATGTGTGTGTGTGTGTGTGTGTGTGTGTGTGTGTGTGTGTGTGTGTGTGTGTGTGTGTGTGTGCGTGTGTGTATGTCTGTGCATGTGTGTGTATATCTGTCTGTCTGTCTGTCTGTGTGTTTGCGTGTGGTTATGTGTGTATTTAGATCTGTAAAGTCGCATTTTATCTTCTTAAAACAGCATAAACAGCTCTGGGAGTGAAACCATGCCTGACCCAATGTTTTATCACTTATTCTGTAGCTGCATAGTGGTAATCTTATTTTGGTATGACAGGTTTTATTCAAAACCCTAGACAGTAGTGCATACTGGTCATAAGCTCCTTAGACTAACTAGCTCCTTGCATATAACATTAATGACAGTAGTGCAGGGTTAAAAGAACATCGGTTCTTCAAATACTTGCTGCCAGTGAGCAGGTGCAGGCTGTGTGCAGGATGTGTGCATTCCACATGTATTAATGCACCCTCTATGGTAACCCAGTACTGGTAGAAACAAAAGTGTTTCTGAGTCTGGGAATGCTGGCCTCTGGGACATTTCATTGGCATATGAGTGATGCTGTAGGAATGTCCCAGGCACCTGCCAGACACATTTTAAGATAGTTTATGGCAGTAATGAGCAGAAATGTAGATGGATATATTCACTTCACAAGAACTACCATGCAACAATTCTATGCCATTGTCAACTACCCCTGTGTCCTTGTGCATAATGCAGCAATTTGGAGGGAAAGTGATCTGATGACCACTTTCCAACATGCTGAAATACTGCATGGATCACTACTCAGTACGTGCAGGACCACTGCTCTCCTGTAAGCATGATCTTGACATGTCAACAGTAAGCATGAGGAATAATTACGTATTTTCATCCTACTTCAAACAGGTGACTGGTTATCCACTGGAGCCCTGGCTTATGATACCATACAGAACCACATTAATGTCTGTTGATGATGCTCACACTGCAGCACAGACATCACTGAGCATATGTTTGCATACTGAAAACAAGATTCAGATGTCTGGACACATCTGGGATTGAACTCCAATACACACCAGCAAAGTCATCAGAGATGGTCAATGTTTATGTCATGCTGAACAATGTCCTAACATCAAAACACGGTTGCCTATTAGCCACAGGTTCGGGTGACCTACCCCAAGAACCCCATATGTCTTGCATAGAACTTTCAGGGCTATCACAGGATGATTAGGAAGATGCAAGGGTGAGAACGAGATGTGGATGATGGAGGTTGTGGCCATATGTTCTAGGTCAGATAATACAATGGTGTCTGGCTCACATGTTTGGGTCATGAGAAGCCACACATGCAGATCTACACAGACAAAACAGTAATGTTCACACAGTATTGCCTCACAACCACAGCACAACACAGTTAATGGAAAAAGTCCATTAGATGTCCAGAGTGAACATCATCCATACCATAAGCATATTATTTACCTGCAAAATCTCATGCATATACACATAACATACCATAGAACATATCTGGATATCTACAGAGGAAACTTCACCACAGGACCACTTTATGCAAGCTATATCACCAAAGATGACCACATGGATATGTTTGGTGTGCCTGAGTTCTGTACAACAGAAGATGCTGTTGATGTTCAGGCTGAGTATCATCATACATAAAAGTAGTGTGTGAAGGTAGCAGTACAACTGCCATTATGACAGCAAATTTAGGATTGTGCATTGTCTGTGAATGTATTATAAGCAAAATAACCTAACTACAGGTTGGTAAAATAACAGTGAGATACATCATGCGTATCACAGAGATGTGTTAACATTGTTGTGCACTATACTATGCAGCACACAGCAGCAGCAACAGTACTGACAACATGTCAAGGACTGGCCAAAACACAACATACCTGACATGCCACAAATAATTATTACATGGCATGCTTGACATGGAATGTCACATATAAGGCTACAGTAAAATGCACAGGTGAGTGCCATAGCACGAGTCATTCAGAAGAAAGCACATGCTCAATTATGCAGAGCATCAATGACAAGCAGTACACATCAGTCATGGCATATGCATCATTGCATGTGATTACAGCAACATAAGTATAGATGTGTGTATATCAACAGGGAGGTATGGAAAGGCACACATGGGAAGGGATGTTCATGTCAGAGAAAATATAACAAAGGTGTATATGTAAACAGAGGTGCATGTTATTTTGAGGGGGAGGCATTTGCAGTACCAGAATAAAATGCCACAAGTATCACCAATATGCATAATGAGGTACACCTGTCCATGCAAGTATGGCAGTGAAATGTGTACTGCATCAATCAGGGCTGGAATAATAAGGTAATATGCTGTTATGTGTTATCTAGCAAGAGATGAAAAAATGGAAACAGGGTGACTGTCACTTAGAGCAGTGCAGTTGTCAATATATATGTACAACACAACACAGCATGAAAACAGTTACTTGAATCAAATAAAAGAGCAGAATAAACTTGTGGCATCAGACATTTGATAAACCACTTGCATATGTAGTAAGCAGTGGTCAGCACAGTGGTCATCATTATCATAGGGTTAGAATTATATACAGGACACACATAAGATCAAGTGCTAGTGTTACTCTAATACAATTTAGGGCACCCACATTATTAGCTCACACCAAGGTCTTGGCTACCCCTTCCACATCTTGAAATACTCGGCCCTCAGTGCTGTACCAAAGAGCTGGTTGTGGTGAAACTAACAGGTTGAGACACAGTGTGGGTAGGAAGAGTACAGTGATGTCTGTATGGACATGACTGCTGGCTTCTGAATAGTTTGACCAATAGCACATGTGCATGCACATTGCAGCACAGATAATGATTTCCAAGAGCTATTTGTGTGTCTACAGAGATGGAGTCTGCCAGTCCCGCTATCTGGAATTGTGTAAATAATTCTATGTCATTTGTGAATATTGATATGATTTATACAAACCTGTATGTTATGTACTGAGCTTCAAGAATGTAACCACAGCACATCCTGCTGGAACATAGAATATTAACTTCCAAAACTTAAAGAAAATAAGTTGAAATTAAGTGTTTTATGATGTGCTATAAAAGTTAGTTTCAATGCAGCAAGGAGACAGGATGTCTAGAACTAGAATTTTTTTCTATTGTCTTGGAGAGAACTAGTTACTAGGTTTAAAATATAAAAAAATGTTTTATTGCTTTATGACTTATTAGCAGCTACACAGTTCTGAGAGATCTGTATTTTTAACACAGAGATGTTAAAATTCTGTTAAGTTTCTTTTTAATCTGTGAACTGAAGTCAGGTGGCAAAAATTGATGTCATCGAGGCTAACCCATCAGTAATGCCTGATATTAATTTGGGAACTCTCTCAGAGAGAGACTATAAATTTTAAATTTTGTCTTGGACCTAGCAAGAACATCCACTCATCATCATCATCTGCACTTGCCTGTCTGTAAGTAAGATTTAGGGTATAGCATCTCTCTTAGATATAGATAGGAATATAGTAAATATTCGTTTAGATGTTTTCTGTATTTATTTGAGACTGTCCTGCAATGTTGTTTTAAAATATTGCCGGTGATTTTGAACTCTGAAGTAACTGTGTTTGTTTTCTGAGTATTGTCTTGTTCTTTTATTATTTATTATTAAATATATTTAAACCTATCTTTGTGGCTGATATTTGTGAGACATATTTAAGCTCTTAGAGTACTTGCATATGGATTTGGTGACACTGTATAGGCCACTACTAAATAGCTTTGCAAGCCTTAGTCAACACTACCATTTGGATAATAGTACCATTCCACAGTAGAATTGGACATCCTGTGTAAGGGTCTTATAGTAGCTGATAAAGAGTTGGCTGGTGGCAGCTGGAACTACCTTATAGTCTGGGCAGAAGGGGGCATAGCTAGTAAACCTGTGCCAGCCTTTCCCAGGTGTGTGTCAGCTACTTGTGCAGGGATACAAAGCACTGGTTGGACAGAGAACATGCTGGAGGTTTTGGCTTGGCCACTCAGCTGAGATCTCAACCTTATAGCTGTGCCAGTGGGGAGTCTATTTGGGGATCTGGAGAACGAGGGAGAAACCAGCCCCAGACTGACTGTGATCTCTGTGTACTCTTAAGGGAAATTGTACTTTACTGTGTGTGTACTTGTCATCTTCCCAGTGTGTACGTCCCTCACTGTTGCCAGTGGTGAGGATTGAGACTCCTTGATTACTGGACCAGTGCAGGGGCATCACAGAGGTAATCTGCTCATGAGGGTCAGGACATGTAACACCCAATTTGTACTGAGGCACTGCAGTAGCAATGCCGAAATAAGGCTTTCAACAGAGTGTGCAACAGCTACTATGCTGTGATGCAGTACAGCCAATGCTGCTATATTCTCTTCTTGTCAATGCTGACCATCATGTAACACATGCAGCTGGTGTGTTACACAATCGGTATGACGGACATGTGCACAAAGGTCAGAACCTTCTGTATAATGAGGATGAAAGGGCTTAACCTGTCTTGTGATTAAATAGTTGTTCTTGTTTATTATAGCAATATTTTCCTGTGTAGACAGTGCAATTTCATTATTAGGTTGAACTTCTGACTGTCCACTTCTGGACTGGGCAATAAACTCAATGAAGTGCCCATGTGTCAGAGTGAGGCACATTCCATCTCATCTCAAGATCAGTGGACTGGCTACTGGAGGAGGCAGAAAACAGACATGCTGCAAATACAGACAAATGAGTGATGTCATATACATTTACAGAAGTCAAATGATGCAGGATATGCCTGACATAGCTGGACTAGTATCTAACTACACTGAATAATAATTCTGATATAGACTTACTGGGTTGGCTTGGCTGTGCATGCTGCAGAGTTATGATAGTCCAGAGATAAGCGATGTCTTTGGTAGCCTGATGTTGATTAACCTATGAAATTGACATTGTTATTCATGCATTGTTTAGGTAATATAACATGCTATTAGACTTGCACTGTTTTTCTGCATCTGGAATGTTCCTCTGTACATGATGTAGTTCTGCTGCTGTGACATTCATAAAAAAAGGTAAGATATGTGAATGAATTTTGTTGAATGACAGTTGGATTATGCTTCTGTGTTTGTGACTGGTGGACATACTTCTATATCCTGTAATACTTGACTCAATACCTCCCCCAGGTATATAATGATCCTGGCATTTTCATAGGTGTATACTAGGCTAATGACCACAAGGGACTAAGGAGAATTGTACATAATGAGTGTCTTTGTCTCCCTGTTGTTGATATGTTCATGCAATGAAATAAGTTCAGATAAGGTGTTATGATGTGAGGTCAGGAATATTGCTATATCATCTGTGAAAGGCAATGGTGGCCTACCTTGTGGCATTTCTCTCCATCTCATAATGATGGTGCCTGTTGGCTGTGTGGAGGATCATGTCAGAGCAAAAGTGATGACAGACCTCTCCTTGAGTAGCAGTGCCCACCCACAGTGTTAACTATATTTGTTATGTCCCTCCATACTTGTCTTCTGACAGTATCGCCTGTCCATCGGAGCAAATTTCAGCCACACTGATGCAGAGCCTTGATAATTATCTTATTTTGCCTTGGGGAAAAGTGGTTATGCTTGTGGCTTCAAACTCGAAAAAACAGTGATATTCATAGATGTTATACAGGAGGTTCACTTACTGACAGAGCAACCTTTAAAGCATATGTCAATGTAATGTCACTCATATACAGTGCAATGCTATGCAAAACAATCAATGTCATGTTGATTACTATCAGATACAGATAAGCATAAGGAACATACACAACATGTATCAATTGTTGAGTATATGCCAACATCAAAAGCCAGTATGTGCAATGCCATTAATCTATTCCTCACTTTTAGGATGTCAGATATGCTGAGGTGGGATTAGAACCCAGATCAGTTGATATTTCAACAACTGAGAGCCAATCACATAATCAGTGCACTGGCATTTCATTATCAACAAAGACAAGTGTTTCCTCAGTTACGTGCTCAGCCAACTACACCTATCAAGTCAACATCAACCATGAAATACATTGTGGGTGTCAGTGTAGTCAGTAAAAAAGATCATCACAAATGTGGCATGCATGATAACTCTAAAAGCATATGCAGCTGCATGTATTAAAAAAGTAAAACAAAGCAAGAGCAGCCTGTGAAAATGTTAGTTGAATTGGTTAGATGTGAAAATAAATTAGATGCTAAGTCATTGGGAGGTTCCCCCGATCCCACTGACTGGTAGAACAGCTTCCACTGCAGAGATACGCATCAGTTAATATCCACAAATCATACTTTGAATGTACAATTTGCTGTCATCCCAGTAAATTATTGTTATCCGCAAACAGCACTAAAGACATACAGGTGAAATCCAATTTACCAACAGATATGGGTACATTCCATTAATATCTGCATCTGATTTGCTTATTGCCATACACCAGCATGTGGAAAAAACCTTCCTGGTAATGGTGGGCATGTCTCCATATGCATGTATATTGGAAAAGGCTACCCCTTTTTATGTAACTGACATATTGATGTGCACTTTCCAAAAAACAAAGTACATGAAATATGGGTTAGAAGGTTTATACAGGACACTGTTAATTAACTCAGTGAAGAAATACTAAGCACTATAGTTTAAAGAGCACTAAAGCAGCTGATCTAACAATAGCTTACCTTATTGTTAGTTGTATTCAGGCAGTTAAACCTAACAGTGAGGTCAGCTCAGTGCAAACGGCTATTAAGTTGCATTTGCACCATGCATAATTAATGAGCTTCATTAGCATGCAATGTTTTGGAATCACATCAGTGAACGTCTGCTTAAGTCCTTGAATCTTGGTGCACTAGCCAATAGCTGAGTGTAAGTGTACAGGTAGTTATCATTGCATGTAGATATGTTGAACACATACCTGATGCTCACCAGTAGATTGCTATGATGTGCAACACTTTTAAAATGCGATATTGATTCATTTTCCTATCATACCATTGCTACTTGTGAATTGAGAGGTACTTCAGTGATCAATTTTCTGAAGACATTTTTCTTAACTGGTTCTAGCACTTCCAATGAGATGTCATCTGAAAATTGGTTGCAGCATGACTGAGTGCTCAACTGGACTGATGAGTAAACCCTCCCAATGCTGATCATCTACAATGGACATGAGTGGAGGATGTGGGCACATCTGAGGAACTTCGTCAAAATCTGGAACCAGATTGCAAGGTAGCTCAGAGGATGTACTGGGATCAACAGGACTACCATGCAGGTCTGACACAGATACAGCTATCTTCACTGCAGGGACAGGGATGACCTTCACAACAGGATTGCAGAAGTTTGTCACCAGCCACTGAATGCCTATAGTAAGTGCCACAATCCACCCCATAACATTTAGTAATTATTGTTATTTTTGACTGAACATATGCGGTGAGGGGTCTACTTCACATAATCGAACATCCAAATGTTCAACTTTCATATGGCCGAGACCATATGACTGAACATTTGAATGTTCAAAAATGTGAAAATAAAATAAATAAGCAAAAAAAAAAAAAAAAAAAAAAAAAAAACTAAACAGTGCTAGCAGGGGGGCAAGCCCCCCTGCACCCCCCACATCCCCTACTACTTAAATATGCCAACTCCAAGATCGCACTACATTGCGGTAAAGGGAAATCTTCCCATTCCGTGCTCTATGGAGATCCCCATTCAGACCGTTCAAACTTTTAAAAGTTTGATCATATGGTCTTGGCCATATGAAAGTCAAGCTTTTAAAAGTTCGACCATCTGAAGGGGACCCATGGTGAGATGAGGTAGTATCCACAGATATTCCATATATGTAAATATGCTTACTATAAGTAAGGTAAATTGTAATTAAAGTACAAAGTCTATTTAAATAGTGATGGCTGTGAAAATGTGCGTACTGGTGTTATCTGTAAATTCTTTGTTCCAGAGATGCAAGGGTATTTAAGTAACAACATGTGTTACTAAGGACTGCATGTATTTGACACATCCCATTAAGAGTGCTACTCATTAACAGAATTTGGTCAAACCTGAAAGGTACTGTGACATCTGTTAGATCAACTGATTGAGCAAGTTGGCATTGTAAATGTAAACTGATTATCTGTGGTTTCAAATCCCACAAACTCATTGGCATAGACAGCAGGTTTGGGCAAAGTTTTCTGATTTGCTTCACATAATGTCAGTATGTTGCATGGTCAGGTGGTGAGGTAAAAAATAATCAGACAGACAGAATTACATACCTTTGTGTATGTTTATATCTGACTGTCATCATAGATTCATAGAGTAGTACTAGGCTAACTGCCCTTGCAAGCCATTTTTAAGCCTAGTCAGTTATCCCTTGCGAGATTCATTGTGCACCTTGTGCTTGTAAGGCAAACACCTTAACCATTAGGCCACCCTCCCATCTCTTTGTGTGTATATATATATATATATATATATATATATATATATATATATATATATATATATATATATATCAAGACATTTAACTTTTTAAACAGCATACACATGCAATAGCATTAATATGTGCAGTATTTCAGTGTATAAAAGTGCCTGTTTATGCAGCACTTGTCCTTCATTTGTGCTGTATGTTATGTGGCAGCACTGTCATACATTGTTGGGGACATATGCTAATACTGTAAAGCTCATTCTCCAATACTTAATGTACGTATAACACTAATCTTGTTCAATATCACTGCGGAATGTGCACAGTGCTGATAATACCATTCTGCTGATGTTAAATTGAGCCTGTCTCACATCTTATCCAAAAGTCAACTTGTATATTATTATGCATGGATGGACGGGGACACATGATATGTTATGCCTTAAATGCATAGTCACAGATCAAAGATGTTTGAATTCCATTAACCAGTTCTCACATACCAAATAACAAGTTGCTAAGTAGGTGGGGGCTTTGAACTTTAGTGTGAACATACATAGATGGCATAGGTTTGAATCCAGCTTTTGTTAGTTTGTAGTCAGTTGTCCCAGTGAGTGTGGTACAGTTGCACCCTCAAATAAATATCTGTCTGTGGAAAGTTTTATCTAGGCTGCGTGACACTGCTTGATAACATAATTTATTTATTCTGACTACATTCTGAACATAGTTACGATATCATTAACTGTTGTCAAACTTTATAATACAGAGTCATTGTAATCAAGTAATATTTCTTATAATCTTATTCATATAGATGCTGAGGAAAGAGCTCAAAACCGGGCTTTGTATTTAGAAGATGCATAGACTTGAGGACCATCGAAGTGAGAGAGAGGGATGCATTATTACATTCAGCCTTATTTTTCCCCATAGAACCATTAACACTTTTTCACTTCTGTATGAGAATTTTATTGAGATGGCATCCATGGATGCAGATTTGACAGCAGGCTGGACATACTGCATCCACAAGGTAGAGTGTTAATGTAATGTGTATACATTTTGCTGTGCAAATGATTTTGTGTAAACTGTATTTCTAGATGTTATTTAAAATGTTATGGCTTATTTTCAGGTTAGAGAATGTTTGCTGACACAACCAAGAATATAGTCATCCTTGTTCTACTTGTACAGTGTTTTAGATGTGACCCTTTTGTAGATAAGATGCTGCAGTGGTGCAGCAGTTAGCATTGTTGATTCACAGCAAGAGGTTCTCTGGTTCAATTCTTACCTGGAGTGCCTGCTGTGTGGAGTCTGCATCTCCTGCCTGCATTTGCATGGATTTCCTCCCACATTCCAAAGACATGCATCTAGAGTGTTTCTCCCTGGGTCTATGCTGAAAATGGGCTCTGCCTCAGTTGGACTTTAACAGTAAACAAATGATAAATAAAAGTTACATGACTTTGCTGAGTTGGTACTTTCTAATGACAGTCTACAACACAATTTTTACAGTTTCTGCTGTGTTGATAGCATAACTCAGATATTGTTTAGGTAACATATGCATGGCAGTGGTTTATAGCTTAATTCACGCTGTGCATACATTGTCTATTCATATATTGAATGGATATCTTGTCATCTCACAGTATAAGTGATGCTGACAAGGTTATACTTGTGTTGCTTGATTTCCACTTTTTTTACAGTGATGTTTTGGTGCACAAGTATGGCTGTTAGAAAACTACCATATTTGCACCTTACTGTCTCGCATGGCAATATTCAATGTGTTTAGTTAGTGGGGCTATATAACTTCTTATTTATTATTTGTTTACTTATATATATTTGTTTACTGGGGTAGTGCACTGCTATCAATAGTCCATTTTCACTCACAGCCTTGTTGAACTTTGACCACTCTGAATGTATCCTTTGTCTATATTGCAACTACACCTGTCAGTGTAATATTCCTTGGTTCAGTGATATATATAGGATTTTACAGCATTTATATGTCTGTTATATACATACATCCTAGCAAGGCCATGCTGCTTTTTGAAGTGGCAGTGTGTCCAGATGTGATCCAGACATTCTATTCCCATTCTGATGCGAGTATATTGTGATGTCATCTGTTACCCATGAAGCACTATCTAATTTGCATACATATTCCAACAGTATACTTGCATGTGTGTATAATGTGATTTTCTTAAGATTAAACATCTGAAACTTATCTGCTCATGTATTGTACATTTCACATATTACTGTTTTATCATTCTGTGTTACTGTTGTAGTGACACCTCAACATATATGTGTGTGTTAATCATTGTAGTTAGATTCTCTGTATATAGCAGCTATCAGCTGTCTGTAATGACTTTCACAACTTTTACAGAGTGGTGTCTTATATTTGTCATAGCATTTACTGCTGTATGTATATAGTATTTCTGTGTGTGTGTGTGATAACAATATGCAGATATTGACAAACATATGCTTGTTACAACAGATTATTCTGGTCTCCCATGTGGTTTATTCAAGTTGATGTCACTGTGTAATTTGGTTTAATGTTTTAAGGGGCATACTCATTCATTGGTTGAGCATACCTACATTATTTCTATATATGTATTATGATGGTGTCATTGCTGCATATGCCCTCGTATCAGTATATGATGGGTAAAAATTTCTACCTTTTCTTTTGCATTTTTAAATCATCCTTACAGGTTAGTCAAGTGGCGTTTACACTATTACACAGGCACTATGTCCTTACAGGGCAGTAGTGTTCAGTATTGCACAAATCCGGTATAGGAACTCTTAATGTTGTCAGTTGCACATATCGTATATTGGTTATCTATTTATTTGTGTTCACATGTCAACTAATTATACTCATTACACAGTGTGGCTGTCATTGTTCAGTGATGTCACATACCTTTCTACATGCAAGTACATATTGTAACATAGCAATAACACCGTGGACTGTACTGATCCTTGCCATGTGAGTGATACTGATATGTGTATGCCCTCCTTTACAGGAGATTGTATATGCTTCTCTGACATGCACTCAGATGTCTCATAGCACTGCTTTTTTACATTTCCAATACAGGCAGGCTTTCTTAAATAACGTTGATAGTGATAGACACTACATTGCCACATGACATGCATGATGTATGTTTGTTCATAAGGTTTTGGTGCTATTGTTTGACAATTTGATTCATTTATGTAAATGCATTATGTATGACATGGAGATATTGCAAATGTATTGTCCATAACAATCTGAATTACATAACAGACAAGTTTGTAATAGGTTAGGGTTGGGTGTGTTGCACATTTTGGCATAATCAGGATGGATTAATTCTCAACTTAGTAACACATCACAGAGATAAGAGAGATGTACTGTACAGGGTGTATTAATTATTTATATTGTTATACCTAGTGCTACTTTTTGTACTGTTAATGCTGTTGTAGTGATATGTAAAGACATACAATTATTGTCATGCCAGTCCACCCATCCACAGAAGAAGATGAGGTTGCACTCAGCTGCTTCCGGCAGAGTCTGAATGTGGGGAAAAGGATGGATGCCGGGCTGACAGTCATTATGATAAGGGACTGGGACAAGCATGAGCCACTGTTCCTGCAGACCAACATTGGTAACATTCTCAACCACTTCAGCCACAAGAACTGAGAGACAACATTTCTGATGTTGTCACTGATGTCTTCCAGACTCAGATGAGCGATATGATGGGCACATTCTGCAAGGGCATGGCATGAGCCATGAGTGACTCCTGAAAAATTGTTTGGGAGATCATTCAGGAGGCTTAATGTCACCAAGGAGGGCCCTATGGAATGCAAGTATTCTCTATGTGATCCAGTCATGTAATTCTGCCTCCACAGTTTGCACTGATTTGACTATCTTTCATTATTAATCACACACTTGTGCACCCATCCCATAGTGCAGTTATGCATTTAAGATGTACCTCATGAGGCACACTTCACAATTAAGTTCATATGGGGCTATATATTATCAGTGCATTATAATACATATTAAATTATTTCATGGCCATTATCAACCATTGTGTCACATGATCATTAGATGCTGACCTTCCTGCAGACAGTGTTACAGGCAAGCAGGAAAAGTATTCCTGAACTCGGTATGTGGCTTGCCACATCTGCAAGCAGTCGACAATAACATTGTTAGTTCTCATCCAATTTGCCCTTGTATGTGACAGCTATGTATAGTGCATTCTGCCACTGTGATACATTTATCCTACTGGCAGTATTTTCATTAATACATTGACAGGTCATGACATAAGCAAATGTGCTATATAATAAATGCAAAGTATAATAACATTCCACATGTTCACCACTGTAGTGCCATTCTTCTGGCACTAAAAGCACATGGGTGATATATATGTATATTTTGCACACACTGATGTGTCAGTTTTTGTTTTTGACATGCATGCTTACATACGTGAGATATCACTGTATTTGTTCTGTTAGTGACATTAGCATGTTAGGAATTTCCATTGGCAATGAGATCTTATGTGTGATGTTCAGTGTTAATTTGTGTGCCATGTAGTACATCATTTTCTACTAATGTCATAATGTATGCCTCTGGCATTAACATCTGCCTAGCCTGTCGCATTGCTATATGGTGTTAATGACTTTCAGTGAATGAGCCATCTGTTTGCATTTCAGTATATATGGGTATGTGATCTTCAACCCCAGTTCTGTTATGTACCTATGCTAATTGCTGTCCAGCTGTTACACATTACTGTGCTGGTTGTGTCACTTGCACACATACATTTTAACAGCCGTCACTAATGCACACTGCACATGTCAAATGTTAGCCTTTTGCTGTATGTGCCTTGCAAAAGACATTTATTCCATCTTGTTTTGGGTGCACATGCATCTGCAATGTTTTTACTTGGGTATGCTTGTCCTGTGTCTTTCTGTGACTGATTTTTCATGATGGATGTCCTTACTGTTGTGGACACGTGTTGTCCATGTCCTTTCTCTATTATAGCTTTGCACTATATGTTTTACTTATACATGGCATATATCTATGTGTATGTGCACCTTTGTGCAATGTATCATTGCTGGAATGTAGGTGTACTGCACTTATATGACATTCTGCCACCATAATAGGCTGTCTTAGACATGCAGCACATTTACACATAATATGGTGCTCATTGTGATGTTTCTGATTGTGTGTCAGGCATTCTTTTGACATACTTTCCATGCTGCCTGCATTATTATGTATGCACAGGCTTGCATACCTTTATTTCTATTATTCATAAGGCATTTAGTAATGTATCTGTATCAGCATGTAGTTACTACATGGCAATGTCACATTGCAAGCCATTGGTGGGGCTATGTGTGATGAGCTTTCTGTATGTTTTGCTTGTGTGATATCATCGTATGTCGTATCTACATTGCATATCTCTGTGTTGCATCTGGCATGCAATGTCTTCTTTGACATAATCCTATTTTCCCCTTCTTTCTATGTCACATGTATAGTTAGTAGTTTATTACAAACAAAATACTCCTTTGCTGCAGTACTGCTGCTCGGCACTATGCTTAGTTGTTTGCCTGTTGTATGAAGTATTGGACGTTCTAATCCTACATTTCCTTGAGTGGGTTTGATCAGCCTTGCTGTTACTTGGCTTACACTTGCACAGCTGACAGCTTAGTGGATGATGATGTTTGATGTTCATTGATTACTGCAAAGCCAGTATTCCCCATTTAGTGTTACTAGTCACACTACCACTATCACTTATTCTCTATTTATTATGACTGTCACACAATTTGCAGCATTTTAGCACTGCTTTGTTCACTGGTATGTAATGTATAACTGAGGTGGACCATGGCTGGTATGTATCCCTACCCTGTTTGTCATCTTCCCTTAATGCATGTTGCACAGTCCATATGTCTGCTGTTTGTGTATCTCAGCTATCCTTTATGTATATTACTGAGCTTTGTCAGTAATGAGTTGTAATACCTGTTATATTAAATAAAAAGGGGGAGGGATAGCACTTGTATATTCCTCTACACTCAACATCACACCCTACACCAGTAATATACTCATCTTTTCCAATGCTGAGGTACTAATCTCTTTTTTGAACCCCAAAATATCAAAAAGAATTTGCACAATAGTAATATATATCCCACCAGGTAACAATATACCAGTGTTGGAAAATATCTTATCCTAGACATCCCAAACAATAAACCTCGAAACGATAATCTTAAGAGACATAAATATAGATTGGCAAACTATAGCTTTCAACTCACAGTAATCAAGACTATTACGAGAAATTCATGTGATATAACAAAATGGTACAGCAGTAGAGTTGTTGCCTCACAGCAAGCGGGTCTCCCGTTCGATTCCCGGCTGGAGTGCCTTCTGTGTGGCGTGTGCATGTCCTCCCTGTGGTCGAGTGGCATTCGAAAGACATGCGTAAATGGACGTGCCTTTGTTGAAGGTTGGGCACTGGGCTGGCAACTCGGCACTATAAAAATCTAATGCCAATCATTAGCGGACCGCAGTTCCGCTGTGGCGACCCCTAACCGGGAAAAGCCGAAAAAGACAAACAACATGTGATATAACAAAATAAATAAGATATACTATTGTACAGTTAAGCTAATAATGGATAAAGTCTTACCTCAAAAACTGCAGGGAAAAATGGAAAGGAACGGAATAAGAAGAATTCCAGCATGGAAGCATCGAAGATAGAAACGTATAAAGCAATTAAGGCAGCGGTATCACTGTTGGAAGAATGCAGAAAAAAGAACAGATCATCAAGAATCCTTAGAAAGCTAGACATGTTAAAAATGGTTTACTATTGAATGCTTGAAGCTACCAGGGTTGAGCTGATCATTCCCCAAAACCTTTCCCAGAATGTTAAAATGCCAAATACCAGCAAATCCAAACACTATAAACACCAAAACTGCCTACCACTCTGGATCCAGGATCAAGTAACATGGGTCTGGAAGGGGGACAAGTTCAGACAGTCATTAATATCAGTATTTGACATTCCAGCATTAGAAAGTATTCATAGTAAACCATTAAAAACAACTTATACTATACAAGCAGACTAGGACTTATCATACATTCTGTTCAATAAGGAATTAAAAATATCAGCACTAACATAAAAAACTTTGAAGGTATGAAGATAAATATAAAGGTAAAGTACAAAATAAGCAATTCAATAATGACTCTAATGGATTTTGTAGAGAACTGGGAGACAAAGCACAAAGAAGAAATAGATGCGTATTAAAGAGATATATATTTAGACCCTGTGGAACATAACAGAGATGCTGAATGGATAATGAATTAAAAGAAACTGTAAGGAGCTCTAATGTAGATGCTATAGAATGAGATGAAGTAACAGCCAGAAAATTTGAGAAAAAAATTAAGAAAAACTCATAAATGGAAAACCTCAGGCCCAGACACAGTATATAACTTCTGGCTAAAGGTATTGACATCTTTCCACAAAGATTTAGCCTTAAATAAGAATTGCTTGCATGCGCATCTCAAGCAGACACTAACTTCCTTAGTAACTAGAAAAATGATCCTTCTTCTTAGGACTGAACCTGCAAGCCATCCTAAGAACCATAGACCAATAACTTTCTCCCTTTAATGCAATACTGACTTTTAAAAACCAGTATTGCACTTGGGATCAAACCTGAGTACTGTAGAGCTCCATGTGTGGTCTCAATACTGACTTTTAAAAACCAGTATTGCACTTGGGATCAAACCTGAGTACTGTAGAGCTCCATGTGTGGTCTAAACTGTAGAAACTGCTTGCTACATTGTACAAACAGTTTGCTACTATATCCATCCATCCATCCTCAACCCCCTTTCCCATTTTGCACATGGGGTTGGGGTATAACTTCAGTAGTGAAAAAAAGAAAGTCTCTTATTTTTAAACAAAATGCACTGCAAAGCCACACAAGGAAGAGCTGGCTCTTTCTTGTGTGGCTTTGCAGTGAATTTTGTTTGTTATTTTGTTTTTTTTGGTGAGGTGGTCAGAATTATTGTCTTACTTTTAACTAGTACTTTAGCACTGTAGTGCTCCATATAGGCAGGATATAAACTGTAGCAACTAACTGCTACATTTGTACCAAGCAATTTGCTAGTTTAAAAGAAGAATTACATTTTTCATAAAAACTGTAGAGGGGTACAGAAATAGGACCTGAAGGGCTGGAGCAGGAGTGTATGCCATTAGAAGGAACTGACTTTTTGACAATTCAGTGAAATAGCTTGGAGAGCATGAATCTAACTGTAATAAGTAGGCAGCTGCTTATTATACAATAAAGTGTTTTTTTAATTACTTTTTAGGTCTAACTGTAATAAACAGAACTGTGATACTAGCACAGGGCACTCGTTGAGCCAGATACACTTCAAACAAGAAAACAAGCAAACGTATCATGCTTATGAAATAATATATACAAACATACCTCTCAACTTCTTAGATCAAGAAATCAGGGCAAAGTCAAAAATAATGGGGGGACAAAGGCCCAAAAATAGGGACACTTTTAAATACTGCTCTTACAAACATAGAAAGTAGATAGAAATACAGGTTTTGCATTAGCATGAATTTTAAGAAAGGTATGAAGTTTGAAACTCAATTTTCTGTCATTATTTTCTGACTTCAAATCTCAATGATTTGCAAGTGATGTGCCAAAACAACAATTTTGTAGAAACAGACCAAAAATATGAGGCAAAAATCTGGCATTCTGTGAAAATCTGTACAGTTGAGAGGTATTTAAATACAAACAGTACACAGCAAGATTCTCCATCCCTCATTCTGCAGGAGGTATAAGCCTCCTCAAACTTGACTGCATGTCTAGATCTGCTCCATCCCTCACTCAGAAGGAGGTATAAGCCTCGTCAAACTTGACTGCATGTCTAGATCTGCTCCATCCCTCACTCTGAAGGAGGTATAAGCCTCCCCAAACTTGACTGCATGTCTAGATCTGCTCCATCCCACACTCGGAAGGAGGTATAAGCCTCCTCAAACTTGACTGCATGTCTAGATCTGCTCCATCCCTCACTCTGAAGGAGGTATAAGCCTCCTCAAACTTGACTGCATGTCTAGATCTGCTCCATCCCTCACTCTGAAGGAGGTATAAGCCTCCTCAAACTTGACTGCATGTCTAGATCTGCTCCATCCCTCACTCTGAAGGAGGTATAAGCCTCCTCAAACTTGACTGCATGGGTAGATCTGCTCCATCCCTCACTCAGAAGGAGGTATAAGCCTCCTCAAACTTGACTGCATGTCTAGATCTGCTCCATCCCTCACTCTGAAGGAGGTATAAGCCTCCTCAAACTTGACTGCATGTCTAGATCTGCTCCATCCCTCACTCTGAAGGAGGTATAAGCCTCCTCAAACTTGACTGCATGTCTAGATCTGCTCCATCCCTCACTCTGAAGGAGGTATAAGCCTCCTCAAACTTGACTGCATGTCTAGATCTGCTCCATCCCTCACTCTGAAGGAGGTATAATCCTCCTCAAACTTGACTGCATGTCTAGATCTGCTCCATCCCTCACTCTGAAGGAGGTATAAGCCTCATCAAACTTGACTGCATGTCTAGATCTGCTCCATCCCTCACTCTGAAGGAGGTATAAGCCTCCTCAAACTTGACTGCATGTCTAGATCTGCTCCATCCCTCACTCGGAAGGAGGTACAAGCTTCCTCAAACTTGACTGCATGTCTAGATCTGCTCCATCCCTCACTCGGAAGGAGGTATAAGCCTCCTCAAACTTGACTGCATGTCTAGATCTTCTCCACCCCTCACTCGGAAGGAGGTATAAGCCTCCTCAAACTTGACTGCATGTCTAGATCTGCTCCATCCCTCACTCTGAAGGAGGTATAAGCCTCCTCAAACTTGACTGCATGTCTAGATCTGCACCATCCCTCACTCTGAAGGAGGTATAAGCCTCCTCAAACTTGACTGCATGTCTAGATCTGCTCCATCCCTCACTCGGAAGGAGGTATAAGCCTCCTCAAACTTGACTGCATGTCTAGATCTGCTCCATCCCTCACTCGGAAGGAGGTATAAGCCTCCTCAAACTTGACTGCATGTCTAGATCTGCTCCATCCCTCACTCTGAAGGAGGTATAAGCCTCCTCAAACTTGACTGCATGTCTAGATCTGCTCCATCCCTCACTCTGGAGGAGGTATAAGCCTCCTCAAATGACTGCATGTCTAGATCTGCTCCATCCCTCACTCGGAAGGAGGTATAAGCCTCCTCAAACTTGACTGCATGTCTAGATCTGCTCCATCCCTCACTCGGAAGGAGGTATAAGCCTCCTCAAACTTGACTGCATGTCTAGATCTGCTCCATCCCTCACTCGGAAGGAGGTATAAGCCTCCTCAAACTTGACTGCATGTCTAGATCTGCTCCATCCCTCACTCTGAAGGAGGTATAAGCCTCCTCAAACTTGACTGCATGTCTAGATCTGCTCCATCCCTCACTCAGAAGGAGGTATAAGCCTCCTCAAACTTGACTGCATGTCTAGATCTGCTCCATCCCTCACTCTGAAAGAGGTATAAGCCTCCACAAACTTGACTGCATGTCTAGATCTGCTCCATCCCTCACTCGGAAGGAGGTATAAGCCTCCTCAAACTTGACTGCATGTCTAGATCTGCTCCATCCCTCACTCGGAAGGAGGTATAAGCCTCCTCAAACTGGACTGCATGTCTAGATCTGCTCCATCCCTCACTCTGAAGGAGGTATAAGCCTCCTCAAACTTGACTGCATGTCTAGGTCTGCTCCATCCCTCACTCTGAAGGAGGTATAAGCCTCCTCAAACTTGACTGCATGTCTAGATCTGCTCCATCCCTCACTCGGAAGGAGGTACAAGCTTCCTCAAACTTGACTGCATGTCTAAATCTTCTCCATCCCTCACTCGGAAGGAGGTATAAGCCTCCTCAAACTTGACTGCATGTCTAGATCTTCTCCACCCCTCACTCGGAAGGAGGTATAAACCTCCTCAAACTTGACTGCATGTCTAGATCTGCTCCATCCCTCACTCTGAAGGAGGTATAAGCCTCCTCAAACTTGACTGCATGTCTAGATCTGCTCCATCCCTCACTCGGAAGGAGGTATAAGCCTCCTCAAACTTGACTGCATGTCTAGATCTGCTCCATCCCTCACTCGGAAGGAGGTATAAGCCTCCTCAAACTGGACTGCATGTCTAGATCTGCTCCATCCCTCACTCTGAAGGAGGTATAAGCCTCCTCAAACTTGACTGCATGTCTAGATCTGCTCCATCCCTCACTCTGAAGGAGTTATAAGGCTCCTCAAACTTGACTGCATGTCTAGATCTGCTCCATCCCTCACTCTGAAGGAGGTATAAGCCTCCTCAAACTGGACTGCATGTCTAGATCTGCATTTGTGGGACTGCATACATATTTGCTGAACTCAGCATGTCCAAACTTAGTGAAAGTTCTGAAGCATGAAGGGAATAAGTCTAAGATCACATTTTTCTTAGTTTAATGAAAGCATTTTGGAACAAAACAAGAATAGTAATCAAATCAGTAGTAGACAAAAATCAGACAGCAACTGAGAGTGCCACAGAGAAAAGAAAAATATAAAGAAAGGGATAGAAAACAAGGAAAGAAAACTGGAAAGTCTACAAACACAGTGGCAAGAATAGAGATCTTCTGGAATATCATGTTGACCAAAGTCTGAAACAAGAATGGCTAAGGAGAGGTGAATTGAAAGCAAAACATGAAAGGCTAATGATGTTTTCCCAAGATGGAGGACTATGTACATTTTGATTTACAAAGTCTACAGAACAAAGGGAGAAACGGACAAATGAAGATTCAGTAAAAAAACAGTTGCACATCTCATTGCTGGGTGTGATAGACTCATGGCAGAGGGCCTGCAAGACTGCTGCACTGGGGATCATGCAAGCACTACAGTATAGAAATGGCTGAGAAGCATTGGAAACATGATCCACAAAGCATTATAGGAAATGATGAAGTCTAGAGCACATGGGATCACCCATTACCGACAGTTCAAAAATAGATGCAATAAAATCAGACACAATCATTCAAAAAAAAAAGACAACCATAGAATTGATCTTTGAAACTACTAAACCCAGCAATTATAGTGTCTTATGTACAGAGAATCACAAAGTTATAAATCCCAGGATTTACAAGCAGAAATGAGAGCAATGTGGAATAAATACACTCAGACTGATCCAATAGTAGTAAGAGTGACAAGAAATACATGTGATGCCGTGTGCACCTCAGTAGGAGACAATTTTGGGCATATTGCAGGTACAGAGAAGACAACTCTTAGCTAAAATCAAAGACTGAAACAATACTGATTTCATTAATTTCATGAACTCTAATTATACCCCGGTTTAGGAATGGGGTCTATTCCTGTCATGGTATTAGAAACCCAAAACACTTTGAGAAATTAAATTGTCAGGACACAGTTAAAGTATTTATGTATTTAACATTTAGTTTTAGAAAAGGGTGAGAGACAGATTGATTGATTGATAGACAGACATAGATAGATTAGATAGATAGATAGATACATAGATAGATAGATAGATAGATAGATAGATAGATAGATAGATAGATAGATAGATAGATAGATGGATAGATAGATAGATAGATAGATAGATAGATAGATAGATAGATAGATAGATAGATAGATGGATAGGCAGACAATTGCAGTTTTAACAAGTACATTCTAGGCATAAGGGAAAAGCTTATGTTTTCTAATGAATTAAAAATTTATTAATAATTATGTTTCTTATTGCTTACACAAATGAATGTTTGATATCTTTTGATACTCAGAAAATGTTAAAATTTAAGAAGGGTGACCTATTATATTGGAGTCAATTTCTCTCAGCTAATAAAATAAGTTTTGCAGACAATTTGATCAGCAGATATAGTTTGCAAAATTACAATTGGCTGGACATCCAAACCTGTAAGGATTTTATACGTACTAAGCTTGCACCCTCATTAGAGGCATACAATATGAGTAACTTACAAAATCTTGGATTTTATCTCAGTAATTATTAATAGCTCACCCAAGAACACTACATAGATTTCTGTTATTTATAAAATTCCCAGATATTATTTTAACAAAACAGATGTTTCGTTTTGGAATTATTGAAGTGAAGGTAATAGACAAGTATTTCTTTGTTTACAGTCAGTGAAGCAATCCACATCTTCCCTGTCTGGCATGTATAAAGATGGAAATTTTTACATAGATGTTTTATCACCCCCCCCCCCCCCAATTGACTAGCAATAATGTACAAGAAAATGAAATGAAATGCTGGAGTTGTGGATACCCTGATGCTGGCTGGATACATATGGTTGTTAATTGCAAAATTATTTTCCCATTTTGGTTAGACTTTAAATATCTTTGTAAAGCTCTGTGGAATGACAACCATATCATTTCTGACTCCCTTATCCTTTTAAGTGTTCCTGAAGTCATTCCTAAAAACCAAACATTTTTACTATGGTCTATCCTCTCTATAGCAAGGAAAATTGTTACTAAAATCTGAAAATCCCAATCTACTCCTGTCTTTAAAGTTGAGTTTATTCATCTTGTGAAATACATTTGTAAGAATGAGATTGCTACTATAAAAAAGCAAGGCCTAACAATACAACTCATCATTTAATTGCTTGGACAAAATTGTCTATTCTGTTAGAGAAATATTGTGTTCTCCTATGTATATCACTTTTTTAGTTGTTATGGACATTATATGTAGTTTATTTGTTTTTTTCCTGTTACTATATTGTTAAGTTATTAAGCTATAAAATGAATACAAACATTTTGAAAAAAAAAGAACAGACCATTAATGAGACACAGGATTTACAGGTAGAGTACAATGTTGTGAAACAGTGCCCTGGCCAGTCCTCTTATAACCAATAGAATAACACATAGAATCAGAAATGATCAGCTAAGGGGAATGTTTCTAAGATAAGCAGATTTAAGACTGGGAAAAGCATCTGGCACATATAGTTTAAGTGAATTGTGTAGCATACAGCTTAAACATCTGATAGTCTATGTTTAAAATGTTGAATTAATGTTATTGTCATATTATGGGTATAAATTCAAATTATTTGGTAGAATCTGATTGTATTATGTGTATAAAAATGAAGACTCACAAGCTGTTTTTGCAGTCATTGATGCTGCCATCTCAAATAAAGCAAACAATTATTCTAGGTAGAGGTATTTATAAAGCATTATATAGACTGAAAAGCATTTATACATGACGGAGGCAATATAAGCTAATATTTGAAGTAAAATATGACAGAAATACAGCTAACAATTGCAGTATGGATTTTATTCATACTGCAGATATGCAGATAAGCAGTGTGGAACTGTACTGTGGAATATGCTAGAAAGTCAACCAAACAGTTGCAGAGACCAGCTGTATGGCTGCTTTACCATATATGGGGCAAATGCAATACCAAGATAACACAAGGAAAATCTAAGGTGCATTACGATGAAGTGTGAAAAAAATAAACATGGTTTTGTGACAAGCAATCCATTCTGACAACCTAATTTAGAAAAGTCTATCTGTGGATTAACAATTATTTTCAAGTACAGAAACATAATTTGCTGAGTATGTTTTGCAGGACATGAATGATATCATTAAAGGTGTGGTTATCTTTTTGAAGGCTTAGGATATCTGCATGCTATATAATATATATAACAATATCACCTCTAGCACTTCCTGTGATCCATGGTTCTTGAAGAGCACCTGCTGTGTCCAGGTCAAGAATATAACAATAGCTAATGTGCACAGTGTCAAATGAAGTTTTATTCCAGCAGACAAAGCAAAAAGAGTAAGTTAGCAGCATGCTAACAGTCATGAAGCAGGACAAGATTATGGTATGTATTGATCCCCAGGAACTTATCAAGTGGTTTAAAAGTGAATGCTATCCACTTTAGACCACTGAAGAGGCTGTATTATCTGTGCTAATGTCTTCTTAGTAGTGGATTTTAGCAGATTAAGTTGAATGAACTCATTCCAGATGCTATAATTTCAATTTGCATTTATTTTTTACAGATTCTTAAGATTATAATTTCAGATTTCATCAGTACCTGAAGTGTTTCATAGGACAATAGCAAATATTGCCACAGGGTTAAATAGATTAGAGAACATAACAAATGACATACTCATCAGAGGTGCTACAAAGCAGGAACGTGAAAGATGACAGATAAAGTTGTCGGACATTCTCTATGCTTGATTCGGTAATTCCAAATCCAGATATACAACAGCACATGTATTGACTGATCATAGTCTTTAGCCAAAAGCTGACAATGCTAGAGATTCTGTGGAAATGTTAAAAACTACTGACAAATCATCTATTTTTTTCCATTCTTAGGTGTGGTACATTATATCCTCAAGTTAATTCCTCAGTTGTCAGAAATCACAGTGCCACTAATGAAACTGCAAGAACATGATACAGTATAGTATTGGCCAGCACACCAAGAAAAGAGTTCTGAGTTGATGAAACTTCTAATAAGCCCAATATGTCTCAGATATTATAATCTGACAGTACATGCAACTTTACAAATTGATGTGAGTTAGCAAGGGCTAGGTACAGTTCTGCTAACAAAGGCCAGACCTATGCTGTATGCATTCAGAACAATAATAGATACTCAGACACATTATACAGAATAGAGAAATAGTCCTTGGCTACCACAAATTCTGCAATTACATTGATGGTAAAAGCATTTGCCACAAATTCTGAAATTACATTGATGGCATTACAGTAGAACCAGATTGCAAACTACTTCAAAGCATTTCCAGTAAAGTCCTAGTAGAAAGCCATAGCTCATCTACAAACTGTTATCCTTATGAGACTATTGATTGCTTTAATACTACAGGCCTGCAAAAATTATGATTGTTGCAGATACTCTAAAGTTGGGCATATCTGAATGAATACAAAGTGGATAGATTGGAGAAGGTTTTGAAGTGTTGCAGGCTGTGTTGGAGTTACCTCTGCCAAACAAGTAAGTGCAAAAGATGAAAATATATACCTGAAGTAGCTCATACAGTTGTATAGAGCTGCCATTATGACATGTGGCCTAATGACAGGACACCATTTCAATCTCCTATTAGATCTTATTTCCCATTTACTTACTAACTTTCATATATATGATGATTGATTTTTAAAGGTGATTGATTTTTGACAATATGTGTGCAAAAATACATGAATCATATCTTGATATAACAAAATCGAAGTAATGTAATTTTTCCTCTATAAAAGGAGGCTAGACGGCTTTCTAATAATAGCATATTTATACCCAACTCCATCAGTAACATAGCCCAGCATCTTTTCATGCCTTAAAGTAAAGCTTTAGCTAAGACACACTGTGGTAAGAAATAAACACAACATTTTGCACTATTATTTAACAGCCTTCTATAATATTTTATGGAGGGAAAATTCAGGGAATTTTTTGATTATTTTAGAACTCCATATTTGATATGTAAAGGTCACTGCCCTTTGTGGTGAATGTTTTATATGTCCTTTGTGGTTTCTGAATTTAAGAAGATTAATGGTATTAAATTCACTGTCACAGATAATCTTAGTTGTAATAACATGGGAATAATTTATGCAATTTCATGCCCTAGTGATTATTTTATATTAGTGGAATCAAAAGAGCTTTTGCTATTAGAATGAAAGAACATTTTACAAATATTAGAATGGAGTTTATTACCAGCCTTTCACATATCGGCAATACCATTTTAATAAAAATAATAGTTTAAACGCCTCCATTTTGAAGAGGGTGAAAAAAAAAGATTCATGTTTGGTAAGGATGTAAAGCAGAGGCTGCAATATAAAGAAGGTGATTTTAGTTTGAAGCATAATGCTTTGTTTCCTGATGGACTAATTGTGGACTAAGTCAAGAATGTTACTGGAATGTACATTTAAGAACTAAAGGCACTGGTTAATTAATTCCTCTTGTATGTTTTCATCACATTTACTTCATTTGATTTGATTAATTCAGGTTTGTAATAGGTAAGAATTTAATTATTTACTCTTAATTATTTTAACATTTTATGTTTTGTTTCTTTTGTTTGCATTTTTCTTTCCTGGAAGGCTTATTATTAATCTGGCAGAGCAATTCCGTTTTGTTATTGTACATCTTTTCATTATTTGCCTTCGGTGAAAGAGAAATGACTTGTACAGAGCATGTGATCAGTGTAATATGCCTTTAACAGCCTTAATATAAAATAGTGTGTCACATGACCAGGGGTTGAGGTCACTGTTTTGTAAAGTCTTGAAATGCAAAGAGCTAAAGTGTGTGCACCTATTTTTCTTGTCTGCTTTGGCAATGGCTTCTCTTTGTACCAATATATAAATGTCACATTTGTTATGTAATTGTAGCCAGTGTATTTCCTTAAGTTGTCAACATCTCCACTTCCTTTGTTTTATGTAAAGAAATGAAATGATTGGGAATCCTGATATATTGGTACTTATTTAGTACCTACATCAGTCCCTATTCGAATGATAAAGTATCACAGTAAAGTTAGTAGGAGCAACCCTATCAAACAATGCACTCATGGTCTTCAAGAAGACCAAATATTCTAAAAAGTTGTCAAAATGCAAAAGCAGAGACAACATAGGGTGTTTTGCTTTCTGTATCCTATAGTCATATTTCAATGACCCTCTTTATCTAATGGTACATACCTTTGTTATATGGTTCCCTGGTAGTGGCTTGTGATTATACACACATGCACAGATAGGGTTGCCACCTTTTCAAATGGCCAAAGTGGGACATTTTTGGTGCAAATATCAGATTTTACAGGCCGACACATACCCATGGTCAGTACAAAGGTTAGAACTTAACTTTTTTGCCTAAATAAAAGCTTTTTCTTGTAGCATTTTAGTTGCTTATTCTGTTTCTTATAACATTTAATTATTTTAGATACAGAATAACTGTTTTATGCAACTATTACAGAAAATATACGAAATCATTTTGTCCTAAAATCTCAGGACATTTGCCATTTTTACAATTTTTTGTCAGGAAACAACTGCCCAAAGAGGGACTGTCCCTCGCAAAGTGGGACAGGTGGTAACCCTATGCACAGACACACACACACACACACACACACACACACACACACACACACACACACACGCACACATGCACGCGCACACACACACACACACACACACACACACACACACACACACACACACACACACACACACACACACACACCCAAGGCTCCTCCTGAGGACTAACTCCAGATTCGGAGAGAGATGGACCAGCTCCCAGTTCAAGAATCAGTGCTGTATGAGTCAGACCCTCTATAACTGGTGTTTTTTAACCTCCTGTGTAAACTTTGATGTCTTCCCAAGCAGTGAATTGACAATCCACATCCTAACAATTAGTCACCATAACAAAATCTAGTCTATCCTAACTTGTTCCACTTCTGCTTGCCTCCTAATTGGCACTGTACTTACCCCTCACCCTTTTCCTCTCAGATAGTTAACCCATTTTTCTATTCACATAGACTTTTAAGGTTGAGCTCAAGTACATCATGTAGAGCAGTATGTCACCAGGTATTTGTGATTGAACGTTACAGTCTGGCCCAGTGGTGGGTCCCCATATCATTTATAATTCTAGGAATGGTTCTCTGATTCTTTTAATTGAACTACTTTATGATTGTTTTTAACTAAAAATCAGTGGTATATTTTATTTTTACTTATGCTTGTTTAACTGGGTCAACCCTTCTGGGTCAGGCCCACTTTCAAAAGAAACCCAGGTAAGAAAACAAAATAATGTGTTAAGCTTAAACTTTGAAGGCACAAAAAATATAGTATACTATTTATATCAGATCATAATATAAGGGATAAAGTAGAAATATGTAGTATATTGTCACTGAGAAAAAGTAAAACAAGTAAGTTTTCAGGTTCCTGTCAGACCCACCAGTCAGGCTGACATCTGTTCCTGGGATGCTGACATCTATTTATAGGGATGTGAATTATCACAAGGTGGTATTTCCAGCCCCATGCTTTTGACCTGCGTCTTCATTGCTCTGAAACATCTACACTTTTCTCAGCTTCACATGGTGGAAAGAAACACGAGTAAGCCCTAAGCCCATTCTGTGGACAACCCAAAGCTCTTTCCAGCAAAGAGGTTTTCAGCAGATAGAGTTTCTAAGTGTTGTTTTTTATGTTACATAGTTGATGACATTATTGATAGGCAGGTATTTGAATGTATTAGGTTAGGCTGACCTTGCAGAAGACTGCTTCTCCATGCTTCCTTTAGTAGTAGACAAAACACAGGCATAACCACCGATGACACCTGTAAGTCTTATGCAAAGTACCAGACACAGGCCAAGTTGACATTTGGAAAGATTTAATGGATTAAATAAACTATTTATAATATATCTGGAAAATAATCAAGATATATGTTAGGAAAACTGAGGTACTCAATAGGGTAGTATAATCAAAAAGTATTTAAACTGGAAAACTCCGATTAGGAAGCATTTTTCGACTGAAATTAGCACAGTCAAAAGGATTGTGACAGATGAAAAATATGGTTAGACAAACCTAGACTGAAGAAGACCGTCCCCTCCCAGACAAATCAAACAATGGAACTTAACCGGAATGGTGTATGCTTGTTAAAATAACTGCTAGGGGTATCAAACAAGAGCAAGACAGCACAGATGAAAAGAAATCTGACAAATGTTAGTCTGCTTCTTAAATGAATGCATGCTTTTGGCTTCATGAGTAAGTCGGGCTTTTCCAGGGTTACCTCCTCCTGCTTTAACAATGTAATAAAAGAAAAAAATGAGCTGAGATAAATTCAGATGTGTGAATTGAAAGCACTCGTGTAGTAGCCACTTCTATGGCATAGAAGGATACCACCCCAATTATGACCCAGTTAAACTAGATTTGATTAACAGCCTGGGTAACGTGGGGAGTAGGAGTTGGCTAGGAGGAGGAGGGGATGATGAGATTTACCCTACTCACCTATCTCTAGGACAAAGGTCAAGGGTACATGCTCAGAGTACAACCTTGATAAAGACTCCCTGGTGGAAACTTGGAAATCATCAGACATACTTTATCTTAAAGGTAGCAAGGCATTTGAGGGAAACACCTCATACAGCATTAGAGACATGTTATTTACCTATTGCCTGCCCACCCTTAGAATGTGGGGGCATGTCGAGTGATAGAGTCATATAAAAGAAAATAATTTGTCAAAGATAAAAGATGTTAACATTCTTACTAAAAAGAAAGCAATTCCCTAAGGACAAACACCATTAGCACTCCTGTTACTCAACTCATGCTCTTGGAGGAAAGGGTAGGTTAGTGGACTTTCACCTCAGGAGGCAATGGACAGGCTGACTCAGCAGGCAGGAAGGAAGTGTGATGGTCAGTCACAGATCACAAGTAAAAAAGAGTGCTCAGATATTGAGGTGTCTTAAATCAGGGGATCATATGGAAGTCTCCAACTGTTTATAGGGGTATAACAGTGGCATTTTTGTTGCTATGACTGACATTAGATTTCCTTCCTTTTGTTTCTGTGTTGAAAATTTCGACTAATGCATTCACAAATTTGTTTTTTTTCTCAGGAACTTTTTATTAACAAGCTACATGAATATATTATAAAACTATCTTTCAATGTCCATATGTGTTTTTATGATTAAAACAAATGTACAGCAATTTAACATGTCATAGCGTAGCATAGCATAAGAGAACATCACATAATATTTTCTGTATATTCACCATCATTTTCTAACCTGAATATCCTAATAGCCGTGACTGTAAAAACAGGTTACGAATGCTAAAGCAGACTTCCATTTCCATGGTAACAGTGTCTGGCTCATTACGGTAAGTGAGAGGGAGACTCCTTATACACTTTAACTTATAGCAGTCACAAATTAAGAACGTACAACCAACTCGGACATTTATAAAACTATTCCAACATAAACAAACTGTCGGTGAACTAGGTATTCAAGTGTATTTAGGCAAGCTGAGGGAGCGATATAATCACTCCATCATGTCATGAATCTGCCTCATCGATGCCTTTCAATGGGTTCTGCTTAGAATACCTTGAGGAGGAAGTGCCCGCGGGTATCTGTCAAGGTGCCCACCCCACCTGACTCTTGTCAGTTTCCTCATGTCTGATGCTTGTATGTGGGATCTCTTGCCTTCAAGTCACTACCTAAAGATCTCATCTATAGGTTGGGATTGGAATATAAACTAACTGGTAAATTCATAACTTTGTGCTGTGCCCTCTGACTTTACTCTCACTTTCCCACTACATTCTGGTACAATATCTGCAGCAGTGCTATTACTGTATCAATCTGCTAGTGAAAATCACCAATGCCCTCTACTCTCACTTATGAGCAAGACCCCTAAATACATAAATTCCTCCTGCTTTGTTAGTTGTCTTATGTATGCAGTTTGCCTATAAATGTATATTTAGAAAAAAAATATTCTGTAGTGAGGTGTTTTGCAAAGTGTGCCAATGAAAACGTTTTCCAGTGGTGTCCACTGTGAAAAAGATATTTCACATAATAGCTCAGTATTTACATAACTGAGTTTTACAGCTTACTGTTTTCAGAAGTGTGCCACATGAGTGATATTACCTTTTGAAGTCTTTCATAATCAATAAATATTTGGAATAATGATGCTCTAAAATAATCTATACCTACCATGGAGATAAATATTCTGCAAATCAAGCAACTAGTATAACAAACATTGTTAAATATTTTAGAGAGCATAGAGTGAAGAAAACTAAGAAAATGTGAATAGAATTGTATGCAACAAAACATATTTTGAAATGGCCAGTATGCTCCTTTAAGATTTTTCTGTCATCAAAGTTCAAATGTCTGGGCTTTCTGAGATTTGTTTAAGGTTGACTAAAATGTCAGATATCATTAGCTGATGAAGTTCAAACAGTCAATTCTTATAAGTATCTCAAGCAGCTGATGTTAAAAGGGTCACAGGTAAGCAAAGCGTATCTACAAAAAGATGCTGATTGCAAACAAATGTTAGAATCACACAGGCAGTGAAATGCGGAGATTAGAGCTCATTACTCTAATATAAGTTTATTTGCGTAATTGACATAGCAAGATTTAAAACTGTAGCTGAAAACCTGATACCCAGTGACTTCAGTTTTTCTTATTACACTATGCTCTTCTTCCATTGTTGTTTATTGAAATACATGCTATTTGCATCAGAGTTCAAAAATGTGCAAGTCTTTGAGAATGCAAAATGTGAACTATTGATTGGCAATTGATGAATGCAAAGGAAATTTTATATAAGATGAGAGAGAATCCATACATAATTTATTGTAGTGGCTAATATGAGTGGCGGGGGAAAAGCAAGCAGCTTCAGAATAGTATTGATTACTCTAAAAAACTGTGAAAGGCACCGTGTTGTGGTCGGGGAGGATACAAATAAGAGGAACAGCAGAGAGAAACCAGAGCAAAGTCATTACAGATGCCATGGTACCGTACTTGCAAGTAAGAGAGTAGGACACAAAGCAAGCACTTCTTCTCTCGCTCTTTCTCTCTCTTCAACTCTGAATCAATAAAATCATGTCAAAACATAAAATGCATGCTTTTGCTCTTAAGTAAAAGGTGTCTAAGATTTTTAAAAGCATTGATTCAAGATAGATCAATGAAAATCAGAGCATATTTTCCTGTGCAAAAAGGGGGTAATGACACGGCAGATAATAGCAGACCTGCAAGGACTTCTCCCCTCTACTTAGAATTAAGCAATTCATTTTATACTTTTGTCAGTAAAGGTCATATGCACTGGGTCAAGAACACATACCTCTGCGCCAGGACTCTGTTACCGTTCTGCATGTTTCATACACTGATATGAGGCTACTTGTGATGGAGAAACTGAGATTTAATGTAGTTCTTTCTTACATGAAGTTGAAAAGATTATAAATATGATGGCAATTAATAATAGTCACAGAATATATTGAATAATTCCCCATCATGTGCTGGAATCTTATTTACTGTGTTTTGTATTCTGTTTTAAAATTAAAATGTATATAATACATATAATGTGTCTGTAAGAATGAGGAAGATGTTCTGTTACTTCTTTCTTTACTGTCATTTGTGTGATCATGTGATTTGTTGTTTTATAATGTAAATCTAAAAAAAAATCATGAGGACAGACTGAAAGCAGATTGTTGAATGAGCCTTTTGAAGGCTACAATGTTGCAAAATGGACATAACCCTCCACCCACTCCTTCATGTTGCATATTTTAATTCACAGATTGTATGACCTTGGTATAAAGGCTACTAGAATTGCTGGACTCAAGATTTTGCTTTTGCAGTTTATTCGGATAAGAGTTCTTACATCAAGAATGTGCAGTTTGGCAGTGGTTTATATGGATATGTGTGCATGCTTGTATAGATTTGTATGCAAGATCAATTCAGCTTAGTATGCAGTGGGCTTTCTGGATGCTTTATGTCATGTTCTTCCTTCTCTAATTTTTTTCTGCCTTCACTACATGATACTTTAATTAGCATTCATAGATCCCCAAGCCATAGTTTCTTTCCAGAAGCTGTTTAACATGGCTTCATAGATGCTGATTTTACCATGGGTGAATGATAAAAAAAAAAACAATGCCTGTTGACTGGGCCATGCAAGCCACATATCTAGTTAGAAGGCTTCTGTAAGTGCAGGGTTACATTGCATTTTGTTACATCAATTAGTAACAACCATTTTTCTCTTTTACCTGTTAGGGTATTTACACCAAGGTTTATATTATATAAACTTACTCATGGTTGTATATAAGGAAGCCCATGTTTCTGTTGTTTTCTTATGCATGAAGAAATTTTTGGTCGCATAATCTACCATGAATCCATACAATTTTTACAGCATCTTAATTGACTTCCATTGTGCCCTTTGAGCAGTTCCCTTACTGTGGAAAGGGACTTGGGCATCCTAATTACCAAATTCTGACTTTCACTAGAAAATGGCCTGAAAAATAAAACTTAAACTGCTTCTTTAGATGGTCAGCCTTAATGTTAAGGTCTCAGCAGATAACATCCTTAAACTACATTAATTACTTCTGATCTCAATGTGCAATCAGTTACAACCACTATAACCATGGACACTCAAGTTTCCATTTTTCTGGGAAAAACTATGAGTACACACAAACTCTGCATGCATTTACAGGGTTTTGACGGGTGCCACCGTTGTATCTCATATCTCAAAGAAGTGATGTAAGTGAAGTATTACATCTCCAAATTACCTGCAGGTAGACCTATATCAGTTCCAATACAGGGTATTAATTTAAAATATAAGAATGACATCAGGGCATTTTATTCTTGGATTTAGTTATATACTTCTTATCAGATCGATTGGGTAATTCTTTGAATGGGATATATGAGTCCCTGACTGAAAAAGAATTGCAGCTGGGTTTCAAATAAGGTGATTTATAAAGTTAGGAAGGTAAAATAGGAACAACAGCTGTACTTTACTGGCTGCAGATACAAGCACCTGGGCAGTCTTCCCTTCATTAGGCTTACAATGAAATGCAATATAAATACCCCAAGAAATATTAGAAAGTCTGCATATTTTCTTTGGTACAGAGAATGGTGTTAGAATGGGTCATGATATTGAAATGACACTTGTTCAGTTCAGAGATTATGCTACCAAGGGATTGGATAGAGGCTTTTCTATTGCATCGGCTTTACAGGATCTCTCAAAGATTGTTGCTTCTGCTAATAATTACCTTCATAAGCACATGTACAGTATCCTGTGTATACTTGTTAATTAAGTGTTAAATGCCAAACAGTGCTTTGCCGTGGCATCTGCTTCTCTCAGTTGGCCTTCTTTGTGGATTATTTAAAGCTGCCTATCTGCTACTTGTCAGCTTGAAGTATTTTCAATTTATTTTCTGAGTCATTGAGGTCACGGTATATTTTTATTCTATTGCTTAAGAGTGCTCTCTTCCATCCTTCAGTTAATGTGAACAGCATTTCTGAGCAGTTTGATACCATAATAAAGGTTGGAAGATAGTAATATCATTCTTAACCTTCCACAGACCAAAGCAGCCAGGACTGCACTTTGTATCTCAGCTATCAGTGATATAATATCTGAAAAGATTTCTCATATAGACTAATTAGGCCTATGAAATGATGATGATCTAATAAGGCGTGATGCTGCAGTGGAAGGAATTTATTTTACATAATATTTTAAGACTGAGAATGAATATGGGATATCAGTGGACCATTCACTGAGGTAAAAGCTGAATTTTAATCAGAGAGTTCTTCTGTGTGATTGCCCCCTGGTGGATGTGAAAACCTTGAGTATGGCAGGCAGTCTATAATCCAAATACATCTCAGTATATGGAGCAGGTATATACACCTTGGATGAATACATGAACAAGCTATGCCTCAGCGTAGGGATGGAGATGTGGAATAACAAAGGAAGAAATATCTCACCGGCCAGATCATCGTTACTATCCAAAGGATCATACGTTTCAACTATCCAGACTTTTACAGAATGTCTTTTTTTGCCTCATATTTTTGGTCTGTTCCACATAACACTTGTGGCTTTCTAGTAAATTATCAAGGCTGAAGTCACTAATTAGTGAACAATATTTGAATTTTAGGCTTCCTGTCCTTCAGAAAATGCATGCTAACACAACTCATTTTATTATACTTACTTTCTAAATTTATAAAAGCAGTATTTAAAATTTGTCCCTATTTTGGGACCTTTGTCTCTCCATTATTTTTTGCTTTCTCAGATTTCTTGTGCTAAGAGGTTGAGAGGTATGCAAAGGATTTCTGGTATGGTCCCATGATATTTACAGTCTCCACGGAACCACATGACAGAATCTCTTGGCATGTATGGAGATATTTTCTGTGTGGAAAGTGAGAGTTCAGTAAGTTATGTCTCTGGGTAATCCTTTTACAAACATGTCATACATCACTGACATCATTGGATCATTTCTGCTTTCTTTTTTTTCCTACATTTTTCTTGCCCCCATATCCGGCAAAAATCCAGCTTTCCCTTTGTGTGCATCCTGCCCACTCACTTCCTTAGCAGGGAATTTCAATATGGGATCAGGGTAAGAGCTATCCAGAAAAGGTTAGCATTCAGGAAGTCAAGATGGCAAGTCATGCACCTACCAGCCTCCTGACAGTGAGGTGTAGTCTTTTATTTATTTATTTATTTTGTAAAGGACTAACCCAAACTCTGTGCAATCGGATATATGATAAGTGTTACCACAGAGGCCCACAGTGCCTTAATCAAATCATGTGAGTGCACACTTTTACACACCTGCATTGAAGGCAACCACTGTGCAGTGATTAGGTCTGCATAACACTTCCCTCCAGGCTATGCTTTTGCATCACCTCCCCTCCTCCAAGGAATTGTGTCAGTGTGCAGCTTGTTGCACCCCCACCCAATCCCCAGATCAAGTTTGCTTATCCTCCACCACCAGCTCCGTTAAGTGCTTGAGCCAGAGCAGGGCTTCATATTTCTACCATAAATATATATGAATATACTATTCTGCATATATATTTTATATATCTGTTTTATGTTTTGCTTTATTTTTCTCCAAGACAACATTGCACTCAATGAGGCAAAGCTTCTGCAATGAGACCCTCATGTGGATAAACATTTAAAATGACTGAGGCAATCCCTAGCATATTTCCATGACATAATCCATTTGAATAGTGATATATGTTGGAGTCCAAATCTAAAGCGAGTATAGCATTGCTGCATGAGAAGTGAAATCTCTGAATCCTTTTTGTCATCTTATTTTGTCTCTCTGTCATACACAGTGCTTTATTATACAGTCATTAACATACAACATGGCCGACCACATTATTTGGCCCAGTCATGTTGTGCACCTTGGTTTCCTTAATCACAGCCACTCTGTGTGGGCTGCACACTGCACAAATTCATGTTGGAAGAGGTGACAAACATTTCTGAATCTACTCCATTACGTTAGTGCTTGTTACTTTCATTTTTTTGTCACATTAGATAGAATTGGATTCCTTTCTGTCTTTAATGCTACTTTCTGAGTCTCTAGTTGTGGTTACTTTATTCTTTTGTTCTGATCTTTTTCTTCATAAGAAGGAAATGAATAGCAAACAACTCAAGAACTGGAAGGTTGGTGTGAATATGAAAACTGCTCATACAACAGGACAATAATCACCAGAGATTTATTAAAGACCCAGTCTTCATCAGAACCTGATGAAGACTGGGGTACAGTCGTAAGCGCTTAACTTGGAGTTGTTTGTCTTTTTTACAATAAATCTCTGGTGATTATTGTCCTGTTGTATGAGCAGTTTTCATATTCACACCATCCTTCCAGTTCATAAGAAGGAATACATTTTATGAAATTAATTTCTAGGTAGTTGAGTTAAGTGGTCATTTTTGCAGGAGTATTCTGTACATTTTATATATTTATATTACAAATTTATGGTATGATTTCCATATTGCAGTGTAAGGAAATATGGTATGTGTTTCACATAAGTTTCTTGTTTTAGCTTCAGTTGCATTTTTTCTTTCCAATGATTTAAATGTCATGTTTGCATATATTTATGCAGAGAAGTACTTTTGTTGAAATTGTGTTTCACTTTTACTTATTTTTCTTTCTTTCTCTATTCATAGTTAAACAGATGGTAAGATTCTGTAACATTCAGAGAAGTGAAGCCGACAGCCTCCACCATCCTGGTCTAGCTAGTCCATGCCTGCAACTCTTCTCCATCTCTGGAAATGACATAATCTTCTGGATATGGGATATACCCATTCAGTATCTCACAACACTGAGATAATGAATGTCTTAAAGTACCATTTTGCTTGGAGGGCTAATGAGATTCCAATGCATGCCATGCTTATAAATCTCATTACCTATGTCTAGCATAGCACAAACTTGGCCAGTGTCCAGCTGATGTCTGGTTTCATAGCCTTCCTGTCTGCAGTACCAGAGCTACCCTATAGGTAGTGCTGCACAACCATGTAGTCATCCTGTAGCTGGTAGAGTGGATGGGATAATGCAAGTTAACTACAATGAGATTACAACCCCAAATTACCTATCTAAAGAACACAGTACTTAATGCAAGCACCAAGGCAAAAGTCTAAACACATTCTCATGCTCCTAGTTTATAGGTGAATACTAGGCAGTCTGCAGATTTTCACATGCCTAGCTAACAATCAGACAATGACCAAAGGTAAGACTGAAACTCTGTAGCTTATGTCTATAAGGTAGCCACCTCAGCCATTAAACCAATCAACATTCCAGGTAATACAAGGATGACAGTGGGGAAAATGGAAGCAATTGTAATTATGTGTAGAATATTAGTGATGTGTAGCTCTATAAAGGTATAAATACTGATTGTGAAATTGGGATTTGTGGCCAAGGTCTGCTTGCCATTCATACATTTCATGGTTGCTGTGGTTAATGTTGAGCCCCCTCTCCCCCAGTATAAGAAGAATTTTTTCAGGGGTGGATGGATTTATTGATGGAGCTAATTAACTGTTGCACTTTTTGTGAGGGAGGATCCAGGAGAGAGGTGGGACCGTTGTTGCTGTTACAGCCTGTGAAAGGTTGTCACCTAGGACAGAGAAAATATGTTTTTTGCATTATCTATCACTGACCTTTACGAATGTTTAGCTATGAAGTTTTTGGTGAAGCAAGCTCAGTTCTCCTTTTTGAAGTCGGTATAGGAGTCTTCCAATTCCCATTAGCATACACTACATTGAGACTTGTTCAAGCCCTAGGACTTGGACACAGATATGGAGTATCTGCTTGGCAAAGTTTGTTAGTTCATGCTCAAGACCTTTTAGAATTCATGTGTAAATTAAGATTTAGGTTTAGGTGGCTTGTTTTTCATTGGTCAGGTGTCTTGTGAAATATCACTGCTGAAATTTTGCATGTGCAACATATAAAGTACTTTATTATTTCAGGCTTGGCTTGATGAAACATAAAGATGCAGGCATGCTGTTGATGTTGCACTCGGTGTTTAAATAAATAATCCACATAAATACAGTTCCATCTCACTCATTATCTCGGCTTTTCTATGAGTATAAATTCTATTTCTCTCTCTCTCTCTCTCTCTCCCTCTCTCTAGCTATGCAATCTATGCACATATGTAATATATATGGTTAAACTTTATAATGTTGTCAACCGGAATGTCGAATCCGCTTCCGCGAACACCGAGCTGCTACTTCACAAAACCTGAAATACCAAATTTTTGAACTGCAAAATCTTGCCCCATTTTTGACCCATGTTAGCACTTGTTTGTAGGAGTGGCATGGTCGGAAATGTTGAAATTCAAGGTTTTTTCGAACTTTTGAAGTTTTTGCAGTTCTGGTTTCACGGAAATGGTTTGGTGATGTCACCGTTTGGTAATACATGACTGACATTATAAAGATAAACCTATATATATATATATATATATATATATATATATATATATATATATTTAGGTCTACTTCTGATTGTTGAAAACTCACTCATTTAAGCAAAAGTACACTCAATCGAAAGTGCACTTTTGCAAAAGCCGGTTCTCCAAAGCGAATTACAGTGAGAATAACGAAATATATCCTTTTCCCCACTGTAGTGCAATCTCAGTGTTAGTATATTTAAGTATGGGGGGTGGGTGCAGGAGGGCTTGCCCCCCTGCAAAATATGTTTGAAGCAGATTTTTTTGTTTTTTGCTGATTCAGAGAACCAGCTTTTGTGAAAGTGCACTTTCAATGTAGTGCACTTTTGCTTTAATGGGTCTCAGTGTTGCTTGTTCGAGATAGTGTAATTTTGATCAAGCAACATAATCTCATATATATATATGTGCAAAGTCCTGAATCCATAATCACCGAACATATATTATTTCACCAAAAAGCGCTTTCGTTAATATATGTTAAAAAAAAAAAAAAAACAAGAAAGAAATCTATGTTTATGCACGGGGGATTTGCCCCCCTGCATCCCCAAACCCCCCCTATTTTAATATTCTCACTCCGAGACCACACTACAGTGAGGAAAAGGGAATTTTCCCTTATCCACACCATAGTGCGGTCTTGCAAACAGGCAAACTCACACAAAAGTGCTTCTTCTGTGAAAAGCACTTTTCCGCAAGTATGCCAAACCGAAATTAGTTTCAGGGATTTTGTCTTCAGGGATCTGTACGGATCCCATATATATATATATATATATATATATATATATATATATATATATATATATATATATATGGGTCCCCTACTATTTACCGAAACGCCGATTCACCGACAAAGAAATCACCGACACCAAACGACCGACAACACAAAGTACCGACAACGCAAAACACCGAACACCATAACACCGACACACTACACGTAAACAACACAGTACACTACAGGACATATCCACTAGCCCTAACCCAAACCCTAACCCTAAGGTCCGACACTACCGCACACTCTCCCTACCTGCACCCTAACCCTAACTCACTTACCCACCCCTAACCCCAAGCTCCGACACTACCGCACACTCTCCCTACCTGCACCCTAACCCTAACTCACTTACCCACCCCTAACCCCAAGCTCCGACACTACCGCACACTCCCTACCTGCACCCTAACTCACTTACTCACCCCTAACCCCAAGCTCCGACACTACCGCACACTCACCTATCACACACCTAACCCTACATCCCTCACTATTGCACACTTACCTGTCCGCTCCCTACTCCTAAATCCTCACTATCGCATACTTACCAGGTCGCGCTTACACATTCCCCTTGTCGGTCTTCGAGCTGTCGGGATTCCAGCGTGTCGGTCAACTGCGTTGTCGGTCGTTTGGTGTCGGTGATTTCTTTGTCGCGAATCGGCGCTTTGTAAATAGTAGGGGACCCATATATATATATATATATATATATATATATATATATATATATATGTATATATATATATATATATATATATATATATATATATATATATATATGGATTCACTTTATAACCTCGAATTACTGAAATGTCGAATTTCAGTATCTCGACACTATAAAACCGAATCCACAAAACACCGACACAAAAAAAACGCGAAAGTCAAAACACTGAAAAAACGCACACAATACTACATACACCACAACACCCACATCACAACAAAAACAAACAAAACTACATACGTACACAACTAATACACACATAAGCAGGGGGGCAAGCCCCCATGCACCCCCACACCCCACTACTTATATATACTAACTCCGAGATCGCACAAACACAAAACGGACGCCGACTCACACACGCACATTCTCTGACCCCTCACACACACATCAAACACATCAGCACACTCACACACACTCTAACTCCCACTCATAACCCTTACAAAACACTTACCTGACATAACACCTACATCCACACACGGCACCGCGCACCATCAAAACACAATCCAGGACATTACGCAGCATAAGGTCATAACCATGAATTCGACATATATTCAAATTCACGATTATGGGCTTTTGCTATTTTTAACATTCGACCTTATAGCCACGAGATACTGAAATTCGACATTTCAGTAATTCGAGGTTATAAAGTGAATCTATATATATATATATATATATATATATATATATATATATATATATATATATACTTTCACCAAAAAAGCGCTTTTGTTAGAGTGTGTTACAAAAGAAACAAAAAAAAAAAAAAACAATAAATCTACTTTTATGCAGGGGGTCAAGTCCCCCTGCACCCCCATGTGGGGGGCTGTGCCCCCACACCGCTCCTACTTTAATATTCTCACTCCGAGGTCACACTACAGTGGGTAAAACTGAATTTTTCCTTATCCGCACCATAGTGCGACTGGCACAACAAGCATACTTATCCAAAAGTGCTGCTTTGTTAAACAGCACTTTCAGTTAAGTATGTTCATTGATTTCTACTTTGGCCGAAAGTGCTGTTGGGGATCAGTATGAATCTCTTACATATATATATATATATATATATATATATATATATATATATATATATATACATTTACATATTTGAAACACATAAAATACCACTGTATATAGGCAGAGGTAAAAACTTTAATAAAACATCACAAAACAGGTATAAATTCTATCTCTCTCTCTGTGCAATCTATGCACATATGTAATATGTATATACATTATATATATTTTATATATAGATATATATGTATATATATATGGAAATTGTGTCAGGAATCATCAATTACCATCGATACTAGTACTATCCTATATTTACTTCTTGAAAGTGGCAGTTGTCCCGGTTCCCTTCAATAACACACATCACACCAAATGACGTTTGATGACCTTTATTACATTTCCATAACATAGCGTTGACCACCAAATTCATTAATTACAACTATTCATGATGTAATTGATTCTAAATACAGCATAACATCTTTGTAATGTTAATCAGGGCAGCGCACCTACTCACCCTGGCCCAGTAAGCAGCGTCCATACCTCTACTCACTTACTTTACTTATGAAGCAGCATCCCATCTCAATTCATACACCTTTCATTGTAATGTTAATCAGGGTAGCGTACCTACTCACCCTGCCCAACAAGCAGGGTCCAAACCTCTGCTCACTTACTTTACTTATGAAGCAGCGTCTCATCTCACTTCATACACCAACCATTGAATTACCTTCACCAAATAAACACCATCCTTACCTCAGCTTGCTTATCTATTCAGCAACCTTCCTCCAACTACTCATTTCCTTTCCCCAGATACTTGAAATGGACATCCATACATCAGAGGGGGAACAGAAGAGGGCAAGCCTGTCCCTCGACTCCACCTAACCCCACTTAATATCCCTACTCCACCCCCAACCCACCAAGGAAAAGAGGGAGGGTGGGTGGGTAGCAAGTTCACGCCAAAATGTGATTGCTTAACCCAGCTATACTAGACTAAACCTTTTAAGGCCCTCCCCATTATTATCTCATTTACTCCCAACCATCCTTGCCTCCACTTAACCCTTTCACCTCCTCAACCCACTTAACTTCCCCCAATGTCAACCTAACCCTCCCAAGAAGATATCCCAGGACAACTTAGTCTGTTGCCAAACTTCATTTGTCCCGGTCCCCTTCAATAACACACATCACACCAAATGACTTTTGATGACTTTTATTACATTTCCATAACATAGCTTTGATCACCAAATTCATTAATTACAACTATTCATGATATAATTGATTCTAAATACAGCATAACATCCTTGTAATGTTAATCAGGGCAGCGCACCTACTCACCCTGGCCCAGTAAGCAGCGTCCATGCCTCTACTTACTTACTTTATTTATGAAGCAGCATCACATCTCACTTCATACACCATTCATTGTAATGTTAATCAGGGCAGCATACTTACTCACCCTGCCCAACAAGTAGGGTCCAAACCTCTGCTCACTTACTTTACTTATGAAGCAGCCTCCCATCTCTCTTCATACACCATCCATTGAATTACATTGCACCATATAAGCGCCATCCTTACCTCAGCTTGCTTATCTATTCAGCAACCTTCCTCTAACTTCTCATTTCCTTTCCCCAGACCCTTGAAATCTTGAAATGTACATCCAAACATCAGAGGGGGAACAGAAGAGGGCAAGCCTACCCTCTTCTCCACCAACCAGCCTGACCAGGCTGTTCCTCCTCCATTCTACCCAAAATTGTTCAACCCACTACTTCCCATAAAAGGAAGGGTTAAACCAAACATTATTTGGTGTACCCGTCATCTGTAAAGCACCTTAGAATCCTGTCATAAACCCGCCTCGCCATACCATCACTGAAACAGACCCTAATGAAACTACCTAAAGTAGAATTACTGTGACCACACTGTACCACCAGAACCTCCATGAAGAGAATGTTCTCTTTTATCCTGCTTCCTTCAAAGCTAAAATCATGGCACAACCTGAACAGATTGACAACCTGTAACCACAACAAAACCACAAACCGTAACCCCTTGAACTCAAATTGACCCCCAGACAAAACTAGTGTCAAGTCTCACCCATCTTAATCCCTGCTTGTCCCCGGCCTCTCCCCTCGAAAGATCTCTTTCTTCATGTTATCTGTCCCAGTAGAAAGTAATTAAGACCTGTTTTACAACTGCCTTATCCTGCAACCAAGCTTTCTTTAAACCTTCTAACTCCCCCATAACAATGCTCATCTTCTACAATTACCCCAACACAGCCATCTACCTACCAAGCTTCATAAAAACCTATCTACAAAATTCAGCCAAACCCCAAGTGAAATGCCCCTTGTGCTGTTCTGTAAACCTTAACCTGTTATGTAACATTAACACTAACTGCTCAAGAGACGATTTCATCCCCTCCAAAGATACCACCCATGAGGAACAAACTCCAGCATCCTGTCCAACACCTCATTGGCCCTTCCCCCAAATATGCTTCAAAAAACTGGCTTAGTGAATACATCCACCCCAAGGCTCCCAGAAATCAAGGATTGAACTTCACTGACTAGCAAAGCCAAATGGCTGTAGCCGAATCAGTTTCCATGCTCCTATGAATATTGTGAATCTACTCATCCCGTGGTATCCCCACACTCCCCATAAACTATCCCCGAGTTTTCTCTTCAGCCCCCCTACCTACCTCTTCCTTGCTTGCACCCTATACCAATGTAATAATCCGCTCCCACTAATCAAACACAGAGGTCTAACATGCCTTACTAAGGTGATTACTCAGACCCTCCTTATACCCCATTCCAGTGGCAACATCTGTCCTATCAAAACATTACCTTTCAAATCCCTTTTCAAGCCTCTGAATGATGCCTTCTACATTTCAGCAATCCGCACTTCATCAATTTCCATCAGTGACCGTTGCCCACTTTTGCTCCCCATGTGTAACCTCCTCACTCGCCACTGCTTCCATCATCTGCAAATTCACTGTGTATCACCACAACTGGTACTTGTCACACCATCATCTAGAAAGAAAAGGAGAAAAGTAAACCCTCTGATATGTAAAGAGAAAGCTCCACCTTATACCCACCAATTCCAAATTACCGCCACAATGTTCTAAGATCCCATCTGCAAAAAAGAAAAAAGAAGTGAATCATCCAAAATACATAACACACATTCCAAGACATCTTCAAGGACAACCTATGCTGCCAACCCGGGAAGAAATGTACCACCACCACTCACATCTATGACAATGCAGCCATAACTGAAGCTATGCTTCCAATGACCCTATTAAATACCCAAGATAACTTTACCAGTCAAGTATATAAAACTAAACCCCACACATGTATGGACCTATCAATATTCACAACCCGGGTAACTTTGCGATTCCAGACCACCTCCATTAGCGCCCTGTATAAGCCAAGCTAACATATTGTAAAACCATCTGCCTAGCTCTTAACCTTCCTTCTCCAAATAGACACACTAGCCAACATAATGTGAAACAAATGGACAATGCAGCAACCTAATAATAGCTGACTAGCAACTTACAAAATACAATCAGGTATTATTTAAAATATTCCTCTTACAAAACTTAAAAGGTTGATATAACAGGTTATGGAATCATGCTGAATTGCAATACTATTTCTGTCAAGCAAAGTATGACAACTAATTTATAATACATGAGAAAGAGAAAAAGTTGCTACACGAAGCAATACACATCATATAATAGGTGCATTTTATTTCAGAAAAGATTAAACTGATGCATTGAATAGATGTCTTAACACCGGAAGTAAGGACATCATTCAGATGTTAACATTTGTGTAGAAATAGCCAGACATCGTGTAATGCTTTATTTGTTCTCACTTTGCAGTGACATACTCAGCCTTACAGAATATTTGCTAAAAAGCAATTTACCACCCATGACTTAGTCCTGATTGTAGCCAGTTCATCAGAGGGACCAAGTTGTTCCCCTTGCAATTGAATTATATACTGCATTTTTTTTTTTTTTTTTTTTTCTCTCAGTGATGCCACAAGCACTTCTGAAGGGTATTATGAGGTGTAAACTCAAATGTATTTCACTATCCTTCAACATCAGTCCCCAACGATTCACCGCAATGAGCCAGAAAGCCACAGTTGCACAAAAAACAGACCACAAATATAAAGCAACATCTGCGAAAATCTTTACAGTTGAGAGGTATGCCTTCAATTACCCCAGAAAGTCAACATGCATACTGTTGAACTTTCAGCTCCACCTCATTAACTCTTGAAGTCAGACCCCTTGTGTGTGTGTTTGAGTGAGGACAATGTGCACGGCACAGACGGTTAGGTCTGCACTGATCATGCGCAGTGGTATTAAACTCAGTCAGAGCCCGCAAAAAGCCAAAATTTACCTCTTCTGGGGAAAAATACCTAGAACGTGGCAGTTTATTCCAATCGGATCCCAAACCCCTAGTCTTACCACCCTCAGTCTTCCATTCTCGAAATTTCGAGCAGCACGAAGGGGAACAAGTCCCTCAGTATTGACTAACTCTAATCTGCACCATAGACCCCGATGAAGCCACTGAAATACCTGGTGAATAGCAGTCTCAATGACAGCACTCCCAGAACACAGGAAAGGACTGTGTCGCTGTCGGAGCATGAAATGCCCAAACTCCCTCCATTGTATCCATCAGTCCTCTCGGATGCAAATCTGCCATCCAGCAGTTCAAGCCAAGCAACCACCATGGTTCAAGCCAGAACACCACCCGATGCCCAAGTGAAACACCAGGCCTGCGCAACCACCTCCAACGGTTACAGATAAGCCCACAAACTAACACCGCCATTTTAATTGGGCCACAAACTCAACTACTCAGAACCCATAACCTCCCTGCCATCCCGAATATGCCCTTCCCTAACATCATCATGACTTATCCCAAGAAAACATATTACGTCATGTATTAGGATCTCTCTTTTCTTTTTTTTTTTTTTTTGTCAATTTTAATTCCAGCTGAACAAACCAAGGACCCGACATGGACCAGACAGTAAAACAACCACCGATGCAAGCCCCGGTTTCCCCCCACCATGCTGGAAGCAATCACCAACACAAGGGCACAGCCCCGATGCAAGCCCCCCCCCAGCACAGCATTGTTCACAGACCAGTACATAAGCAAACCAATGAACCGCTCAAGGCTAGGCCACCACATGGCTTCAAGAAAGAAAACAATGGGTTTGCAAATTCCTCTAACCTGAAGCAAAACAGTGAAACATGCCATCAGTGAACAAAGGGTCATTATGGCAAACGTGAATCATATATTTTCCCTTTTTGTTTATTTTGTTTTTTTATAATTAATCCCTGGAAAACCTCACCCTTATATAAGCCAGCCAAAATAATTAAATAATAACAAAATAATTTATCCCACCCCACAAGTCCTCCAAGGCCTACATTCACCAGACCAGCCCCAGATCATCATGGACGTGTAACCTGCAGTAGCAAATTCACGCCAAAATGTGATTGTTTAATCCAACTACACTAGACCAAACCTCTTAAGTCCCTCCCCATCATTATCTCATTTCCTCCCAACCATCCCTGCCTCCACTTAACCCTTTCACCTCCCCAACCCACTTAACTCCCCTTAATATCAACCTAACCCTCCCAAGAAGATGTCCCAGGACAACTTAGTTTGTTGCCAAACTTAATTTGCGATCTGGATATGTCAAGAAGGGATGTTTAAAAAACTGGACTTCATATTTTTAATAATCTTGCAAGATTTTTTTATTAAAGGTGTTAATAAAATAAACATTTCTGTTTTTAGATAATATATCAAAGGAGATCAGTTGAAGTTCTTTTTACTCAGTAGTTTGAACCTTATTGTTTTAATTTAGAATCATATCCCTTCCTTCCTCTTCTGTCTTTCATCTAAAGCTTCTTGTCATTATGCTCTCATGATTCTTATTTAGAAAGAAAAGCAAATGAAACATGCTACTGCATAAATCTGATTGCCACATGCCAGGAATGAGTTATAGCATTTTCACATTCATTACTTTGCATTACACTGCATTACGTTGCATAGGTGCAATGAGAGGGAGAAAAACTCAGATTGTATATACATTTTGCCCTATTTCAGTAGCTGATATTATTCACATGACCTTGACATGCTCCCTCCCAGAGTGAACAATCATCCAGTGTCTTTGTGAAGGGTTCTTAGGCCTTACAGTTCATCACCCTTTCACTCAACATGATCTATTTTCTCCCTACTCTTTCCATGACAAAGTACTTTCTATTCCATAGGATGAACTTTGCACTTTTAATTTAGAAGGTAAATCTCTTTCTCCCTTTTCTATCTTTCATTGCAAGCTGTGTGTCATCACACTGTCATTTGTGTGGATTGTGCACCGATGCAATGACTCTCCTTTCTAGATAAACTAAAATCTGAAATAAATTTAGTGCCTGAAACCTACCGTTTGTTCTCTTTTCCTGTATTATACAGTGGTAGCATTTCTTTGTACCCTTTTGATTAACTTCTCATATTTGTTCATGAAAAGTGAATGCAGTATTCCAGTTGGGGTCTGATCAAGGACTTATACAAGGGTAATATAACCCACTAAAGAGCAGACCCATCTAACTGTATGACTGTTTCTTATCACCCACTTCATTCTTTTTTCTTATCAAGTGTCTTGTTTATGGAATGTCCTCTTTAAACTTAAATACAGAATTACGGAAGGAAGTAGTGTTGTATATAGAATTGGGCTCACTCCCTTTTTCTATGGCATTAACATCTTGAAATTGATATAATATATATAAGTAGCAGGAGTCATGGAGAATGCCTGCACCATGTTGAGGTGCAACTGGATTTGAACACCTGAAAAATGCTTTTTAAATAATAATTAAAGTGATTTTGGTGTCAGTGAGTGACAGCAGTGAAGGACCCATGCCCCATTGTGAAACTGCATGACTCACTGAGTTTCCTAGTGAAAACTTTCCACCGGCTTATTTGCAAGCTGCAAAGATCACAGCTCTATAATCCAATTCTTGTAAGGAGAGCAGTTTTGATTTTTATGTTCCCAGCTGAGCAGAGCTGTTTCATTTTCCTTTCACTCAGAGCAGTTCCATTTTTATTACATCCCAGGTTGATCTTCATTTTCCTTTCACTTGCATGGGGAAGTTTGAATTCGAACAGTAATGAGGCGTTTTCAATTGAATTGGCTGGAGAAGTAGTCAAGAGTTCATTGAATCGGTTTGTTTTGTGAACAACAGAAATGTAAGCAGGACAGAGGTGTGTGTGTGTGTGTGTGTGTGTGTGTGTGTGTGTGTGTGTGTGTGTGTGTGTGTGTGTGTGTGTGTGTGTCCTGCATCTCAGAGCAGTTATGGTGTAAAGGAAAGAATCAATTGTACTAAACAGGGACTTCATTATATCGCCGTGTATTTTTGGGCATGATCCTTGCAGTCCTTCTTTTGTTGAGTGTTATGTGTTTATTTAACTGTGAGTAAACTGTACTGCATGAAGTCTATGAGTTTAGTGTTAAAATATTAGCTATGAATGCATTTTAATTTAACTTGTTTTTTGCAGGCTCAAGAGTATGAAATACACTGTGCTGGGTCACAATAGTTTGCAGATGAGTTAAGTCTATGAGCTATTAATGAACTACTTCCCATAGTGTAGCTTTTGATTTATTGAGCCCTTGTTTGCCTGTTGTGAGTCCGGTTAACCATATTATGTCTCCAGATAGTGCTCCTGGGCTGCCACTGAAAATACAACACTTGTGTCCAGTAAGCTGTCCCAACCTGTTAGCAAATTCATTCGCATATGTATTTTGAATTCCTGCACCCTTCAAGTATCTTCATATTTCCTCACTATATGCTATTTGACAGTGAATCCTTGCACCTCTGTTGTAGTTTATTGGATTTCCAGATACATTTTCAATAAATGTTTCAAAAGATGGGAAGTTTACCGTTGCTCATTCTGTGGGTTTTCAATGTGTAACTCTTAATTAACTCCAAAAATGGAGGCAAAAAATTAAAAATTTTAACAATACCAATTAAATTGCACACTTTACAAAACCATATAGTCAATGTATGCATATATTTATAACCAATAATTACACATTTGATAAAATATAATATAACATATTATTTAATATAAAACTCATAACTTTTGGTACTTATTAGTAATTAATCACACGGGAGGGGAGTGTTGTTACTTATTTAAACTAGTGTGTGAATAAGTGCATTTGTCTGAAGAAGTCCGGTCATTTGACTGGACGAAAAGTGCTTAACCTATATTGTGTTTATTTATTAGATTTTATTAAATTTTTGTGAAGTGAAGGTTCCTGTGCCTCATTTTTCCTTGTGACAATTCCCTTGTTAGTATAAATACCACCTAGGGTTTCCCCTGAAAAAAGACCTCTAGCTTAGTGGGACTAACCTGGCCACCAAAGATAAATAAAATAAAACTTATTTTTTCTGGTAAATCACTGCGGATTACTGTCAGTCAGCAATGCTAGCTATTACAGTTTTATAGTTGTTCTTGTTCGGAGAAGGCACATCCATGCAACACTTACTGTTCTGTTAACATTTTAAGTAATTTGGAGTTGTTTGGCATTTATGTTAATGGACTACTTGGTCTAGTCAAATGTGCAAGGTTTGAATCTTTTCACCTCCATTTGTCTACTTTGTGTCTTTCAGCAAGACACTTAACAAGACAGCGCTGTCAGTTACCCCCCTAAGTGACACTTTGCCCATTAGGTTTATCTGATTGACAAATACATAAAATTATAATGCTTAAACTTTGCCCTTTTTTGTCCCCTTTCATTCCTCATTATTTTGGGCTTTGTCCTGAATTCCTAAGCAAAGAGATTAACAAGGTATAGTGGTATGTTCCTTATAAAATTTGTGACTTCTGGAAAATTATTGTGGATTACAGTAACTAAATGTCAAGCATGTGAGTTTCAGATTTGGTATCCCTCAGAAAATGCCTGACAATGCAAAGAAAACTATTTAAAAGTTGTTCCTGATTTTGTTAATTGTTTCTGAAGTTGAGATGGCAGAGGAGAGGTGCACTCTATGGTTCTGACATCAGCAAGCTGAAATACATTTCTGGGCCGTTATTTATGAATTTATTCATTCACTTGATCTCAAGCAAATATCTGAGGTGCCCAGTCATAGAGGTGTCTGTAACTGAGATATGTGCCTCTGTGTGTGTGTGTGTGTGTGTGTGTGTGTGTGTGTGTGTGTGTGTGTGTGTGTGTGTGTGTGTGTGTGTGTGTGTGTGTGTGTGTGTGTGTGTGTGTGTATGTGTACATGCATGTGGGTCAAAGATGGAAGTATTGGAATAGGCTGCCAATTAATGTGAAGCAGATCACCTCTATGACACTGTTCAAATGGAACATGGGTGAGTGTTTATGGCACCGTAAATTCATACCACGGATAGTGCCCTCAACCCTCCTACACATGGGCAGTCTTTAGTAAAGAAAATCCTGGGCATTGACTAGAGTGTCTCTAGTCACTATACATTGGGATGAAATGACTAGGCTTGAAATTATCTCCGGGTTGATAGCCTAGTAACCTTCTATTATCCTATGATCCTATGATTAGCAATGTTGTAAGCAGAATGAAGTAACAATAGCTGATGTAGGGAGAAAGACTAAATAAGCTTGTCACTGAGAATTGTTAATCAGAAATGCTAAGAGAGAATATGAGAATAATTTGCTTATTGGTATTTGGGGGGCATTGTGGACTTTTTCAACTTACTCACAAGTCTCTAATAATTGAAGATCTGGGTGTGAGGTAAAACATAATATATTACAATTTCTTCATAACTTTTTTGTCTTATAAATAATTTAAAAGGAAAATTTAATTTAGCCAAGTGAGTGTTGTAGCCAGCAAAAAGAGACTGGGTGTACTAAATGACTTAAAATACACAGTTTGACCTCCCAGTGTTAGAAAATGGGTTACATGCTTACCCATACATTTCATAGTGTGCAAGATATTAGGCTGACCATTGCTGTAGTTTATTTAATTCTTTCATGGTGATGCTGCAGTAGTGTTGTCGCCTCACAGTTAGACGTTGCCTGTTCGATTCTCAGTTAGAGCATCTTCTGTGTGTCGACATGCGTGAACGGGTGTTCCTTCATGGAAGGTTGTGCGTTAGGCCCGGCAAGCCAGCACATAAAACTCTACTGCCAATCATTAGCGGACCGGGGTTCCGCTGTGGCGACCCCTAACTCGGAAAAGCCGAAAGACACAAACAAACTTGCTGATCTTATTAATGGTATGGTATTCATGATGTTGCAGACCTGCTCATACCTATACTGCTTGGCTGCTGGATGTTAAGTGGAGGGGTTTCTTGGCTTGCCCATCTGGGGTCTTGGACATTTCCAATTTGAGTTGTTTCTCCCCAGTGTTTTTAATGGTTGAATAATTGGACGTGGTAAAACAAGTATAAAGTAACATTTTATCCATGCTTTGTGTGCCCTCCATGGTTGTTAGTAAATGTTCAACAATTTGCCTGTTTGTCCCACCTTATGAGAGGTAATGTAATGTTCTATATTCTGAAGATGGAAGTTGACAATGGCTGCAGTTTCTTTAGTTCTTTTGATTTTTGTTGCTATGGATGTTATCATAATGTTAAACCATACAAAACTGTCTAAAAATGAAGAATCTTCAACTTAAGAATTTAAGGATATTTAGTTTTAATTAGATCAGCCATTAAAACTACAAAGTCTTAAATCTATCTGCTGATGCATATTCATAGGTAGTTATAATAACACTCAGGATATTATAACTGCATCATTTAAAATCTCACATATCCAAAAAAAAGGATTCAACCTTGGGATGGGTTATTGCAACCGGACATTCTCTTTTGACTGCTACCTATACCTCTCAGCCGTTTGTATTTTTGCAGAGTATCCCTGATTTTGATTCAAATGTTTGTCTTGTCTCATACAATATTTTTTATTTTCTTGTAAATCAATCATGATTACAGTCAGTCAGTTATACAAGTTATTAGAGTTTTACCCTTCTTAATGTTCAAAAAATGCATGTTGATGAAAAAGCTATCATTCTGTTAACTTTTTAAGTGAATTAGAATAATGTTTAAATGTGTTCCTTATTTTATTTTCCCATCATTTCAGGTTTTGCCCAGAATTCTTGACCAAAAAAAGTTGAGAGGTAGGATACTACCCCAAAATATTCAGATATAAATTATTTCTATTGGTGTTATTTCAACAAACTAGAAATAAAAGTATTAGGCAGGCCATGTTGATGTATTGCTTGGTACAGTTTTTGCCTTTATTAGTACTGTTTTCCTTGGAGAGGAATGAAAATCTAAGGTGTTTATTTACAGATTTAGTAGGCTACTGACAATACCTAGATAGAGAAAACACCCATTTTTGATGCAAAATGCTGTGGGTTCTATTATCATGACAGGTGCTTGGATACATTTTCCAGCACTGATACTACAGTGGATTATAAAGGGGGCACTGCATTCCTGAACGCGTTATCCCTCAGATGACATGTTATACAGAGGCTCCATATGCCTGAGTTGGTGGTAGCTCAGGTGGATGTAAAAGATCCCATTACACTTATTAAAAAGAGTAGAGTTCCTTTATTTATGTACAACAAAAATCTCTTGTTTACAAAATATTTACATATTTACAAATATTTACAAATGTAAAAATATATACATATGCAAATATATTTACAAATGTTCATAATTTCCTTTATAATCATACTAAATTTTCATTCCTATTAGAGCCCCCTCCTTTTTCTATAACCACCGTCTGATTTTACTTAATTTACCATTAAACATCATTTTATTTCATTCCATATAACCCATATGACATGAAATAACTTTTTATCTATTCTTTAGCATATTTTTACTTTTATTCTTATAATATCCATATGTATCATATCCATGGTTATTTTGTCCATTTCATTTATATCTTCAAAAAAATCTTTTTACATAGTTTTCCCCACAAATCTTTTACTCTTTTACATTTCAGAATACATGATCATAAGTTTCTTTTTCTTGACAATATAAACATATTGAATCACTTTTCTTTGCATATGACATATTTCCTTTTTACTGGTAATTTATCTATTACCAGTCTATACAAAAATCATGCCATTCTATTTTCTGATTACACCATTTGCTTCTTATATTTACAGCTTTATTTTTTTATCTGTTATTCCCATGATTTTAAATAGTAATGTTTTAGCATTACATTCTTATTCCAGACTTTTCTTTCTTTTCCTCTATTATCATTTTTTTATTTTCCACAAAGATATTTTTCTTAGTAACATTCTATTTCTGCATTTTTATTCTCTTTCTTTTTTACAATACCTCGACATTTAAAATTACTTGTATTTATTCAGTTTTACTACTAATCTCTCATATTTTTCATTTATCCACTTTAACACTTTGTAATAATTTAGATAAGCAACATATTCACTGAATTAATGAACCCTAAACCTCCTTCCTCTTTATTTACATAGAAAATTTCTCTTTTTACTGGGTTTAACCCAGCATCCCATATAAATGAAAAAAAACTATATATATATATATATATATATATATATATATATATATATATATATATATATAAAACCCACAATAATTCCATTTCAACTACTGTTGGCAACATAAATACTTGCTAAGTGTCTTATTTTTCTCATCAGTACTGAATTTATCATATATATATTTTTTCTGAGTGATAATTTATATTTTCTCCAGAAAAGACAGGTTTGCTTTTATTTCCTCTATTTTTCCCATTGAATACTACTTATATCTCTATTTTCAAATTTTATATCTAACATAGAAATTGAATTCATTGTAAAATATATACCACCTCAGTGGGATTCAATAAATTCTGTGTAGGCTTTGTGTGAAGCCCACACAGAGTTTACATGTTTGTGGGGTGAGCAGAAGTGGTAATCAGATATTCATGTTGTGCGCCACATTTAAACATAAAAATGCATAGTTTCATGGCTTGCAACAGTATTTCTGGCCAGGAAACCATGTAAAGCAGCAAGAATAGGAATGTTGTTCACAGTACAGCAATCTAGGTTAGAGGGTTTGCAGAGAATGACACAGTGATTACCACGGTTTATTATACAGTAGTGTGTATGATCCAAATACTGTAAAGGACAGTGTATAAAATACAGAGTATTGTGAAATCCCATTCCAGCCATTCTGTACAAAAGTTGTGTAAATGATCTGGAAGGGTACATAGACTGCTATTCAAAATAAAATGTCAGTGGAAGTGTGTGTATTGCATAGGGACACACAGATGAATTGTATGAATTAACAGAGGGAAAGAGGATGTGTGAAACATCATAATGTACAGCAGATGAGGGCATGTAAATGGAAGACAGTTGTAGCAGTAACACTAATCACTTATCAATATGGCACAGTATGGACATCACAGTAAAATTGTATATTATGTGGCAGTCAGATAAGGTGATACAACAATAGAGAAGATGCCTTTGTGAGATAAGAATCCTGGCATGAACAATGGAGAGGACATCTGTCAGGTATGTTATATACAATTGTTGCTGGGTGCATATTGTGAAGCTGTGCAGACTGATTTGCCTGAATATGTTTGTAATGTCACCAGAAATCACCAACAAATTTGACACAGTTACAGGCCAATGGACAACAGTAAAAGAAGCATGCACAATTATGGACAATATCAGAATAATACCACCAGTAATCTCATGTCTCTGACACGTCATACATGATTTTGAATGATCATAGATGGTTCTGCAAAAATACAGTTGTATAACTATTATGACATGTCAGCAGTCTATGAGGGTTATCAAGCACACCATCCAGACACTGTAACATCTGCTGGAGATGTTAGGAGGGACACTGCTATACCTGTATGTGATATTATGATAAATCCAGGCTAGCTGACTGGTGTGCATGGCATATGTATGGCACAATTTACACTGTCATGAATGTAACACATGCCATCAATGTTGTCAGACAGCTACTGTATGTATGTACTGTGTGCATCACTGGAACAGGTATCATAGATCCATCTGGTGTAACATCTTCAAAGGTGTTCTGCACCATCAGACAATAATGATTATGCAACAAAAAGAATACCTAGGTATGGCCAATGAGATGTGTGACAGCTCACTGTGGCAAAGATGTTACACTTCAGTTACACATCACTGGAAGATGTGTAGATACATGAAGAAGAGTGGATTGTACTCAGTCATTGGTGTGATTAAGGCTGTGAACTATGGAGGTATTGTGACATTTCATGGGGATGTTCTGCACATACTCAGTAGTTGTGTTACATACAAGGTAGTACATGTCTATATGATATTATGACATGATGAAAAGAGCAAACACTTTTTCATTGAACCGATGATATCGAAAAAAGAAAAAAGTGAACACACGGACAGTGATTTTTTTTCCCAGGGAAAAAATTTGCTGTTCCGCAAAAAATAATTTTTTAAACACAAAATGTAGTGGGGGGGCTTTGCCCCCACATCCTCCAATGTGGAGGCTGTGCCCTCTACACCCCCCTACTTAAATATACCAACTCTGAGATTGCACCATAGTGGAGGAAACGGCTAAATCCCAGAGACGGCCCACTGATTTTTTTTCCCTGGGAAAAAAATCGGTGTTCCATGACTCCGCTTTTTTCTGCTTTCAACATTATCAGATCGATGAAAGACTATTCACTCTTTTCTTCATGTGATAATGTAATATAGATCTGGTAGTACTCACCACTGTGATCAAATCCTGGTGGATGCTCCACATACCATCTAACCCAGGACACAAATAACATACCAGTTGATCTGATTATACGGTGTGATGTCTACATTATACTTGGATTGTGTGTTTGTTCTCATAATGTAAAAAATCCCCCCATGTTTTTGTTTCATCTCATGTGTTGTCATGGTTGTGGCAGCAATCTTTGTTTTGTGTCGATACTGTCTGTAATATACTTTTCATCTTCTTCTTTCGGTTTTCCCGGTTAGGGGTTGCCACAGTGAAACTCCAGTCCGTTAATGATTGGCAGTAGATTTTTACTGTGCTGTGGTGCCAGCCCAATGCCCAACCTTCAACAAAGGCATGCCCATTCACGCATGTCTTTTGAATGCCACTCGACCACAGGGAGGACATGCAGACTCCACACAGACTAATATCACAATTTGAGTCAATGATTGCCCACAATCTGTAGTTCTCCAGACAGCTGTTTGGACACAATATGTGTATGTAATTCTTGATGTCTGTGACTTAAATAATGGAGAGGAAAGGGCCTAGCAGACAGTTCTGATGAACAGACCTGATCACTGGACCAGAGATCTAAGTCACTTCACACGTTTCAACATATTTAGATGCCACATATGTGATACACTGATCTACCCATTTGGTGATATAGGTGTTTATGGCCATATCTGACAGTGTTGAGTGAATACCTCAGTGTGGATTTGTGTCAAATGCCTTAGCCTGGTCAAGTTGCACAGGGTGATAGTGTTCTCATCATGCATGCCATTGATGACCTCTTTCAAGACATCAAACAGATGTAAAAGACATAGATGTATCATTAACAACTCATACGTGTCTTTTGTACACAGTCAGGATATTACTACTGCCCATATAGAAAAAGCTCAAGATTTTTCACCAAGAAAATACAGGCCCTATAAACCATGCCATGACATAATGTGAATGGACTGAAAGCCCTGCCACGGTAATTTGTATTGTATAGGATGAGATGACTTGTGCTTGACTTGTAGGCCAGACTCTGAGCCTGCCCTGATGGAAATACTACACATCTGCAAATCAGCGATATCCAATGACATCAGCAGTGTCTGGCCAGGAGGAAATGGTACTAGCAGTGTCCCACATGCTGCTGTAAAATGCTCTCTCTAATGTCAAGCAAGTATATGAACACACACACACTCCAGTTGATTACAGTGAGAACAGAATGCCTGCCTAAGTACATCGACTAGAAAACTCTGTATATTTAAGGAAAGCGCCATAGCCCAAGTCTGACTTGGAGAGTGCCAGACAACACTTTATAGCTGATGACATCAGTAGTGTCTGGAGAGGATAAAATGGTACTAGCAGTGTCCCACATGCTGGTGTAAAATGATGTTTCTAATGTCAATTAAGTGCACAAACACACACAAACCTCAGTTGACTACAGTGAGAATGGACCCCTTACCTATCTAAGTACACAGACTGAAGAATAAAGTGCTTTACATAAGCACCACAGCACAAGTGTTACTTTTACAAGGCTGCAGGAGAACTTATGGTGGATAACATCAGCACTGGATGTTTGAGAGAAGATTTTGGGAGGCCTGCATGATCCATGGGATTGGAGTTGTAACTGTCAGATATACAATGATGCTTCTCTGGCTAGATATTCAGACAAACACACACACACACACACACACACACACACACACACACACACACACACACACACACACACACACACACACCTTACAGTTGACTGATGTGAGAACAGAACCCTTATCTATCCAAGTACACAGACTGGAGAACACAGTACTTTATTAACACCAGAACATAAGTGTAACTTTTACAAGTTCTAAGGGTATGAAACACACATGCTGCTGAGCTGACTATGTAACAGCAGGTGTAAATGCATTGACAAATTCTGTTTTGAGCTCAGATGATACAAGGTTTGAATCACAGTGTATGTAATACTTTTAAATTGGTACTGATAAGGCAATACCATTTTATTTTGCTCTATCTTCACCATGTGTTATTGTATTGTGACACAGGGCAGCATGTTTTAAGTGGAATTTTGCTCAGGTAACTGCACCACAGATGATATATTTACTGTTGTTTGGCATTGGTGCATGATGACAAACTCTGGGCAAACATGCATAACAAAAAGTGAAGGGCTTCATTGGCTTTCTTGCTGTTTATGTGTGTTGAATGTGAATCTAATTTTTTTACCAAATTATAGGTGTTAAAATGGGCTAGATAGGAAAGTGGTGAAATGGGGGGCAGGCAGGGAGAAGAACAAAGGGAAAGCAATATAGGAACATGCAGGAGGGAGGTAGAAAAGAATCATAGCTATCCATTTCTTTAACAGTGTAGACTGAAAATATGTACAGGATATTAACTGAATTTGGACTGTCACCTCCACAAAGAGGGGTGGCAGCAACATAATCCTGCTGTATAGCCAATTGGACCAAATCAAGTGTGTCAAGAAGACATGTGCGAAATGGAGATGATATATATACATATATATATATATATATATATATATATATATATATATATATATATATATATATATATATATATATATATATATATATTTATATTTTGTGGAACAGTTGCCCATTTTTGTTTTTTTTACTTTAGTAAGAGAGGAATGCTGGGCAAGAGATATTGGTATTTCTGGATCAGGTAAGTTGGTTAGGTGAGGAAGCAAACAAAAACAAATAGGACAAACAAGACCAGACACATGGACAGTGAGGGACACAAAAGGGAGAGAACCATCCAAGCTCATGCCCATCAAACATGGAGACAGTGAGAATCTAGTCCTCACCTGCAGGACTGTCATCACTGTCACCTTACTCCACTGGCTGCTGGAATGCTTAACATCTTCTCATCCTATGGACCATGAGGGAGAACAGTCTAGCCATCTGGGTTAGGCATATCAATGTTGTGGTGCATGATACTATGCAGGAATCCTGGCATCTCCTGGTAAGTGATGAAATCCCCACCTCCGTACTTCCAGAAGGTACCACAGCACCAGTTTCCAGGGTAGTGCTACTCGAGTGCACAGGTAGTGCAGGGGCAGCAAAGTAGTACTGCCAGTTTGGGTCACAGATGTGCTGGTCATCAGTGCTGGAGCTGGTGGAGGGGGGCTTGCTGACCCCCTGAATATGGCCTACCTCACTGTGCTGTGAAGCAGTGATTTGTTACAGATAGATGACATGCAGATATTTTGACAACATATAATAGAAAATAAAAAAGAGATAAGTGTTGGGGTGCGAAAAAAAAAGATAAAATTAGTACCATCATATGCGAGACACAATGCATTAGCACAATTATACAACTATTTTATCTGAACTATTATATTTAAATATACATCCTAACAACTACAAGCTATAATTATGGATTTCTTAATGTAATCCTTGCAATGCGCATATATTGCACATATGCTTGGTCCAATTATATAGATTACAGTTAACAGCAGGGCATTTATGCCACTTGAATACAGTTTAATTTATGTAATATTATTAAAGAAATGCAGTATTGTATAGTTGTTACTCATGGTATTTGAACCCGTAACCTCTGACTACAGTCTTACACTTAACTCCTAAAGTTGTTTTTTGCTACAGACTCATGCATGCATACTTGCTTTTACAGTTAGGATATGCATGCTCACTTTGCTACTACTGTATAGAAAACAAAACAATTTCTATCTTTAATTTTTAAACATAGAACAATACTTTTCTTGTGCTGCATACATACTACCTGCTTCCCTCAGTGTCTCTACTTGATTAGCATGAGCCTGCTGATTCAACTTGATTTCAAGATTAGCTGTGAAAAGAAAAGAAGACAGAAGAGCATTATGCATACCAGTCTTGACTATATTTAGCTTTCTGTGTATTATAAATTATTTATTATTAGCATATTTACACAACTGTGGGATGTCACTAGTCTGAAATTCATCCAAAAACTGGTTGAGTGTATCCCTCTTGTGCCTTTTTAGGTTATTGAAATGGTGCCTACACTGTTCTTCAGTGCATCGGATGACTATCACACTGAATACAGCTTTGACCAGACTATTCCAAGCCTCAGACTTGTACTAGAAGTCAGAATAGTCCCCCTGTAGTAGCCTTTGTCAGTGATGCTTTGCCAAGAGTCCAGTAAATATTCTGGACTCCAGAACACCCCACCTCTGAGCCCTAAATTAGAAATCTTCCCATCTAATGCCAGACATGTCTAATCCCAAAAGTAGAGCAATGGCAAATGATTTCTCACCAATTCCTGTTACTGTGGTTGCTGACAATGCACAAACCCAAGAAATGATGCCAAGCATGTATGCACAATGTTAAGTGGAGAGCCAAGCAGGGAAGAAAGCAATTTTTGAAATCAGAAGGTTAATAGTTTGAGGATTGTCTGCTGCTGTAGCTGTTAGGTGATTTAACTTTGCAGATATGCACAGGGAGTATACATTTCATGACCTGACACATTTGTGGTTTGGCTTTATACACTGATAAAATTGATTCTTACAGTGTGGGATTCAAACCTATGCATAAATGGCAAAACATTTCCTTCTGCAACAGTTATTTTCTATCTTTGCTACAGAAGACATGCTTCTCAGACATAGTCATGAATCATTCATAAATACAGATGAGAGTTTGAGGTGTTAATCATATATGTGTGTGACCTTACAAGGTCCTTGTATATACATTCATTTGTGTTGTTGTTTGTATCTTTCGGCTTTTCCCGGTTAGGGGTCACCACAGTAGAACTCCGGTCCACTAATGATTGGCAGTAGATTTTTACATACCGAGTTGCCAGCCCTGACACACAACCTTCAACGAAGGTACGCCCATTCACGCATGCCTCCAGACAGAAGAGACGCTTTTTTTTTAGCTGGTGATGAACAGGACAACATCTTACTGTGAGGTGACAATGTTATTTGTGTATGTGTCTTATTTAAGTGTGAAGGTCATCCATGTCCAGATAGCAAAATTATATTTACGCAAATGTAATAGGTAGTATACCCTCAGTCATACATCTGAAAACACATTAAGGGTACCTTATCCCTCATACATATAATTTATATCATTTCTACTATTTATGATTAAGTATAAAGTATTATAAGTGAGACTGAATATAATGTGAAATGGAACAAAAGTAAAATGTCCACAGTTTCCTGTATTAGAAAAAGAATGTTGAAATAACTGTTGTATATTTTCCTATTTATTACTGTAAACTGGACTGGCACATAAGTAAAAATATATTGCATTTCCTGTATTAGAAGCCAGGACCATCTGTATTACAGCCCTACACTTATACCTGTGCCATAGGAATAGTTAAATGACAGCTGCATAATTCCATAGTCATTCTTAAGTTCTGTGTGTTACCCACCATGCAACACTACTTAATGTGTTTGAGTGGTGTCCATCAAAACTAATAGAATGTATGTGTTTTAAATTGTTGACTGTCTGTGTCCTGTCTGCAGGTGTTCAAGGGATGCAGTTGTTAGGGAAGCATGCTAACTACCACGCAACATCACTTTGTAGAGTTGTGCGACAGAAAGCAAAATCTACAACAATATATCCATTTTACCTTTAAATTGTCTGTGTCCTTGTCTGCAGGTGTTCTGTCTGCTTCCTGTGTGGGCCACTTGTCCAAGTTTGCACACTGCTAAGGGTTGGGCAAATGAAATAAGCACAGGTAAACCTAACATTCATTGGGTTTCTCCATTTGCCTAATTTTTGCTAAGCTGTGCACCATGCACACATTGTCATTAAAAAATAAATAAGGAGAAATTAGTTGAAATGAAGAAAATAAATGCATGATATAAACACTACAAATTTATGTTGGTACACACTGAATATTTTTACACAGGTCTGGAAATGAACTCTCTTGCCAATGAACCTTCAAAACACAGTAAAGATGCCTTATCCCTCCTTGTCACATAAAAAAAAATATTTGCAGCAGAGGACTAACATGATTGTGCATACAATCAACTGCAACAGCATCCACAGTACTAACAAAACATTTGACAGCTTTTGTACATGTATTAATTTCAGATGTAGTGCACTGAGTGATCACACAACCATTTATCACTATTGCTTGCAAAAATGCATCTCTGTCTTATCTTTCTGTGTTTGTTGCTCATTCTTGTCGTGTCTGACCAGAAAACGGAGAAATGTAGTATGTAACACATTCCGTGTCATTGTCCTTAAAATGTGTGAGGATATCAAATGTCAATAATATACAGTTGCCAACAAATGAAGGGGAGGTTGGATATTACTAAACAGAAACTGTGAGATATGTGCTGCCTACTTAAATTTAAACCCTTGATACAATTATTTCTACAGTTTGTAAGTTTAACCTGTCTGACACACCCACTTATGGTAGGGGAGTCTGAATTGCTGTTCCTTCTCCCTACCAGTAGTCATTAACAATTGCAATCCATTAGCAACAAACACTGAAGGAATGTCTGCTATATCTTTACATGTGTTACATAGAGCCAAGTATTTGGGCTTCAGCAATTCTGATGAGTTCACACCTCATTTGTATCTTCACCGTGCTCTCAGCCATGAATCTACACCATAAAAAGGGAACTGTGTAGCTAGGGAACCTGATGGTGAGGAGACTTGTTTATGTGGATAACACAGAAGAAGATATTACTTTGGGATTTATCTGCACAGAAGAATACTGATATCAATGATGAATTCTTGCATTTCGCAGCTATTACTGCATATACTGAAATGTCAATAAGAAAAATCTGTTATATATATCTTCATATATCTATATATATGTTTATGTATATATATATATATATATATAAAACTGTATGTGTGTGTATATATATATATATATATATATATATATATATATATTTTTTTTTTTTGAATTAGCAAACGTTACTTTTATCTGTATGCATTACTTCGAAGTATACTGATGGCATGGCCATTTTTGTCAGCACATTTCACTTTCTCAAATGCAAAGATTTATTAACTGTCATCACAAGTGCTAATGATACAACTGTTTTTTTCTCTGTACACTCTTCTATTGTTATTTTTATGAAATGTAAATGTCCTAAATTGTTAAGGACACAGGGGTGTTAGCCTTCTAGGATGGACCATATACACTTGTAGGGGAGTGCTGGCCACAGGTAGACATGGCTGGCAATAGCTTAAAATGGAATGTTCTGTGTTACATCTGTACACGTTTCAAGGGCACTTTATTTGATAGCACTTTTAACAGTTCACTGATGGTTTGTTAGCAAAATGGGTCATTTGCCTGTTGTTTTGGGGGTGAGGGAGGAAAGTTGCATTTTTCTTTTGGCACAAACAAGATTTTTGCTTTATTACTCTTTTTATTTTGGATCCAACTTTGCTTTGTGTGTAAAACCACACAATTCCTATTTATATTTGACTATCTCAACTGTTTTATGTTTCTCCAGTGGGTAATAGTGAAATGCTACTTGTTATGTAGTATATCTAAGCGGGGCTTTTATTTATGTGATACTTATGTGTATTATCCTTCTTTTATGTTGTATGTCACCTAGGATTATGGGACCCAGGTGTCACAATCCTGAAACCCCCTTCAGTAACCCTGAAAATGAAGTTATTGTGCAAGCATTTAGGCATCATGGTGCTTTTCTGCTTGAGAGGGGACATGGGGATATGTCAGGCACAATGCAAATTTGCAAGCAGATAGTGGCTAATGTGAGTGCAGTAGGTGGCCACACCAAGACATATGATCAGGTGGACCATAGGGCTACTGACATGATTTCATCCGCATGGAAGATAGCAGCTGTAGTGGTGCATGAATGGATGGATACTGGGGGACATGCTACAGAGCTGCCACTGACATGAAATGAAGAGTTCCTGTCCACTGTCAGGGATCCAGCCACCTCATTGAAAAGTGCACAACAGCATGTCATTAATGTTTGTGCTATTGTTTCAGGGAGGACAAGTATGTTTTAGGAGGAGCTACCAGGTATAATTACATATCTCAATTGTTAAACATATCTTGTATAGTAAAATACTCACAGCAATACTTAAGTTCTTTTCATAAGATCATAGAATCATAGGAAGTTACAAGGGTATTGGCCCCGATACCCTTACAAGCCTAGACAAGAATTTAGCCCATGTTCCAACAAGTCTGCACCCTATGCCACTGTCCAGCAGTGACATAGGTGGAATCCCAGGGGTGTATTTTCTGTTCCCCATCTAGGTATCCAGGTTGTGCTTACAAAGGTTTAATGAGGTACTCTGCTTTACATAGAGAGGGAGTCTATTCCACAAAAGGGAGAGTCTCTGGGACACAAATCTGTTCCGCCAACAAGTCCTATTGATGTCACAGACCAGGTTGAGGTCACGTGTGTAGGTTACTCAAGTGGAGCTTGACTTGTAGATATGCAGCAGTCCCATCATGGTGGGGCCTGAGATTGCCTTGTATGCCAGACAGAGGTCACCTCTCTGGAGTCTGTAGGAGACTGAGTAGAGGGACAGGGCTTTTAGCCTATCTTTGTAGGGTAGATGTTTGAGGCCCTGGATTCTCTGGGTGAGGAATCTCTGTGGCCACTCCTATTTAACATTAAGTTCATTTTGGGGGGTTAGTTGTAGATTGATACAATTAACAGCACATTCTGGTTGTTTACATATAGGATTACGGTGAATGTGCATCCCAGTTCTTGTTTAAAGTATCATTAATGGACATATAAAGGGCAAACAGTTTTAACCCCCTGTATTACTGTTAATTATGATGATATTTTCCTTACCTTCTGCTTAACTGTGAGGCACTCAATCAGAGAAGTGTGGTTACTGCAGCTAAAATGCCTGTTAACTTTAGCCATAGCCAAAGTGTGAGCAAGATGCCACGCAGGCCGGTTGATAGGGTGCTCAGAGGAGGCCTACTGTCCATCCTCCACCTGATACAGGTGTGTTTTCCCATTTCACTCAACATATATTTAGGGCCATCATGGAGGTGCAGGTATGTTCCAATAGGTCCTCCAGAGAAATGCTTAGAGTTGTAGATGTGGCACAGACTGACATGCATGACTGCCTCTAGCGTGTTACCAGTTCAATGGATTGGATAAATGACATGTTGGAACAGGTGGTGTCTGCTGGGAGGGGGACGGCATCCATGTGGGTGTAGGTCAGCCACCTCATCTGATGTTAACCAATGTGGTTGTGCCTGATCATGCTCCCATAGTAGCACTACTTCCACGTCTACATCAATGGTTGAGGTGTCCTCACCCAGACATGGCAGGCCATGAGATCATGGTCCTGGGTGTCTTCATGAGGCGAGCTCATCCAGCAGCATCAGTCATGTTCATTTATGCATCTAACTATGGGTGTGGACATGCCAGTGCAATGCAGAGACATTTCTCATGGTCAAGTATGATAACGATGAACTGCCACCTCTTCAATGCACAGCTCACACCTGTCCAATATACCAAGATGCAGAGCTAGCACAGAGCTTGGCTGTGTTCCTGCAGATACTCGCACACCAATTTTACCTGGAGGGTCCATACAGACACATACACATAACAGTTAAATGGTTCATCTGTGAAGCTTAAGGTTCATTTTGTCTGATTGGCCATTTGTTATTTTATCCAAATATATTCCTGCTTCTCTTTCTTACTCACACACACTCACTGACATTTTGCTTCCTACTCCCTCACACCCCTACTCAACATCCTTGTTTTCTGTCTTTTGGATTCAGGGATACATAACATTTGTGTCTGATGCTCAGGGTGCATAGTTAACTTAGTTCTTAGTATATCTGCATTTGTGGTGTGATGTTATTTTACTAAATGTACTTTTGACATATGTTGGTCTTAGAAAGTTAGACAGTTGATAGAATCAAATTTTTTTTTGCATCAGTATTTTTAGTTATCTTTTGAGAGTTGCAAAGTCTGAAAATAAAATGTGTCTCATTACTTTTTAACTTCTCTCCTTAATCTTTTTTCAGTACAAAAGTATGAGGCCAAACTGAAGACATTTGGTGACCATCAGTACTTTTGAGGGGTATGAACATGTAAATCCTTGATGCCTCAGGCCTATTACTTGTTGAATGACATGTATTCACATAAGTCTCTGCGGTCACATGTTAAAGTCATTGCTGTACAAATCACCCACCTTTTACTTGCTTATATTACCTAGTAACAACACGCAAGGATATGCCATTCATTCATATTATTACACAATACTCTCCAGGTTCAACACTTACCTTGTAAGTCCAGAAGTTGCAACAGTTTTAGTTCAGGGTTGACTTTGTCTGATGCTAGCAGTACACAGCCATTACATGGGTAGGTAAAGAATGTAAGCATTGCCTGGCATCAATGTTACTATATGTTTATGCATAGGATGAAGGTTTTAGCCCCTCTGATGGTGAGTGAATGTACTATGCATTGCCTCTTAGCCAATGCAAGGGCATACTGTGCATGCCTACATCTGCCTCCACCCACAGAAGCTGCTGGTTCCCCCTCTGACTCCTAACCTGTGTGTGGCTATGGTGACCTTCCCATTGGTGGTGGGATGCATGCCCCTTCCCTTTGTTGATCCTGCTGAAGCTGTTTTCTCAGGACAATGTTGTGAAGCATGGCACAGATGGTGAATATTTCAGTATATGTGCATGGATTGTACTGTAGGGCTCCACCAGATGTATGTATGCACCAGAACAATGACTTCAGCAGTCCAAACACATGCTCTATGATATTTCTGGTTTGAGCGTGTGCCTCATTAGGCATTCTTCAGAGTGTGTGTGTGTATTTCTGATGGGTGTCATCAGCCACAGTTCCAGTGCATAACCTGCATCCTCCAGTAAATGACCGTGTGGGATTGTGGAATATCCCATCTAGTAAAGCTTTCGTACAGTTGACAGTTGTGCCAGATATGTGAGTCATGGTAACTGCCTGGCTTGCGAGAACACACATTCAAGATGATTCACTTAGCATTACACATGACTTGGCATTTAATAGAGTGGAAGCCATTTCTATTTATGTACAGCCTTCCCTGTTCCCTGGGTGACACCTTAATTTCTATATGTGTACAATCTATGGCACTCAGTGCTTCAGGGTAGTGTGCTATAGAGTAGAAGGCCCTGTCCTCGTGAGTAGAGGAGAAAATATATGTGGTCACTGTCATGTTGGAGCATAGCATTCAGGAATTGATGAAGGATCCTGGATGCTGATGCCTGTGACACCCCCTGCATGTCCCCTGTTGGTCTCTGAAAGGTTCCTGTGTATAAAATTCTAAGTGCTACACATACCTTTGTCTTCTCTGGTATGGGTTCCCAACAGTTTTTATCCCAAAAACAGGAACCAATACAGGGTCCAAAACTTAGAATCTCACCAGTCAGCTCGAACACAATGCAATGCAAACAAATCAAGGCACCAGTTGTTAAAGATGAAGCAAAAAACGATTTATTCAGTCCAAGACTAAGCGCTTTCACCAGTCCACCTGGTTTCATCAGAGTCATGCTCTTACACTAAAACCTAACCCATTATATACATATCCTTATCTCACAACTTAATTACTTAATTGATTAATTGCATACACACTTAATCATTTATACACAATTTTTTCAAAAACCATAAATATATATATATTATTATATATTATTGTTATTTACATTTAAAATTGCAAACAAGTGTCATACAACTTGTAATACAGAACTATAGGTGTGTCAGTAATGTTTACTATGAAAAACATCAATTTATAATATATAATACTATGTTTAAACATTTCTTTCATATCCTACTTGCCCTATATTTTAATTGAGGTTTTAAAGAGACATACTCATTTAAACCTGGAAACTTTGTGGCATTTAACCTAATCTGCCATTCCATTTCCAATAATGCTACTTTGTTGTCTGTATCACCATTAAAAAAAGGCATCACTCTGTCCACGATGAAGAATATGAATTTGCTGAAGTTACTACAATGTTTACTGTGTACATATAAAGCATTATGCTCATCATGTTTTATAATACTTCTCTTATGCTCACCTACCCTTTCTCTAAGTTTACGAGTAGTCATGCCTATATAATAAGCCTCACATGACATACAGGTTGCTATGTATACACAATTTTTTGTGTTACAGTTACACAAACCTGGACAAGATATAGTACGTTGATATCCCTTTACACAAATATATGCTCCTTCTGCTATAAATCTACAACTACTACATCTTCCACATTTACTCATATATGATCTCTTGTACATCTTAATTTCTTTTTCTAGTATATTTTTTATGTTGTTACCTCTACTAAACACTATATTTGGTCTTTCACCTAATATTAACCTATTTTGTGTACCTATACATAAATCCCATATACTCTTGATACTGTCACCTAATTCCTTTGCTTTATCGTTGTATCTCAGGACAAAATTAAGTTCACCTTTCTCCATACTTGTGTTAGTTACCACCTCCAACTGTTGTGTATTGTTTGTGCTACCTCTGAGTATTGGAAAATAAACAGTTTTCCTTTTCTTGTATATTTCTTTTTTAATCTTTATCAGTAAGGCCTGAGGATATCCTCTCTCAAGGAATAACCCTATTAAGTTATACATTTCTTTTCTGAATGTTTGTTCGTCACTTACTAGTTTAGATAGACGAACCATCTGCCCCTTTACCACCCCCTTCCTTTGATGAAGGGGGTGGCAGCTAGTAAAGTGTAACATAGAGTTAGAGTAACTTGGTTTTCGATATATGTTACTCATCAATTTACCATCTTTTTTCTCTAATGAAATATCCAAGTAATTTATAACCGTTTCTTTCCATGTATAGGTAAACTTAAAAAATTCAGTGGAGTTGTTTAAATAAGTCATAAATTCATTTACATTGTCTTCATCACCCTTCCAAATTATTAGTACATCGTCCAAAAATCTATTATATAGCAGAATTCTATCCATATATTTTGAAGGAAAGATGATGCAGCTTTCCCATGCAAGTAACACCAGATTGGCATATACCGGGGCGCATCTTGCCCCCATTGCCACTCCTTTAATCTGATGGTAAATTTCCCCTTCAAATGTTAAATAATTATTAGTCAATATCAGTTCCATAAGTTCATAACAGATGCTTATTTTATCCTTATTAAAGCTCTGACTGTTCATTAAGCTTTTATAAAATAGTTCCAAACCTTCCTTGTGTGGAATTGTTGGAAAAAGATTTACCACGTCAATGGTTAAGAAACTATATGTGTTTGTATCAATTTCATAAATTCCTTTAAGCCTTTCCAAACAGTGCCAAGAGTCTTTTAATATATGTGGAGCATCTTTCAAGGCTTCTTTACAAAAATGGTCCACAAAGGCTGCCATGGGTTCTGTTTTAGAACCCCTTGCCGATACTATAGGCCTAAATTCTAACTGGTCAGTACCCTTGTGGACCTTCGGTATACCAAATATCTTAGCCATTCTTGGAAACTTGACACTTAAATAATCAAATTCATCTTCATTAATAGAACCCTGATATAAGGCATCAGCCAATCTCATGTCTATCTTAATATGTGCCCTATTTACTTCATGTAATGATGCCGTTATATAAGTATCTTCATCTATTAACATTTTCATAATGTGCCCATTATAGTCCATTTTACTCATGACAACCATGCCGCCCCCCTTGTCAGGACACATGCATCTATACTCATTATTTATTGTTAATTCATGTAATATTTTTCTTTCATTTTCATTCAAGTTATCTTGAGTTTGACTATGTTGTGAACATATTCTCCTATAGTCCCTTCTACCATCTGTTCAAATATACTAATTTCTTTGTTGTAGGGTGGCATAAATGTACTTTTTCTCTTTAATGTACCTGTACCAATCACAATATCTGTGTTCCCCCTCATAGGTCCTAAAGTAGAGAAGTATAGCCTCAAATTCAGTTTTCTCGTATACAGTTTCAAGTTAATGAGTACCTGTGTTGTGTCAAGTTTAAAATTTGGGATAAAATTTATCCCTTTACTAAATAAATCAAAATAAGTCTGATCAATTACCAAACCAGTATAATTGTATATTGTATATCCTTTGTTCCTCAAAATTTCATGTTTCAACTTGAGTTCAGATCTAACCATTTCATTATGTGAAACCACAATTTGCCCACTTCCATTTCCTAAAGTGTTTTCTATTAATGTGTGTACATTCATACTATCAAAGTCTTCATTATGCACCATTGTCTCGTCTATTAATGGAATCGCATTCTGATTTATGCCACTATAAGTTTCATTCATTCTTGTACTGCTCTCCCCAACTTGCATAACAAGTGTATGTGTACAAATGATATCCTGAGCATTTAAAACATTTTCTTGAAAATTGTTACTATCAATAATTTCATTCATAGCATTACTGTACCCTGTAGCACCCAAACATTCATTATCATTTTTAATACTTTCAGCATATTCAACATGCAGTTCGTCAATTGTTGACACATTAAAACCAAGTTCAAAACAAATATAAAAATTCTCATCATTATCATTTGAAATCAATATTGTTGCATCCTGTTCCTCTTGGAATAAAATTGTTGGAACTCCCTTGTTTGTGGCCTCCTGTTGAGAAGCCTCTCTGACCTGCGCGGAAAGTTCTGCGCCTCTAAAAAAACTTCTTCATCATCCCCTGAATTGGGCACATCAAATGATGCCCTATCAGCCTCATTATAGAGTGTCCCCACAGTCTCTGTTCTCTCGAAATTATTTCTGTAGTTGTTTTTACCAGGGGGATATGCGGTTTTGTTGCTATATTCCGCGGTATCTCTAATCAATTTTTTCTGTTTTACCTCTCTACTCTGGTTTACAAAGAGCTCAATGTTCTTAACTATTTTCTCAAATCTATTTTTATGCTCAAAAAATAGTAAATCAGATGTTATACTGGTATGCAATGATTCAATTTCATCACGTAAATGAATTAACTTGTTTTTGTTGTTACGTATAATGATATCAAGTAATTCCATACCTGTCTTATCATATAAAGATACCAGTTCAGAGAACGCTTGTGTGTCCTGTTCCACACCCATAGGCAGCTTCCACAATCGCAGACCTTCCCATTGGTGGTGGGATGCATGCCCCTTCCCTTTGTTGATCCTGCTGAAGCTGTTTTCTCAGGACAATGTTGTGAAGCATGGCACAGATGGTGAATATTTCAGTATATGTGCATGGATTGTACTGTAGGGCTCCACCAGATGTATGTATGCACCAGAACAATGACTTCAGCAGTCCAAACACATGCTCTATGATATTTCTGGTTTGAGCGTGTGCCTCATTAGGCATTCTTCAGAGTGTGTGTGTGTATTTCTGATGGGTGTCATCAGCCACAGTTCCAGTGCATAACCTGCATCCTCCAGTAAATGACCGTGTGGGATTGTGGGATATCCCATCTAGTAAAGCTCTTGTACAGTTGACAGTTGTGCCATATATGTGAGTCATGGTAACTGCCTGGCTTGCGAGAACACACATTCAAGATGATTCACTTAGCATTACACATGACTTGGCATTTAATAGAGTGGAAGCCATTTCTATTTATGTACAGCCTTCCCTGTTCCCTGGGTGACACCTTAATTTCTATATGTGTACAATCTATGGCACTCAGTGCTTCAGGGTAGTGTGCTATAGAGTAGAACACCTGCATATTTGTGGCCCTGTCCTCGTGAGTAGGGGAGAAAATATATGTGGTCACTGGCATGTTGGAGCATAGCATTCAGGATTTGATGAAGGATCCTGGATGCTGATGCCTGTGACACCCCCTGCATGTCCCCTGTTGGTCTCTGAAAGGTTCCTGTGTATAAAATTCTAGGTGCTACACATACCTTTGTCTCCTCTGGTATGGGTTCCCAACAGTTTACCCAGGCTCTGAGTTGAGGACGACATAGGGTGCAGAGTTCCTGCAGTGTGTGTGTCTATCCACCCTGTAGCATTCTACAGTTTATACCTCATGCATATTGTGATGAGTTAAATAGGGTCTGAAAACTCTTCATCTTGGCCTTGGTCTATTAGCAGAAGCTGCATAGATGTCAGCCTGTTGCACATACACATGAATTAAAGCAACAGCAGCCCCTAACATTCTTTCTGTGTTGACTCCTTTCCATGACTGTATCCCAATATGTTTTAGAATTTGCAGAGAAAACTAGCACTGAGTTTACACAATTGCTTTGTAGCTTGTTGAATAGCTCCTCCATCTTTGATTGGTTGATTAGTATACAATTCAGCTGCTTATGCTATAATTAGTATGTCACAGTGTTTACCATGGTTGTGCATCTCTACATTCCGTGTAGAGCCATTTTCTGAATGAAAAAAGTGCACACTGTGTAAGTGGACTGTGTAGAATTTATTGAATCTGCCCTACATCACTTAAACCTTTACTTTTCTCTTTTTTAAAAGCCATCCCTTTCAACTCCATACACTCAGTTGTGCAAATTATTACTTCTTTTATACAAATTTTGTTTTTTGCATTTATTATAGTGCAATCTGCATGTATAAACCGAATTAGAATGCTCCCTTCAGGTGTTATATACCTGGCCGTCTTCATTTGGAATTTATTTAACATACTAACAAACTCATAACTAATGCAAAGTGTATACAACTCATTGGACATCCCTGTCTTATATGACTTTTCATATGCACCTCTTGGCTTTACCAGCTATTTACAAGTATTTTTAATTTATTATTACTATAGACTGACATACACAATTTCCTAACTTTCTTTCTTATATTATATTATTTCATTATTCTTCATAAGATTATATATATATATATATATATATATATATATATATATATATATATATTTATATGGATTCACTTCAGAAGCTCGAAATACTGAAATCTCGAATTTCAGTATCTCGAGCCCAAGAATTGGAATCCACAAAACAACGAAAACTAAAAATCACGAAATTCAAAACCTCGAATACCGGAAGTTTTGAATTTTGCGGTTTTACTACACACACACACACACACACACACACACACACACACACACACACACACACACACACACACACACACCATCCACCACACAAACACACCCAATCACTCTACTACATGAAAGAAGGGGGGCAAGCCCACCTGCACCCCCACACCCCCATATTAAAATATTCTCACTCCGAGGTCGTACTGCATACAAACACACACAAAACACCAGCACACAAGCTACTTTCTCTTCGCACACACACATCACAGCAACAAAACACACTGACCCACACCACAGCCCCTACCCAAACCTGTTAACACACACACACACACACACACACACACACACACACACACACACACACACACACACACACACACACTTACCTGAATACATAACCATAGCCTAAGTTTAGAAGAGCAAAACTCAAAACCTCCACTATTCGAGGTTTTGAATTTTGCGCTTCTAAACTTCCGCTATTATGTGGATTCGGCTTCTTAGGCTCAAAATACTGAAATTCGAGATTTCATAGGTTCATAGGTAGGTACTAGGCCTATACAAGCCCAGCCAAAAAGGTACCCTGGCTTTTGCCACCCAAGAAAAAAATTTTCCTGGTCGACTGTTGAGCAGAGCCACAGAGGTGATCCCCGGGGTGAATTTCTTATTTCCCATCCAATCATCAAGATTTTTCTTGAAGAGTGTTAATGAGGAGATTTGTTTGATATAGATAGGTAGTTTATTCCAGAGTATGGGAAGTCTCTGGGACAGGAATCTATCCCTCCGGCATGTTCTGTTTATTGTGGTGACAAGGTTTAGGTCCCTAGAGCGTGTAGCTCGGAAGGATTGGGATTTCTTTAAGTGGAGCATGTCCAACAGCTCTGGGTTTGACATAGCTTTGTATGTTAGGCAGAGATCACCTCTGAGTAGGCGATATGCGACGGAGTAAAGCTGGAGTTTTTTGAGACGGTCTGCGTGGGGCATCTGTTTGAGGAGGGTAATCCTCTTTGTGAGGTATTTCTGCGGCCTTTCCAGTTGTTGTAGATGTCTTGTGAGGTACATACCAAAAGGGGTGTTATACTCTATAATGGGTCTAATGCGTGATGAGTAGAGGGGAGCAATGACCTCTTTTTTTCTGGATGAGAAACCTTTTGTGATGAGGTGTGCCACGTAGAAGGATTTCCTGACTACTGTGGCAATGTGATTATCAAAGGAAAGACTACTGTCCACCTGTGTCCCAAGGTCTCTTATCACACTTTCAGTGTTAAGTATACTACCGCCTATGTTGTAGTTCATGGGTACAGAGTTTTTACCAAAGGGGATGACAATACACTTTTTGGCACTGAGCTTGAGGACATGGCTTTGACACTAGGCATCTGTGTCAGTGAGGCACTTTTGTAGGATGTCCACATCTTTAGGAGTTTCAATTATGCCTCCTAGTTTGCAGTCATCTGCGAACTTCATTTGCCAAAGACCTTCTGTGTTAGACTGTACCTTCAGAGAACTAGATACTAAGCAGGAGAGACCCAGGACTGAACCCTGTCGTACTCCACTTGTCACTGGTCTGAAGTCGGATTTCAGTATTTTGAACTTCTGAACAGAACCCATATATATATATATATATATATATATATATATATATATATATATATATATATATATATATATATCTATATATATATATATATATATATATATATATATATATATATATAGCTAGTCCCTTAAATTTTTATATATTTCATACCCTACTCCATCTGTTCCTGTACCTGAATATATATTTACTTGTCCTAATACTTCATCTAGCTCATATTAAGAAATCTCCTTTTCCGACGCCTTAATCTCTTTTTCTGTTAACTTTTTTTTATTTTCTATGTTTTTCCACTGCCTTCTTTTTTCTTTAAACATTTCTTGCACGTATTGTACTTCACTATTGATAATCTTTCCTGAGTTCTTTCTATTTCTACTTTTGCATTTTTATTTCTCTCATAAAACCACCATCTTCTGTTACTAATCTGCATAAGTAAATTGATACTTCTCTTTTTCCTTGTAAAAATATCTTTGTGTATATAACAATTCTTGTATTTTTTCTTGATTTCTTCCATATAATTCTTTTTATTTGTCAAAATACTTTCTACATTATGTTCTAAATCTTCCACTGCATGATTATATGTTGTTGTTGTCTTTCGGCTTTTTCCGGTTAGGGGTCGCCACAGCGAAACTCCGGTCCACTAATGATTGGCAGTAGTTTTTCACGGTGCCAAGTTGCCAGCTCGATGCCCAACCTTCAACGAAGGCACACCCATTCACGCATGTCTTTCGGAATGCCACTCGACCTGCGGGGAGGGCATGCAGACTCCACACAGAAGGCACTCTCTGCACAATATATTCTTTTATATTTTTCTTTCTGTACTTTTCCCATATCATATTGCCACTATAAAATATATTTTTTTGTTTTCCCTTAAATATTATCCACTGTTCTGTCCAGTTTTTATAAAATGTTCTCATAGTAATATAACCTTTCAATAACTGTAACACTAATCTCTTCTCTTGTTCATTCCATGCTGTGCTATTTATCCTTTTTGTTCTTTTGTTATTTTATATATCCCTTGTTTTCCTGTATCTTAGCCATATTGCAAGATGAAGAGAAAATCATGTTTCATCTTCCTCCACTTGTCCTGCAACTAAACCTACTGATACTAAAAAAAACCTAATTTACTTCTATATATATCCCATTTGTAAGTCCATGAACTTTTGTCCCAAAGTTTTAACTTAATATATCTTATAACTTCTAACATTTTTCTTATAGTTTCCTTTCTTTCCATGCTTGCCTCTTAAATCACAATTAAAGGCACCTGCTATTACAATATTCATATTTATCACTATGCAGTCTAACATCTGATGAAATAAGCTTTCACTTTCTTTGCAATTAGTATAAACAAATAATGTTATAATTCTTTATACTTGTTCTTTTCATTTTAAATTTACAGTGATTAATCTTTCAATTTTTACTAAAGTCACATCTAAAATCTTTATTGTATTTCTATAGAATACGGCTCTTCCCAAATTTTGCATTATCTTTCCTCCCCATAGTTTCTGTTTGTAATCTTTCTTCACTCATTAAAATATTGTATATTATAATATATTTACATCTACATCACATGTATTATGCCATTCCAAAAACCCTATTTTTCTTACTATATTCTTAATACTGTTCCTATTTACAGAAAGCACTCTAAAATTCTCATGTCTCCCTTTTCCTTGGATTCATGGTGTTATAGCTAATTCGAAAGTTAGCTGCTTTAATGAGCCATTCTAAGTCTCCCCAATTACCTTTCAAGGGTGAGAATGAAACACTGTAATTCATGTCTGTGAGTCAGACCTCTTGACCATTATACCATCCCCAACCATTAGCTGCATATATGCTTTTTCATCCATTGCATTTCTTTTTTTTTCTTTTGTACTTATCCCTTTAAATTTTCTTTTTCTGTCTTTTATCCCTTTACCAACCAAATTATTTTTTCTTTTACCATCTTCAGTTGTATGTCTTCTTCATCACTTATTCCATAACCTTCTTTTATGTCCTCTTTATTGTTTTTCAACTTTTTCCTGTGTTTCTACTACTTCTAAAATGTCTTCTCTTTGTTCATTATCTTCTCTTTCTTTCTCTTTTCCCCTACTTTTATTTTCATTTTTACAATCCATCCATAAATGTCCAAGTTTGTTACATTTATAACATTTAAATTCACTTTTTTTGCATAGTATCCAATCTCCCCATAAATATAGCATTCTCTTTTATTTTTTACCACACCTCTCTTGCCCTTTATATTTATCATGCTTGGTATAGGTATGATTTTTTTCTCTTTCTCTTTTTACACAATATTACAATCCCACCCACCAGTCTATAAACCCCTTTCATAATAACCTTTTGCAATGTCTAGTATTTCTTTATATAAAGTTTATAAATGTCATTTCAAATTCTCTCTTTTTCTACCTCTGTTTAAAATTGTACATGAATTTTCTTTTTTGTTTCCCTGTCAAATGTTTTTATCACATACATATTCCGTGGGTTTTTCTTTTTTCATATTCTCAAAGAGAACTTTCAATTGAAAAACAGTTTAAAATATAATCGCACAAAATGTCTCTTTGATAATAAGAATAAATGCTCTTACCTCATGTGCTTGTACATCTAAAGGAGCTATTAAATTGTCCCACACTTCTTACCTGTCCATTTCTTTGTCTTCTTTACTTTGAAGCCTTACCATATACTTATATTTTTTCATTTGCTTCTTTCTTTTCTGCTACTCCCTTTTGCCTTCTTTTATTTTTTCTGCATATGCTTTCTATTCCATCTTACAACTGTTCTTCAGAACTGTCTCTGCATCCTCTTTTTGTATTTTCTCCATAATGCCCCACCAGGAAATGTGTCTTTCATTTTAAGGCTTACTCCATATTACCATTCCTTAAGTAAATCACCCCACAACCATCCCGACTAGAGGGCTGTAATTATGCATCCATCATTTCTCAATTCATCCCCATCAAACAGATTTCTTTGAAACAACTCATAATCCTGCATGCATTTTCTGGTCTTGCTATTGGCTTTTTCCTCCATTTTTCTCACCACTCCATATGTTCTTTTCTCTCCATCTGCCTTCCTGTTCCTCTGGACTGCCTACGCGTCTGGGTTAGAAACAAGAAGTGCTCATGCAAAATGGGTCCCACTCACATTGCAATAGTGACAAGCAGTGGAAGGTTTCCAGTGTCCTTTACAAATTTCTCATAGTCAGTATGAATAGCACCTTGGATCTCCCTTGAAAACAGGCCATTGGTTTGTGTGGACTAACCCAGGTGAAAAAAAGTTTAAGTAAGTAAATTAAATAGTGGTTGTATTTCATCAGCTATTTCATAAGCTAGTAGCTCTTCCCCTAAGTGTACCTCTCCAAGAAAGGGAACCTGAAGTCGTCAATACTTTAAAGGCTTTTCCCGTCATCTTTCACTGTTCCTTCCACTGTAGTGTCATCCACAAATAGGTTGAATTTATCCTTGGTGCTTTTTGTGATATCTGAAACAATAATGCCTAAGAACTCAAGTCCCAGAACCAGCCCCTACAGATCCATACTTTTCTGTGTTGTTATATTCCTTTGCTAGGGCTATCCTGGTATATTTTCCTTCCTGTCACTTACCCAGTTTTCTACCTAATGGCCAACATTTCCCCTAATTCAGATCCCACTCAATTTTGCCTGTAAATTTCCTATGATGAACTGAGTTAGAGGGTTCTCTAGATTCAAAGTACACAGTACTAACTATATTTCTCTTGTCAAGTTCTACAATAAGCCAGTCAGAAAAATGAATGTGGTTTGGCAAGCATTACTGCTTTTTCTGCAAATCCATGTTGGTGCTTAATCTTTAGGTTGTTGTTCTTCACGAAACCATTAAGCCTATTCTTTTGTATCTTCTCCATGGCTTCTTTGCTACACAGATCAAGTTCATGGGTCTGTTGTTTCCCCATTTATGTTTGATTCCCCCTTTTGTGTAACTATCTAAAGCTCCCCCAATTTCTAGCCTGAACTCATAGCATTACTCAGTGACTCTCCTTCCCTTATGATGGTCCTCTTCTGCCCTTTCACTCCTTTCATATTTTTATCTTTTTATTCTTAGACTGTATCATGATATTTTTGAGGCTTGTACCTACCCATTGCATCTCCTGTCTTCCTGATGATTACTATACCTTTCTGCCATTTCTGCCATGTTTGTCAGACTGCTGTTTTCTTATACTATCCCAATGGTCTGCTCCTTAACCACCTTCACCTCATATTGCTGGTAATGGTCATCATTATATTCTTTTGCCATCTGTTTTTCAGCAAGGTTGTTTCATTCAGACAGAGGTGAGAGGTTCATCAGTACCACAAAAGTTCTATGATTGCAATGGTGCCCATCATCAACAACTAGTTCAGTCACTCCATTTTCTGACACACACATTGCGGTCAGTGATCCTATCTTTCTGTGCTGTGTTAAGATTTGATAGTGGTAGCAATTCTGAAGAGATAAACTGCAGGCCACAGAAACTCTCACAGATAGTACGACCAATAAACAAGCAATATACAGCAAATGATGCAAAAAAAAACAATAGATTAGTGCTTTTGTTTATGCATTTTGGTACTAAAAGTAGGAATTTTTTTTTTCACAAATTTTAAAATGTCTAAGTGTGGGAGATGTTCTATGTCTAAATTTATTCTTTGATGTGAACAGTTTATAGTAAATGATTTTAAGTTTAAGATGAAAGAACCTAGTAACTGCTCCACTAGGGGTGTTGTTTATGCTGCTTTGTGTGGATACAGGCCAGCCTATTATATAGGCAAGATTGAACGGTGTTTTAAAGATCATATTTGGAAATACAATGATGACATCAAAAATAAGAAAGTAAGTAATGCTTTAGATAAACACATCAGCATTTTTCCTGATCACATGTTTAAATTTGAAGTTATAAAGAGGGTTCAAATTGACTTGTGTATTGGCCTTTGTCAGCTACTTTTGGAGAAATGTGAGTTATATTGGCAACTGCATTTAAAGACTGGTAGCTGGCCAGGGCTTAATGATTTCATTTCTATTTCATGTTTATTAAAACTGAAGGCTTTGGGGAGGAAGTTTGTTTCAACTTGACATTTTTACCTTTATTTTTTACTGTTTTAAAAAAAGTGATTTTATCACTTTAAATTTGTTACTTTGCTTGGTGCTCGGGAATCATGTGATCATGTGATCTGTACCTTTTGTTATTTAAATGGAGTTCAAACATTGTGTTTTATCTGATGAAGTTTATACTTAATAAACAAAAGCACTAATAAATTGTCTGTTCTTTTTTGGCATCATTTGGTGTATATTTCTTGTTTATTGGTCATACTGTCCCCCGGATTCTCAAATGCCTGCATGGAGTGCAAGATGAGTGCAGTAGCTCATGCAGGCAATATGCCTGCCGTGCGATCCAGGAACAGCCGGCAGGGGTGTGCATGAGAGCTCCAGCACTATTCTTGCACAAATTAAGCCCTGGTATGCAAATCACCTCATTTGCTGGGGAAATATATGCAAATGAGGTGATATTGCAATCCAGGAAGCTTGCAATAGTCCATGCAAGACAAGTGCAATCTGCAGAAATGTACTTCGTTATTAACAGAGTACATTTCTGCATATTCCAAAATGGAGCTATGACATCTCCAAATAAAGGCTGCATATTATTGAGGAACAAGGCAATGGCAAAGTAGAAGGCCATTGGCATTGCAAACTGTTTAAAAAATAAATAAAACAACTTTAATTTTTTTTTTGCCGATCTCAGCTTTTTAAGCATAGGGCAGCGTGCAAATGGGATCGGGGGGGGGGGGTAATAAAATAAACTGAATATGACCATTCTAACAAAAATCAGTATTTTGCCATGCAAGTCAATGGCAGGCAAAAGACAAATTGGCCAGTGAGTAGTGGTTGCTAAGGGGAGAGGCTCAGTGTGGGACATGTAACTATGCATTAGTAGGCAATCCTATGCAAATGAGGGAAAGGTTAGTGAATCCTAGATTTCCCCAGGGTGTGAGGCAGGTCCCATGAGTGTAAGAGTATAAATAGCTGGGTACAAGACTAGGATATAGGTGACATCATGGGGGTGTCAGGCATACTGTAAGTGGATTGGATGCCTGTGGCTTGAGAATGTTCCTAGGTTAGCACAGCTAAACCAGGGGTGTGTCTAAACCTGCCTAGCACTCGTTATAAAGTGTAAGCGGGTGTGCGCGCCGCGCACCAGGCTTTACAGGAAGAAAAAGGAAGTTTAACCAGGAAAAAGCAGCACCATGCACATTTGAGCACAAAGTTCATGCAGCGCGTACATGGGCCTAAACAGGGAGGCAATGGGAAGGGAAAACAGCAGTAGGAAGATAATCTAGGAGACCTATTTGAGCTGCCAGGTGAAATGTATCAGAATCAGCTAATCACACAGGAAGCAGACCAGCCCAGCCCAGAACACCACTATAAACCAAGCAAACACCTACCCCCTGGTATTTTCCACACTCTACACCACCAGTGTATACAAGCGGGGAAATTTTAAAACCAAACCTACAAAATGAGAAGGTCTGCAGCAGGCAACATAGAACAAAATGTGCAAGAGGCTGATGGTGGTGAGGATGTCAATGCTGCCGAACAACCCACAGTGAGGAGACAGAGAAGAGTGTACAGACCCAGGGTAACCTACCAGGGGCTACATGAGCTGGAGATAGTGCAGTGCTATAGGGTGGACAGAGACCTCCTACAGCAAATCGTCGACCTGTGCAGGCCACACCTGACACACCACATTAGCCGAGGGGAACCCATCCAAGTGGATACCAAGGTATGTGTAGGCCTGGGTATACTAGCCACAGGTACTTCCCAAACTACAACTGGGGATAACATGAGCATCTCACAGGCATCAGCATCCAGAGTATTCCACCAATTCCTGGATGCCATGTCAGCACATGCCTGTGAGCATGTATATTCCCTCAACACATATGAGGTGCTGACTCGCAATATACGTCTCTTCCACCAAACAGCTAACTACCCTGGGGTAGTGGGTGCTATAGACTGCATGCACGTATGCATCAAAGCACCCCCACTGAGCAGGGTAGGACCTAAATCAACCACAGAGGCATTCCCCTCCATCAACTGCCAGGTCAAATGTGATGCCCAGGGCATTATACTGAATGTGTGTGCTGACTGCCCTGAAAGCTATGACGATTCCCACATATGGCGACTGATGTAGCTATACCACAGATTTGCTAATGTGGACATCCCCTGCAGTCACCTAGTGGGGGATGCTGGGTACCCACTGGAGCCGTGGCTAATGACACCCATCAGAAATGCACATGCACCTGAACAACAATGTCATAATGATGCACACGCACAGGCCAGACGTATAATAGAGCATGTGTTTGGGATGCTCAGGTCATGGTTCCAGTGTCTGGACACATTTGGTGGAACCCTGCAGTATTCACCAGCTACATTTACCCATATAGTAATGGTATTTGCTATGCTACACAGTATGATCCTGCGGAAACAGCTGCAGCAGGAATAGCATGGGGCAGGGCCACACATCCCCCCACCAATGCCAAGGCCTCTGCAAGTACAGAGTGACTCAGAGGAGGAACAACCTGAGCCTGCCCCAGTAGGCAGAAGGGGGCGTGCCCAGTATGCCCTGGCCTTGGCAAAGAGGCAAGGCATAGCATATGCACTGACACAGCAGGGACCCAGGGAATGACACCTCTCTCTGACTCACACAGACAGTAAAAGGGATGCCAAACATGACACTATCTGTACCTAACCATGTATAGGGAGTGTATTATGTGCATCTGACATAGGCAGCCCTTCAGCACCATCCACAAGTCTGGCACACCCTCAAGGTAAGTCAATCAACCTACCAATTGTCAAATTGAGTAGAATGTGTTTTTACCTGTAGCTATGGTATGGATGTGAACATGCAAGGGAATTGGGTGGCTGGATGTCAAGGCAGCAGAGAGTAGACACCCATAGAGGCAGCATGAGATCTGTAACACATTCTGGAGTCACCATAATAGCCAGTACTACACAGGGTGACAGAACCTACTGCAGTAAATGGCCTGAGTGACAGGGGTGTCCATAAGAGCCACACATACCAGTCAGGAAGGATCACATACCCAGCAACAATCCCGGCCAGCAGGACAGGTGAAGACAAACACAAACAAATGCTGTACTATGGCCTCCAAATGTGTCCTATGGTTAACCCCACCCCCACACCTACACAGAAAGACCACAGCAGGCCAGGCAGTCGGATGTGAGTTGTGAAGGCTAGGAACTCAGACACTAATATGTAGGTAAACAAAGCTAGGATCTGTACTACACTGATAAGCCATAGCCAGCAGGATAGGTAAGACTACAGACTGAAATGGAGTACCCGACTTACCAGTACAGTCCTAGCAAATGTGTACAAGTGTCTGGTGCAACCCCCCATCCAATGTACACATAGAGTAACAGTCAGGTGTGCACCCTCCAGTCCTGTGTAGATCAGTAGAAACAGTCAGGTGCCCCCCCCACTATTCAGACATGTAGCAACAGTGAATGGCAAATGACCGATGGATACCCTGCAGACACAGCATGCTACCCTTTGGTGTACAACAAAAGGTCATCACCGCAGTACAAACAACCTAAACATGGTCCACACATGCAACACAGATGGCCATACTGGGCATGCTCACACACTTAAACACATGAAGGCCATGTCTGCAAACACCAGTGGTCCAGACATATCTGGAAGTTGCAGTTCTCAGTGTGAACACATGTCAATATGCACTGCTCCTGCCTTGCACACACAATGGATAGGAATGCAGGCAAATACGTAAGGACAACACACTATAATACACCACAGGCACATGGGCATAGATGTGAGGAAGAGGGTGACTGTGACCAGGAGCCATGCGGGCCTGTCCCAACTGGCACACAGCCTAAGGGCCACCAACACATGAGGTGCGGATGTAACCCACTGTGGATACTAGCCACCAGTACCTGTCAGCATGACACATTACGTGGCATATGTGCCAGCTGTGCAACAAGACTGTACAAGGAAGAAGCCATCTAGTAGCTGTATACACGCACCTGTGACATATGAAACCATGTGTGCCCGCATGTGGCATGTCAACCCCCACATGAATGGGTTATGGCCCATGCACACACTGCCCTCCCATAGCAGTAGTAGGACAAGCTTGCTGAAGTCATCCATTTTGAATTACACCTTTGGGAGAGCTATAGCTCAGTAAAGTGCATGGCACGTCCCATACCTGTGTACTGCTGTAGTGACAGAGTAGTTAAGTAGTAGTACTAACCCCAGACCTGTCAACTGTGTGAGTGTGTGTTTGTGTGTGTGCCTGTCTGCCTCTGACTGTGTAGAGTGAAATACTTGTTAGGCTGCTCACACTCTGTGCAATACATGTATTAAACTGTGGCAAGGCTGCTGATGTCACTCATCTAGAAGTACACCTCTGGGAGCATGATAGCCCAGTAATTGCTGTGGCGCGTCCTGTAACTGCATATTGCTGTAGTATGAGAAACTAGTTAGGTAGGTGTTTGAGCCCCAGCTGTGGTGACTGTGTGTGTCTGACTGGGTAGAGGGAATGCTTTTCAGGCTACCCACACCCCATACAATACAAATACACCACTTTGCCAAGGCTGCTGATGTCACTCATCTAGAAGTACACCAGCAATGCTTTTCAGGCTACCCACACCCCATACAATGCAAATACACTACTTTGCCAAGGCTGTTGATGTCACTCATCTAGAAGTACACCTCTGGGAACATGATAGCCCGATAATCACAGTGGCACATCCTATAACTGAGTATTGCTTTAGTGTAATAAACTTGGTAGGTGTTCGAACCGCAACTGTGCATGTCTGTGTGTGTGTCTGACTGGGTAGAGAGCAATGCTTTTTAGGCTACCCACACCCCATACAATACAAATACACTACTCTGCCAAGGCTGCTGATGTCACTCATCTAGAAGTATACCTCTGGGAACATGATAGCCCAGTAATTGCTGTGGCGCATCCTGTAGCTGCAAAGTGCTGTAGTGTGATAAAGTAGTGAGGTAGGTGTTCTAATCCCAGACTTGACAATTGTGTGTGTGCAATGGTGTCTGAATCTGTGTGTGTCTGACTGAGTAGAGAGCAATGTTTTTAGGCCACTCCCACCCCGTCCAATACACATACTTGACTTTGGCAAGGCTGCTGATGTCACTCACCTAGAAATACACCTCTGGGGAAATCATAGCACAGTAATCTTTGTAAGGTGTCCTGTAACTGCGTACTGCTGTAGTGTGGTGTAGAACTGTGGCAGGGTTCCATCTCCACCCATGACAATTCTGGATGTTTTGCATGTGTTGCAATGTCTGTGTATGGAGCAATGCATCATAGGCTACTCACTCGCAGTACATTTCAAATGCCCTACATTGCCAGTCCTGCTGATGTCATTCATTGTGAAGTAACACTTTGGGGAGAAAATTCTTTAGTAATGCCTTTTGTGCGGCCTATAACAGCCCTATGCTATAGTGTGATATAGACCTCGATCAGGGGTTCTATACCCACACATGTCAATTGTGGATGTTATGTGTGTGTCTCCCTGTCTGTGTAGGGAGCGATGCATTTTAGGCTAGTCACTTGCAGTGCAGTTGAAATGCCCTACTTTGGTAAACCTGCTGATGTCATTCAGTGTGAAATACACCTTTGGGGAAGGCTATCTCTAGCAATCCCTGTGGTGTGTCCCATAACAGCTCCATTCTGTAGTGAGATATAGACCTCGATCAGGAGTTCCATACCCACACATGTCAGTTGTGGATGTTTTGTGTGTGTCTCACTGGCTGTGTAGGGAGCAATGCATTTTAGGCTAGTCTCTTGCAGTACAGCCCTACTTTGGTAATCTTGCTGATGTCATTCACTGTGAAATACACCAGTAGGGAAGTAGTACTCCAGTAGTGTCTGTGGCGTGTAGTATAACTGCGTAGTGCTGTAATGTAATACAGTAGAGAGGTAGGGGTTCTACTCCCAGACATGACAGGTGTGTGTGTGTATAACCTGTATCCTGTGTAAGGGTGAGTGTGTGTCAACTGTGGAGGGGATTTTGCTAATTTATTATATGGTGGCCCTACTATATATCACAATGTCAACCATACAGAGATAACAGATGTAAATTAACTGGGAGGCTGGGGTGCAAACCCATACATGTGACATCAAGGCCAGAAAATCCAAGTTAGCAACCCCACTATTACCCAGGGCACACACTCAACCCACATGTCATATGAACACACATGCCTAGGCAGCAGCCAATATGTAGGTAGTACACTGCATATTGGCCACTGATAGTAGCTACGCAGTGATAGCAGTGGGCTACAGAGGGCATGTCACCCTGCTCATCTGTCCAATATGCATGTACATGCAGACAGTGCACATCTACCATGTTCCCCAATGGACACCTGCACCATCTGTGGTGTCTTCACATGTGACTCACAATGGACATACCATGCCTGACAACATGTCCTGTATGGACAGATGACACTGACATCAGGGAATGCTGTTGGCATGCCATCAATGTAGGTGAAGGGTAAGCCTGCTGCCCAGTACCAGTTCCTGCCACAGGTAGGCAAGACTGACACATCCGATGATAATTTGTGTTCACAACATGGGCCAGACACCCCAGATACAGTTCCACATGTCACTGTATATGCATGTGGGAGGTGTGCACATCCCAGACACCAACCATGTTATGGACTAAGGAACACATACATGGCATGTGGTGTACAGCATTGGCCACACACAATAGTCACCCAGGTGATAGGATGGGGATACAATACCCACCTTTGTGGGTAAATGCAGTAACTACAGGCCTGAGCCACAATGCAGACCATTGTCATGTGGCCTGATGCCATGGTATGCCCATTGTCTACCCTTGTACAGCCTGCTGGCACAGTTGACCACCACACACCCATGTAGACATGCACCCATGCATGTCAGAACTGACACCCTGTGTGTTCATGTGTGTGTGTTGTATGGTGCATATGTCCACATACACACTCACTACAACCCCCAGGGCATATTGAAGCATGCTGTCTGATGTCTGGCACCTCCTCATTCTCTTTGCCCATATGGCCTCATTATGACTCATGTGGTGCATGTGCTACCTGGACATTGATGTGTTGTGGCAACCCCACTAGTGATGAGTTGCACTCCTGGCCCTGCCAAGTGTGCCAATATGTGTGTGTCCCTGTGTGAGTGTGCCTGCATTGACGCTGGCACCTGTTCATGCAGACAGGCACGTGTACGACACCTACTGTATATCTACTGTATCCCTGTTGCAGATGTCACTCACCCTCACATATATGTTCTGAGTGCTTCACATCAGGTAACCCATGTGGTGCATCCAATAACTGCATCAAACTATAATAGCACTACATAGTTGTTGGGAGTTTGATACCCTGTGCTGGTAGGTGTGTGTCATGAACATGCTTCAGTTTTACACTCCCACCCCTCCCTGACATGTATTTGCCTCTGTCCACCTCCCCCACTCCATCTCAGGTGGATGTGGAGACCCACACCTGCCTTGCTTAGGCAGCAGCATGTGTAATTTATGTGATGCTCATGATCAGCTGATGGTCTCTGCATGAATTGCAGCCCTCCCCTAGCTGATTACATGTGGAACAGCTGTGGTAACAATCCCATAGCCAATTGCATGGAAGCACATTCCAATATCTAGGAACCTCATGGTGGTGTTAGGCCTTTTCAGTCACTGTGAGCAGGAACTAGATCTGTTGTTTGGCAAACAGCATCACAGATGGATTGGGGATTCACCTCCAACAACATACACTGTGGAAAGATGGCAACGGACAGGAGGGGGATGTGCCTGACCTGACTACAGACTGTAAGTGCTGCTATACTACATGTGGAGTAATGTTGGTTTAATAGTGTTTGTCTGGATATGCCTGTCGTACATGTAGTAATACCTGCCATGACAGTTCCATGTATATGAGGAATCACCATCTGCAGGGACATCTGCAGACTGGACAGTGCTGTGCCTATGGTTCCATGTGTTATCCACAGTGCATCTCTCTGTGGAATGCAGACTGTAGTGTGAGGATTGCAGTCTGTAGATGGTGAAGGCCGTGACAGTTACTGACTTCATATCCCCTCATAGGACATATGTTGCAACAAACACCATTACAGTGGAAAATATGCAATAGGGTAATAGTGGGGTTGCTAACTTGGATTTTCTGGCCTTGATGTCACATGTATGAGAGTTTGCCCCAGGGCAATGTAGGGCATTTGAAATGTACCGCGAGTGAGAGTAGCCTATGATGCATTAACATTCACACAGACATTGCAACACACGCAAAACATCCAGAATTGTCATGGGTGGAGATGGAACCCGGAACCCTGCCACAGTTCTACAATCACACTACATGAGTACAGGACACGAAACCCAACAGGTAGATCAACAGGAAAACAATAAATCCAAAGGAAAGCAAGCAACCCACTCCACGGGCAATATAAAAATTAAAATAGTTATTTCGACATCAGGTTACAAAAAAACAAAAAAAAAGGATTGAGTGCTTTTGTCTCTGGAGACTCCTTTCAGAGGAATCAATTAAAACAGGAATGCCACTTTTTTATATATATAATAACGTGTAAATTAATCATATAATTCAATTAACTATAATTACAATTGGCCACAACCAATAAGAAAATAATTGACTGTTACAATTAAACCTTTTAAGCTAAGGCTATGGCAAGTTGTGTAATCAATCTGTATCAAAAATAAAAATAACCACTTATTCTATTATTATTTTCTTTTAAGGAATAACATGTTTCTGGATATCAGGATTTTGATTGAAGATACCAAAATACCAAAAGGTGGGTACTAGGTGTTTCAGGTATACTGTACTCCACTACTGTAGTAGCTATAATACCTATTAGAAAGTAATTGATTAGTACGTGAGTAAAGAGAGAGAGAACGCATAAGAGAGAAAGTTCATATCTACGACAACACCCTCTATCTCTGACTCTTGACATACCACAACAATAGTGAATGGCTCAGGAGAGCAATTATGGAAACTGGGGAAATGTTCAAACTATGCCCACACTGTGAATGTCTTCAAGAACAACTATAGAAATAGTTATAGGAGAAATAACAAACTATGGTTAGAATATGAATATGGATGGGATGGATCTTGTGTTGATAGTTCCTACTATACTAGCAACAAGAGGGGACTTTTTAGGTAAATAGATGTCCCCAATGTCCCTTCATAGCAGAAAAATCTTATTTATATTTGCCTAGTCTATGTACTACTTAAAAAAAGCAAGAAAATACAGACTGTACACCTTGTAAAGGCCTTGTTTATTACTGTACATTCTGCTGGTGTTCTAGTTAATTTCTAAACAGAGAGACACCTACTGTGAGAAGAATATACCAACATACATAAGAACATAACTCAAGATAATCAATAACTATAATTCCAGGCATTCTATAGCATGTTCTAATGCTAATTTTAAATTCTGGGCCTTGGAAATAGTGGAGCCCCTGCCTCCAGTGAGGAGGGGAGATTGGGTTTGGTACAGGGAAATGATATGGCAGAAATATGGCGCCGCCAGGTAATGGCTTGCAATTGAATTATTGTGACATCCATCACATTATAATTGAAAGCATCTGTATCTGATCCTAAGAACTGATCCTTTATAACATACCTATTCCTTTTTTTGAATTTATTTTTTTTTTTTGCTCTCTTTATCTTTTTTATTGCATTTATTGCATCAGGTTGACTACTTATCTCTACTTATCATTCATCTATTCCAGTATTTTTATGTTTATTATGTATATATAATGTAATACATATTTATCATTTTGCACATTTTTATCAATTTACATTTTTAATTATATATATATATATATATATACATATATATATATATATATATATATATATATATATATATATATATATATATATATACAATATTATTAATAATACATTATTCATATTATTAATAATATTTAATTTTTTATTATTTATATAATATGTTAATATTTAATAACTTAATATATAATATTTACTAAACATACAGTATCATACATACTATTAACACTTTCCTCATATATACATATTTCATATATATTATATATATTTATATATATATACATATATTTAGTTTCATACATAGATTTATTTTTCACATTTTTTTATTTCATCATTTTTACAATAATATTATATATTACACCCCTCCTTTATATTAAACAAGTGGTTTACTACATGTGGATGGCATTTTGTGGATTTACAGTCCCACACAAACACAGGTACCTAGGTTTAATTTACTTTAGAGTTACAGATTTATTTTTGACACTTTGATTAGTTTTAAAGGTTTGATATAGCCTTAAGTCAAGGTTTCATATTGGTTGTGGTCAATTGTTCTATATTGGTTTTGAATTATGTAAAATTTTGTAATTATTAGTATTGATATAAAAAGATAGTATGTTTATTAGTTTGCATTGATTCTGATCCTTTTTCCATCTTTATGAGATCAAAAGCCAAGTCTTCCTTTGTTGTTTTTTACCTGATGTCAAAATAAACTATTGTTTGTTTTGCATTGCCGTGACTATTTATGGTAAGGTTTTCCTCCCAGTTTGGCTCTTGCTTTCTTTTTCTGCTGGGCTCTGTTGATCTGATCAGAGGTTTTCTGCACTGTTTTTGTCCCAGTTACAGGACACCTTACAAAGATTACTGCTATGATTTAGAGGTATTTCTAGGGTGAGTTACATCAGTCATTATCACAGCAACATGTCTATACTGGCCCTGTGTTTGTGCTGTCAACCACACCACTGTCAAAGTTTATACATATGGTGTGCATGAAGTGGTGCATATGTGCTATACGTCATAAATAGTGTCATCAAATCAGATAAGCCGGTGATATATCAGAGTGCTACACATATCATGTACAGTAGGGGTTATATTTCATGACATAAGCTGGACATTCTGTGGATGTTTGTACAGTCCTGAGTTCTGTATAGTGATGGTGAATGTTGGCAGTGTGTGTATTGTTAATATGTACTTTAGCCTGTGTACAGACGGTGGTAGATGTCATTGTCCTAGCTCCCCATCTATTAGATGTTACATGCTGCCCCACTGTATGGTACCGTTTCACTGTACACATTTGTAAGGCCATACACATACATGTCCCATACCACAGACAGCCATCAGACCAAACTGCGTAGTAGCCCAGTATATGTAGGGACATTCTGTGACTGGCACATATAAGGATGGTGTAGAACAGATAGTCCATATACTGTAATCTTATGCTAGCCTGCCATATGTGGCTGTGTTCACATTGGTTATGGAAATGCACTGACACACAGGTGTATCTTACCCTGTGCTGTGACATGGCTGTTGAGCCTGCTATATATGCAAGTACATGTGCATTCCCCCATACAAGATGTAGGCCAGTGTTGAGCCAGTCCACCTGTAGCCTGCACAGTGCATTGTTACATGCCTTGCAGCTGAGTGTACTTAACCAGTGGGATGTCATGTGCAGATACTTGCCAGATGTACTACTGCCAGGCCTCCCTTAAACGTCAGGCATGTCAGACAGACCAGTGGGATGCTGTACAGTTGTATGTCAATATCTAGTGGGTAGTATGTGTCCATGGCATCCCTGTACCAGCAGTCATTATGTGTCAGGCCAGACAGGAGTGTGTGACTCCAACACCTATGGTGCCAAATGTATACCAGTCATTATGTGTTATACCCATCTTCATGACTGTCTACATCCATATTGTCAGGCCTGGTACACATGTGGTGCACTAAGAGAATATGTACATACCTCTGGACTGTACAGGGTGTGTCTGAAGTTCCATATAAAGTGGCCAATATCTCTGCTGCACTCCATAGAAGAGGCATTATATGCTAACAGCGGTACTTTCCAATGATGTCCGTAGGATGTCTGTCAATAGTCAATTGCACACATGTTATAAGCAGAGCATCCACACACACCATGTGTGTGAAGACAATCCCAATGACAGTAGCAGCAGTCTAGTAATATACCTGCTATACATACCTGACATCCCCTTGCACTATGACATTGTGACTGTAGGGGCTGGGGAACGGCTACACTCCATGTCCGGGAAATATGGTGGAAATATATGTGCATATACCAATCCAGATATATATATATATATATATATATATATATATATATATATATATATATATATATATATTTATATATAATGACACATGTGGTACAACATTGAATTACCACTGCCATGGCAAGCACCTACTATAAATCCCTACGCATGTGGCTGTGGTCCCTTCACATTTCCTGTGTGATGGACATCTGTCCTGTGTGTGGGCATCAGTGATACAGGCAGCAGATAGCAATACCTCTTACAGCAGAACCTGCAGACACAGGCCATATCTACCTTTGGGTAAGGTTCCAGACCTACAGACAGCATGAGTAGTGTTGTTGTGTGCAATGTATCTTGCTGCTCTTACAGGGTTTCTGTGTACATGGTACTATTTCATGGAATGTTGTCTGTCTGCATAGCTCTCAACTGTGGGCCTATCCATATGATACCAGGGTGATTGGCTGTTAGGTTTTGTCTGTGCACCACACAGGTATTGTCCCAAATATATCTGTGGCATTCTGTCTGTTGAGTGCTATCAGTACATGGCTACATCCATTTATATTTCAATGTCGTATCCCTGCATAAGGGTATGCTGCAACAAATCCTGTAACACCAGCAATTTCCAGGGTGTGTAACAGCAATAATGCAAATATGGCCCTATGTTCCTACCTCTGTCCTCCACATTTATGCCAGTCTTTGTCCCGCTGTGATACAGGAAGAGTTGTTAGGTAATGGCCTATCATTATTTACCGCTAGCATTACTGCTATCATCCCAGTCATGTCATGGACTCTCACACCAATCGTTGGGCCATGTCCATATATATGGGGCAACAGCTGGTGAACACATTTGTGCCTTGTACATTCCTGAGGTAAGTGTGTGGTACACAGTGATCCTTGCCCTTGTACAGCCTTTTATGGGGGGGGGGGGTTCGAAGCCATTAACCTAGGCTATGGCACCTTTCCAGTGATATAACTGTTAAGACGAGGGTCATTCAGCGTGATAGTGAGGTGTTAGGTTAAGCAATGATATGTACAAGATATTGTGACATTAACACAAGTGCTACCTTTCCCCATAAGGCTTGACTACAGGGTGTAATTGGATGCTGCTGAACTACATCTGTAATTGTTGATTGTTACGTATCCTGAAAGCAAATCCTGTTTCTACTGTTGTACTAATTGAAGGTCTTGGCCTGGACAGCATAGTATGGTATATATATATACATTGCTTGCATCTGTTTTGTGTGGGCCTAGCATTCATGACTGATACATATTTCAAACCTTATGTGGTGTCAGTACTGGCATACATTATTGTATAGTACTGGAATACAGGTTATCTATGTATGCATACTTGTGTGTCATGTCATGTCCTATGATTTGTGGGTGGGTATATATTTAATGTCAGGATTCTCATTTTTGGGAATGGTTGCCACACTACACATTTCACAGGCGCCAGTTAAAGGGCTTGTGGCTGAGGGATATACTTTGCACCCAGTACTTCCACACTACTTGTACATATATATGGCTACTGATACCTTTTGTGTGTGTATATGTGTATGTACCTATATATATATCTCATATGGCTATATATATATATATATATATATATATATATATATATATATATATATATATATATATATATATATATATATGTATATATATATATATATATATATATATATATATATATATATATATATATATATATATATATATATATATATTTATACATATGAGCATATGTATGTATGTATCTGGTTCCCCTTCATATGATCAAAGTTCTCTAAACTCGAAAGTCATAAACTTGAAAAATTAACACCTTTCAAATGATTTCACATGGGGGCTTTGCCCCCTGCACCCCCACACCCCCCTACTTAAATATACCTACTCCGTGATCGCACTATAGTGAAGGAAAGGGAAATCTCCCATTCTGCGCTATACGCATAAGCACAAAATGGAAGGTTTTCCATTCCTCCCCTATAGTGCAGTCACGGAACATTCACATTTAAACTGCTAGGGTACAGGGGGGCTAGCCCACTGCAATAAGTTAAGTTAACTTTTTATTTTTTTAAACCTAAAGCTCCCATTCACAATTTCGAGTGAATGGAAGTTTGAGATTCTGGTCTCGAGATTATGAATTTTGAGCTTCCATCCATTCGATCTTGTGAAGGGGAACCATGTATCTATATACAAGTGCTGTTTTATGATTATTTGTGAGCCATACATTAATATATATATATATCTACATATAGCCATCTATCTGTCTACATTTGCAGATATATCTGTCCATATGTCCATGCATGTTCGGCTCATATTTTGGCTTGTTCCTCATTCACTTGGCAATTGTCATGGATGATCGCAGCACTGAAGTCAGTAACTAGTGGCAACACATTTGTGTTTCAGACTTCATCTCCTTCTACATATGTGTTCTAATACATATAACTGTGTAACTAGCAACATTTTGAGTGTAACAGAGCATTAGTTGACATATATCCCTATTTGTACCCACAGTGTGGCATACTTTGTCCAGACTTCTTGCATTAACGGGTTATGTGGTGCCAAAATAATACATTACCTGTACTGTTGACTGATTGTGTTGCAGGGTATGTTTGTGCAAACTTCAGGTTACGTGTATCTGCCATGTTTTAGAGGTAAATCACTTTGTGTATTGAGTGGAGGGTCCTGGGTTTGAGCCTTGGAGAGGCAGTTTATTTTTTTGCTGAGCAGAAAAAGGGACGTTGGTTACAGAGTGATTGAGGTACTCTTATGCAGTTGTATGCAAGGTTGTGTGGGTTTGCATGGATCTAAGCAATGCCTACACAGGTTAAGCAATTCAGCAGGTAACTGAGTATAAAAAACTGTAACCAGACTTTAGCAGTGCTTACCCCCACACAAATGCACTTAAACATGCTTACTACTGCTTATTTGTGCTTAAACCTGCTTACTACTGCCTAAATACATTAAGACACTGACACTTCACATGTGCATTTTATGCAGTACTCCAGTTCACATTTAAATGTTATTATGTAGGATTTACGGCAAAAAGATGCACAAATATGTTCACATACAGCTTTCACATGGACAATGATATGTGTTGTAGTGGGATTTGAACCAGGAATGCCTGTTCATTAGGCGGGTGCTCTAACCACTACACTATTGCTGTGCTGCTGTATTTGCATATATACCCATATACCCATGGATCCTAGTTCCCCAAACACCCACCCCAACACGTCACTGACACATCAGTCGTCCATTCTCCAGTTGGAAACACTGTGTATCCACACCACTACACATTGGCCACTCCCTACTCCTGTGGACCCATCCCATGGGTTGACTCAATCCAAGTATCCTCAGACATCTCAACCTTTTAGTTCACAAACATTGGTGACATGAGTGACCAATAGGACACTATTCCTAATTCTTGGGTTGTCCTACCTGGGACACACATGTATTTATTTCAAGATTAGACTCTATGCTTCATTACTTCATTACTCCAGTTAACAAGACACTAAAATAAATTTATAACTAAGACTACATGATAACGCACATGTTACACATGTAAACCAATGATGTACAAGTTCAGCAACATTATATTACAAATAGGACCGGTTTAGTGACTGGCGTTAACTTAGCCGGTAAATCACAGGAATTATTCAAATATTTCATAATGGGAAAGTCCTCACATTTTATTCTTTTGAGAACAGCACTAACTTCGAAACTGAATACACAGCTCAGAATTATTGCAGATTCATCCCTTCCCTCTATCTTCTCGTAACTCTAATACTATAGTACTGCATTATACAACGGAAACAAAACAACAGCTTATTTTGCCTTGGAAGTTTATATCCCAGCAGAATTGTGGAAATGTTGCAAAGACATAAATATATATATATATTTCATGACAGTATAAGTAAAGCCTGCACTGTTACAAAGGCCATGCATTTGGCATGAAACTGAGTCGGGATATATAAGCCAGAGTGCAGAGAAGGGGGTCACCGTCTTTTCTGTAATGGACTATGAATAAATGTTTATTTAACATCTGTTAATCGAGTATGCAGACTGTTCCAATGAGTCAGGATTCCATTCAGTCATGACTTGAGCCTTAGAGGCCAAACAACATAACTAAGCATACAAGAGAATCATACCTCTCAACCTCTTAATGTAAGAAGTCTAGCCAAAGCTAAATATAATTGGGGGTGGGGGGGTCAAAGACTGGGACATACTGGGATCAATTTAATATCTCTGCTTGACAGAGGCCCAGTAAATTGATCAATGGGGCGGCGTGAGCCTACACACCTTGCCTAAGCTTATAAATGCCCTTCGGCAGATAGCCTAGTACCTACCTATGAATCTGTTACATTTATGGTTGTGCACAACCTATTATTCTATCTACTGTTGAGGTTTGTAGGGGCACTTTCATGTAATTTATGTCTGAAAAAGGAATGAATGTGGTACAGGGAATGTACTTCTACATATAGATATTAAAGCCAAGAGTTATTACAAAAATGTTTTGTTTTTTGGTTGTTTTACTGATGACCTTTTTTTTATTCGGAGGGATGACTTAACTGAGTTACTATGTTTCTTGCAAGAAATTGATGCTGCATGTGAATATTTTAAATTTACTTGGAATTATAGTTATTCAAGTATTTATTTCTTGGATGTTGAGGTATATAAAAAAGGTGATAAATTTTATACCAAAATATATAAAAAAGTGTCCGAAGTAATACATATTTGGATTTTAATAGTATACATCTTAGTTATGTTAAATATAATATTGTAGCAGGACAGCTGAAGAGAATAAGTGACTTAACTGACTGTGATAGGAAATATGTAGAAGAAAGGGATATGTTATGTCAAACAATTGTAGTTAGAGGGTACCCAGAATCATTGATAGAAAACAAGAAAGAAGACATAGATAGGAAGATGCAAAGGTCAACGGTTACACATACAAATATAGCTGATTCTCAGAATGATAGCAAATCAACTAAGAAAAATAATATAGATAAAGACTACAGTTTGGGGATGGTTATACCTTATTCAATTGATGATGGACAAATAAAAAGGATATTGAAAGAGAACTGGAAAATTTTGATGAGGTCTCCAGGAATAAAGGAAATTGTTGGTGAACAGCCTGTTTTTGTTAAAATCTAAAAAATGTTTTTCAAGATAAAGTAAAATATGTACAATACAAAAGTGAGAAGTTGATAAAATGTCTAAATTGTAGTTTTTGTAAATATATATATATATATCTATATATATATATATATATATATATATATATATATATATATATATATATATATATATATATATATATATATATATATATATATATATATATATATATATATATAAGGGACATATTTCAATTAGTATTAATAATATGATATATGTTCAAAATGAAAATATTTGTATGATGAAGTATGTTGTATATCTGTACAGAATGTACCTCATATTATGTAGGTATGACAACAAGATAATTATATAAATGGATAAAAGAACATATATATGCTATTCAAAGAAATGATATTAATAACACCTGGGGTAGACATTTTATGAATAAGAAGTGTATTGATAACCCTAAGTTTATGGTTATAGACAAAGTATATAATTTTGACATGAAACTATCAGCAGATGAAGAGTTAAAATGTAAGGAATACTGCTGGATAGTTAAGTTGAATACAAGTAAGGTAGACTTAGCAGGTGGACACTGTTACTCCCACTGGTAGTATCCTGCCTGTAGTTTAAGAAGCAATGATTTTCTCACCCTTGCCCATCTTGATATGATACAAGATGGCAGCACAAAATAATACAGGAGTTGCTGTTGTTTTCCTTCGCATTCTTTGTGTATGCTTTATTGTCACGACGTTCATTCTTTATATAAATATATATATATATATATATATATATATATATATATATATATATATATATTATATCTGTACATGCACACGCATATACATCTACATAATTATATACATTTCCTATACTGTTGGATGCCTGTGCTTGATGATGTGTTTGTGATCACAGCAACTGAATGTGTATCCACCATGGCTTAGTGGACCTCACATCTACTATAGTGTGCAGGGTCGGGGGTTTGCAACCTGGCAGTGCAGATTATTTTGTTAATGGCCACAACAGCTGTTGGCTACAGGGTGACTAAGGCACTGTAGAACTTTTGTAGGTGGGTATGCACTTGTTTGCACGACACACAGTATTACTAACATCTGGTTGTGGCATCTTGCATTCAGTTATCCTCTACATTGCTTCACCAGTGTGGTACTCGCATACCGGCAGCCAAACAGGCTGACACCTGCTTGCTCCCCCAT